>NW_028227264.1:121937224-122382224 GCF_978045245.1 Mus caroli | reverse complement strand
TGAAGACCCAAGTGACTGCAGGATGGAAAACTAGTGTGCGTGAACCCGTAGCCCTGACAGTCCTGGATCCACCTGCCTGTGCCTCTGGTATGCTGAGATTAAAGGTGTGGGCCACTCTCTCTCTCCCAGCAAAACGTCTTTAGAGAAAATGGGAAAAGTTCCAGAGGTGGGTAATGGTGGTTACACAAATAGGTGAATATATTTAATGCCACTGAGCAGTACACCTAAAATGCTTAAGATTTGACTACAATTTTAGCACAATTAAAAATGGCAGTTTTAAACTGTTACACAGAGCCTAATAAGAAAGGACATGAATATAAAGGAACTAAGGCTGGAAAGAAACGCCCAGGTGTGTCCACGATTTGGAACCGTCACTAGGGGCTTGGGGCTAACCCATGAGCACACGTCCTGTTCTCACTCTCCCTGAGGAAATATTACCTCAGGTTCCTCTACTAGGAGGAGTGGAGTAGGGCGAGGAAAAGCACCAATGACTGGCCTTGGGACAAATGCCCACGTGGTCCAGTCTTGGCAGTGACTCTCAGGTTCTCAGCTCCATCCTGCCATAACTCCATGCTCAAAACAATCCCATCGAGTGGGAGAAAGAACTCTCCAACTCCCCATTCACAAGTGAATAAACACAAAATTCACGGAGCCTTCTACGTGGGAGAGTGGCTGCCCTGAGGGGATCAATCGTCAACATGTATTAAGGATTGAGAAGTATTTTTATTTTATGTGTATGAGTCTGTCTGTCTGTCTGTCTGTCTGTCTGTCTCTCTGTGTGTGTATTCAGTGTCCAGAGAGGCAGGAATAAGGCATCAGCTGTGCTGGAGTTGAAGTTCGGGATAGTGGTGAGCCACCATGTGGCTGCTGTAAAGGAAGTCTGCGTCCTCTGCAAGAGTAGTGAATGATCTTAACCACCGGGCTATCTCTCCAGCCCCATATTAAAGATTTCGAATTAATGACTGGATCAAAAACTTTCCACTAGAACAGCAGGAGATCAGATACCTCCAGCCAGCTTCCTTCTGCCATTTGGCAGCTACAAAAACCGAACCTAACAGAATGAGTAAGTGTGTCAACATTGCCTAGCTAGTGAGTCATGGATGGCCTGAGCCACCTTGCCGCAGAGCACGTACATTTATCCCTGGTCCTCTCTGGTAAAGCCCTACTTTGGTTCTTTGGTTCTTTGGGAAAGGCCTCATTCCGTGCTTCCTTTGGCTGAAAAAAAAAATGTTAAAACCCCCAGAAAAGCTGGTTCTTCCAGCTTTTCCCTAATTCAACCACAGGGGTCCCCAGCTTCTGTCCATTGGATGGGTATTAGTTATCTGCACCTGACTCTTTCAGCTGCTTGGTGGGCCTCTCGGAGGGCAGCCATCCTGGGCTCCCATTTGTAAGCACACCATAGCATCAGTAATAGTGTCAGGCCTTGGAGCCTCCCCTGAGCTGGATCCTCATCTGGGCCTGTCACTGGACCTCCTTTCCCTCAGGCTCGTCTCCATTTCCGTCCCTGCAGTTCCCCTAAACAGGAACAATTCTGGGTCAGAGTCCCTGACTGTGGGATGGCCACCCTTTCCCTAGAAGCTGAGGAGGAGGGCAACCTCATATGAAGACCAGCAGTCTCAACTAACCTGTCCCCCACCCCCCTTAGATCTCTCAGACACTGAGCCACCAACCAGGCAGCATACACTAGCTGATACGAGGCTCCCAACACATATACAGCAGAGGACTGCCGGGTCTGGGTTCAGTGAGAGAAGAGGCACCTAACTGTAGAGAGGACCCAGGGTATGGGGAGGAGTGGGGAGGTCTGGTGAGGTGGGGGTGGGGACTTCCTCTTGGAGACAGGGGAAGAGGTATGGGATGGGGAACAGTTGGGGGCTGATCCGGAGGGGCGTTATTGGCTGGACTGTAAATGAATATTAAATGATGATGATGATGGTGGTGGTGATGATGATGATGATTCACCAAAAAGAAAGAAAAAAGAAAAACCACCCCAGGTCGTTGATCTCCCTGACTCTAGAATCATCTCAATACTTCCGTCTCGGAGCCTAAATGAAACAAGACACTGTCTTCTAGGCTAAGATGGAACTCCTAGATCTTTTCAATTTTGGTGTATTTTTTATATAAAAATGTACTAAAGATTAGCAGAACAAATAGCCACATCTGGGTCATCTCATTTTATGTGCCCCGATTTTCCCACAGGGCACTTCTCCTCGGGACTGACCGATCTGCTGATCCACAGGGTTGGTGACCCCCACCCTCCACCACTCCCTGTCTAAGGGCGACTGTATTTCTTTCTGAGGGGAAGTCTGCTTTGTTCTCCATACTGTGGAGAGAGGGGATGTACCCTGGGGCTTGTCGGTAGGAGGGCATTCAGTCTGCCAGGCCACCCCATAGGCTGCAAGAGCCTTCAGCCAACCAAAACAAATATTAACTTGGAAGAACATTAGGAACAGGCTCCAACCGGCCAAGTATAATGGACAGGGAAGGGGAAGACAGGGTCACAGCATGGCTGGGCTCTGAGCCAATGGCTAGAGATTCTTCTACTCTTTATAAGAGGGTTTCAGGCCATTTCCTCCACAAAAAAAATCGGCCTCTTTGAAACCACCAGAGGTTATATATATCGGCTCCTAAAACAAACCTGTTTATAGTGCCAGTGTTGTGTCTACTTTGTTCAAAAAAAAAAAAAACTCCAAAAAACGAACACCAGTTCACCCAACACATGTCACCTCCAGTGTGGTATGTGTGATACCCTAGTGACCCATTACGTCACTGAATCTGCAGACTAGCTTGTTCTGCACCCATTCATTCAAACCGGGACAAAGCTCCAGCGGTCCTGGAACTCACTACGTAGGCCAGGTTGGCCTTGAACTCACAGAGCTCCTTCCACCTCTGCCTTCACCTCCACCTCCCAAGTGCGGGGATGAAAGACATACACCATTACCAGCCACAAGCCCCAGCGTCTGAAAGTGTGGGGCTAGCGCGTATGGACACCAGAGACGGCAGGAACGGTGCTTACAGAGTTCTCCTTTAACTGCAGGCCTTCCCCGTTGGGAAGCGATGACCTTCTCTTGGAGTTTCTGTTCGGGGTGGAAGTAATGGTTCCGGCTTTCTTCTTCACTGTGAGCACCTCGCAGCTGGCTTGGTCCTCATTGTGTGTGCTCTTCCCAGCATTAATAACCCTGGAGAAGAAGCCAGAAAAAGCCAATCAGACGGTGGTTTCTGGGAAGCTGGCTGTGCAGTCTCTATCTCAAGGGTCAGCCAAGAAGACTCCATAGCTGCCGTCTGGAGTCAACTACGTGACGTGACACAGAGGGCCCATGTGCATTCCCTACTGCATGGCCTGGATAAGCAGAGATGTGGGAAGTGGAATTGCATTAGCGCCCTCTGACACACTTGCCACAGGAGGTATTCTGGTCTCTACTCACCTCTGCAGGTGTCTGTCAGATGTGACAACCTGATGGGCCCCCTCTCTAGTCAAGATGCACGAAGCAACCACTCCCTCAGATTAAGCGGGAGCCTGAACCGTTTGGTAATTACAACACAGACAGCCAGGGTAGCTTGGGGAATTCTGGTCCATTTCCCCAAGTGATAAAGAGCAGTCACTATTCATCTTATCAAGGAACCCGGAGGCAATTTCCACCACATGGTAAAGCCCGAGAGAGACGAGAACCATACTTCACTATGTCTGCCTCTCATTTACACACAAGCTAGGGACTGGATCAAAGGGGTGTGTGCTGTCAGATTACTTTTAGCTCTGTCTCTTGTAGAAGAATGGTCCCTGCTCTCTGCACTTTGACTTGGACATCGAAGACATTCCATATAGTACCGCAGCATGCGGGCAAGGCTCTGGTCTACTGGCTAATGTCAGAAGAATCAGATTGTTTCATGAAAACACACTCCACCATCCATGTGCCTTTGCCTAAGTCCAAGAATAGAGATCCCCTATCTCTACACACACACGCACACAGAGGCACACATACACACACATTTTCACACTTTGCTTTATTATTTCCAGTCTCTAAGTACTTTTAAAAAATGCAATCATTATAAGATATCATTCCCTGTGCCCTCTTTTGAGCCATGCCCACCCTTGGACATGAGCTACCATCCCTTGCTTACCTGTATGTCTCTCACACAACACTAATCTTACTGTGCAGATATGTTTTTCTTAATAACCTATAGTTTTGCCTCACAAAAAGTTCATTTCCATCCATCGTGTAAACAGAAATGGATACCGTTGTCATAACAAGATTTTTATCTTTTCCTTGATTGATAAGTATCATTTGATTTGAAGAAAAAAGAGCACTTTGGGGGGGGGGGTAGTGAGAGGGCGCAATGGGTAAACCATCTGCACCCATGCCTGGCAATCCAGGTTTGAAAAAGAAAACAATGTTGCCATTCGAGATGGGCCACACCAGTCGCTGGCCGTATGCTCCATCATCAAACTGCTTCATTGTTCTTACTGGTGCTGCGACAATATCCATTTCAGTTACTTTTAAAAGCAAAAATCTGCTTTTTAAATTATATATATATAATTTAAAAAATTTAACTCAAAGTTTGCTTATAATCCTTCCAAATCACGTCCTAGGTGATGATAAGGAGTTGAACATTCCTGGTGGCCTCTCTGAGTCAAGTGGGTATTGCGGTTTCTAACACCTGGTGTGGAGAGACTGGGAGAGAGAGGGTGTCTTATTCTCACTCCCTCTCCTGTAAGGAAGAGACAGTTTAGGACGCACATGGTGAGGTTACCTACAGGGGGATGCTTAGTGCCAAACAGCCAGTCAGGACTCGGCTACTGACTCAGTGCCACATTCAAGGGCACAGCTGGGATAAAGGTGGGATCTATTCCAATCCCTACCTCGGCTCCTTCCCTCAGCACCATGGGGACATCAGACAGTCAAACTGGACAGAAACACATAGTAGGCCTGTTATAGTCTAGCGCTGAGAGGAAGGATAACTTCCTCCCTGCTTCTCTCAGCACAGAAGAGTCTGAGAAAGACCCCACGGAAAAAACGGAGCACAGACAGCTCAGATTTGCCCAACTGAGAGACATTCATGTTTGGTCCCAGTTATCTTCCTGGGTAGGACTGCATCTGAGGCTCAGGACAGACAGGCTCACTAGGTGTATGCTTCTGATGTTTGAACTTGGAGAACCACGCCAGGAGGGCAGGAGAACGAGGTAGAAAATAGCTTGTGTCCTTGGTCACCGGTAATGACCTGCCAACAATGTGTGTTATTTACTGAGATGCAATGCTATGCCGCCATGATTTCCCAAACAAGTAACTTTCCTAGACAAGGCTGAACCAGAGGTCCAGCTGGCCGGATGGCTCACGATGACAAGTCCCTCATAGCACCCACTGTGGAAGGTCTCAGTTACCCTTCCCAGAAGTTGGTAGGCACTCTACCATGAGCACCTAGCCTCCTGGAGTCACCTTTTGTTGCTTTGCTTTAAATTAACAACAACAGCAAAGGCAAAGATCAAAAGCAAAAGCAAAGATCTTCAGTAGCTCACTGCAGTGCTGACTCCTCAGCCGCTGCTGGCTCCCAGGAGTCTATAAAACTACTATAACTACTTAGATCATGAAATTGAAATCACCGTCCCCTTAAAAGGCAGCCTCCTGTCTCCTTTTATGGGTGCTAAACTCTGAAGCTGACCTGGTTTTGCCAAAAGGTCACCAAAACTTTGTGGCATGCACGAGGAATCCAGAACCCTGATGGCTACAGCGATACAAGCTTGCACGGTTAAATACAGCGGAGCTGGGAGCAGGTGTGAGCCCGGGATCTCACCCTGGCCCTGGCTCTCAGGCTCTTAATTCCCTCTTGTGCATCTATTCCTGGTGGCTCGGCACAGGGTTCAGAGGACAGTACTGCACCGAGGTGTCAGAGCTGGAGAACTGTGAAAGAATAATTACTGGTGACCTTCCCTTGCCATTTCGTGTTCAGTGGGCTCGTGAGCAACCCAGTGAAATGCTAAGATGTCAGAAATGTCAATCTGGTGGGAAGATTACAATACTGTCCTGGTCAGACATTTCAGTATTACCTCATTGATAAAGGGCTGACTGCCCCCCACTCACCAAGCAAAACAAAACAAAGCAAAGCAAAGCAAAGCAAAACAAAAAACAAACCCAAAACAACCAACACTCCTCAAAACCAAGGACAACACCATAAACCCTTTTCTTTCTTTAAAAGATTTAAAAATGCATTATTTTATTTTGTGTATGAGTGATTTGCTTACATGCATGTTACGTATATCAGGTGCACTTAGAGGCCAGAAGTGGGCATCAGATCCCAGGGAACTAGAGTTGTAGATGGCTGTGATCTACCATGTGTGCCTGGAGCTGAACATGGGACTTCTGAAAGAGCAACAAGTGCTAGAAGCTGCTGAGCCTTCGCTCCAGCCTCCCCCACCTCAGCGCTCCCCCCCACCTCCGTCTCTGGCTTTGCTGGGGACTGATTGCAGGGCCACCTGCTTTCCCTCCTATGGAGCTCCATCTCCAGCTCTGCATCTTATGGTTCCCAACACCTCACCTTCAATATTTCCCACTAGTATAGTAGAAAAACTTGATTCTTTTCAATTCACGTTGGTCCTAAACATTTAAACATTTCGATGCCTACCAACTTAAACACTATATATTTTCTTCTTCAAAGGCAAATGCATACCTGTCAAGTGGAAAGCGAGCCAGACTCCACTAAAACAGCAGGCAGTTCTCAACCATTTTCATGCTGTGACCCTTTAATACAATTTCTCATGTCGTGGTCACCCTACCCCTCCAGCCATAAAATTATTTTTTGTGGCTACTTCATAACTGTAATTTTGCTACTGTTATGAGTCATAATGTAAATATCGGATATGCAATGTATCCTATAGGTGACTGCCAAAGGGGTCACGACCGACAGGTTGAGAACACTGCAAGGCTAAAAGTGACTGTAGAAAAATCTTGGTTCTCCAAGCTGAGGGACAGCTTGTATTGGCTGCAAGCACAAGACCATATGCACAGCTAATCTGCCTTTGGCTTCTGCCCCCCAATAAAGCCAGCACCTGAGGTCGGAAAGCCACGTTCTTTGTCTGCACAACAGCTTACTTTGGACATTTGAAAATATAAGACACTGGTGGCTCATAAATTATCATAATTTTGGTGATATTTTCCAATCTCTTACAGAGAAGACAAACACTTTCTGTGAGACTAACCTGGATAGGCTCTGTGATGGTTTATATATATGCTCAGCCCAGGGTGTGGCACTATTAGAAGGTGTGGCCTTGTTGGAGTGGGTGTGGCCCTGTTGAAGTAGGTGTGGCCCTGTTGGAGTGGGTGTGGCCTCGTTGGAGTGGGTGTGACCTCATTGGAGTAGGTGTGGCCTTGTGGACCTGATCCTAGCTGCCTGGAAGTCAGTATTCTGCTAGCAGCCTTCAGCTGAAGATGTAGAACTCTTAGCTCCTCCTGCACCATGCCTGCCTGGATGCCACCTTGATGAGAATGGCCTGAACCTCTGAACCTGTAACCCAGCCCCAATTAAATGTTGTCCTTATAAGTGTTGCCTTGGTCATGGTGTCTGTTCACAGCAGGAAAACCCTTACTAGACAGGTTCTCTCCAAAGAACAGTGTTCAGAGCAGGAACACTTTTGAAGGAATGCAGAAGTCAGACACTGCTTCAGCTGCTCACGTTCCGGGGAGGGGAATGGTGTTTTTATTGATCCATCTGTGAGCCAGAGAGCCGTCAGTACTTCACCTGGAGTAATCAACTCCTTGCATGTTCTGGTCAGCTCTGTGAGGTGACTATTGTTGCTGTCAGAGGCCAGTGTAGTGGAGGAGTGGCAGCATGCATGTGAGCCACTGCCACATACCTCAAGTCCTCAGTGGCATCTCATGAATTAAATTCGGGGTTGCCAAGATATATGTTGAACAGGGGATTTTATTCACCTAAATAACTGGGTAATTTTAAAGTTAGAATTTTCAAATTTGGAAAGGGAGAAAAGAAAAAGAGAAGGAGAATTGCCAGCTCTTCAATACAGATACTTTGTAACCACTATTTTTTGGGTTTTTTTTGTTTTGTTGGTTTTTTTTTTTTTTAACATAGAACAACAACTAACAGCTGCGGAGTTTGACTTTGCTTTTAAAGGAAGTGTAAAGCCCTGGGTGGTTTAAACTAAAAGTTTTACATCAAAAGGTAACACTTCTCGGCAGGCAGTAATTGCACTGGTTAAGGAGGAGGTCTTTGCATAGGACGTCAGGTGAATCCAGGTATATTGCTGACTCATATATAACTGAGAGGCGGATTGAAAACTGCTGTCCAGGGGGAATGAATCATTTATGGGAGATCAAATATAGCTATTACGAACATTCTCTTCTCTAGGTAACCTCTACCATCCATGCTTTATGAGGCTCTCTGAGGTAGGGACAGACCCCCCCACTCCCCCACAGGCTACAACAGGAGGATTTGATCCTTAATTTTGAGCTCCCGGGGAGATAATATACTCTTGTCCCTGGGTGCTCGAAAGCTTGCTCTGAGCAGAAACTTGATTAAGCCTTTGATAACAGCCCTCAGCCAAACCAGGGGATGGCCAGCGGGATGGAACACCCTCTAGGACTGACACTATCCTCTAATAGTTACCCTAGAGCAGGGGAAGGAACGGGAGCCCACTCCATCACTTTAATCAACAATAATCACACATCACCAGAGGGAAAATATGGAGGTATCCAAGAAAGCTTCCATGATGGCAGACTTCTGCATTTTTGAAAGTTAAGAACCACGTTGGAAGGGACAGCATGGTGAAGGCAGGATACATCTGCTCTGGTAGAGACGTCTTTCAACAAGCCACCTCATACCTTCCAGCCCCAGACAATGGCTGTGGCCAATGAGTGGGTACGGACAACCATGAGTCTCAGTCAACATCCATCCTATGAATGAGCTATAATAATAATAATAATAATAATAATAATAATAATAATAATAATAATAAAAACTTAGCCACAAGGTGGAGTTTTTAAAAAAGTAGTTGGTGGTCTATATTTAAAAATTGGAATATTTACATTAAAAATGTTCATATTTCCCTTGAAATGAATACATCTGCCTGCACACAGTTATACACTCTGCAAAAACAGCCAACTCTAAGAAGAGGTTGTGCCCAAGAGACTGGATAAGTCTGTGTTAGTTTATTACAGACCTTCCTGTGTTGACCTTTGTCAATTAAATTGACAGCCTGGTCCCATGGGTATTTGAATATGCAATCCTGACACTGTAGCCCTGAGACTATATGAATATCAGAAAAGGCTTAGACATGAACACAGTGATTGAAATAATTGCAAATATTTACTGCAGGGCTAGGGTGATAGCTCAATTGATATTGCCTTTGCCTTACATGTACAAGACCAGGAATTTTATCCCCGAAGCCCACATACAAATAGCTGGGAATAGCCACAAGTGGTGCACACCTTTAATCTCAGGAGACGCAGGCAGAGCTCTATGAGTTCAAGGCCAGTCAGGCTAGCCTAGTTGACAAACTGAAGGCCAGTGAGAGGCCTCATCTCTAAAAGTAACGTGATGGTGTCTGAGAAATGACACCCAAGGCTGTCCTTGGTCCTCTACATACGTGTAGACACAAGTCTGAGCGTCGTGGTGCTTAGGCCTGCAATCCTAGCCCTTGGGAAGCCAAACAGGATTGTAAACTGTAAACCAGCCTAGGGACATAGGTAGAAATTGTCAGAGGAGGAACAAACCTAACTGGGGTGTCTTAGTCAGGGTTTCTATTCCTGCACAAACATCATGACCAAGAAGCAAGTTGGGGAGGAAAGGGTTTATTCGGCTTACACTTCCATGCTGATGTTCATCACCAAGGAAGTCAGGACTGGAACTCAAGCAGGTCAGGGAGCAGGAACTGATACAGAGGCCATGGATGTTCTTTACTGGCTTGCTCAGCCTGCTCTCTTATAGAACCCAAGACTACCAGCCCACGGATGGTCCCACCCACAAGGGGCCTTTCCCCCTTGATCACTAATTGAGAAAATGCCTTACAGTTGGATCTCATGGAGGCATTTCCTCAACTGAAGCTCCTTTCTCTGTGATAACTCCAGCTGTGTCAAGTTGACACAAAAATAGCCAGTACATGGGGTAAGCGGGAGATGGACACGGAGCCATCAAGGAGCAAAGATGTGTTATCTCAGCTATAACAAAACACCACAACCCAAAGAAACAGCAATGTATTTCTCACCACTGGGTGCAGGCAAGTTAGGAGACGACACACCCTTGGTCTATCAAGGACTTTCTTCCTGGTTCATAGGTGACAGTATTCTTGCTATAGCCTTACATGGCAGAAGGGACAGAGAAAAAGGAAGAACTCTTTAACCCCATTTTATCTGATTGTTAATCCCCTTCATGGAAGCTCCACTTAACACACACACACACACACACACACACACACACACACACACACACACACACACCATACACCATAAATCTACAGAACCTTTTTAGAACGCATTGCAATTTTTCTCATACCGATACCAGAGTTGAGGTGTCTGTCCTAAAAGTTCCGAAACCACAGAGGAGAGTCACTGTTAAAAGAGCTGCAGAAACAGCCGCGGATGGTGTGACTTATGGATTCGGTCTTACTAATAAAGAGGGAACAGAGGCTTATGGAGAAGTTCAGGAAGGTGTCCCCAGGCAGAGCAGCAGTCTGAGTAAACAGAGTGTGAGGTGAAGCTTCTGATAGGTAGCCTGGAGATGAGCTAACTAGAGGTGTAACGATAGGCTTGGGGACGACAGAACTAGAACCTACAATTCTCCAGGAACTCTACAGGGTCCCACGGCAGGGAATGAAGACTTCTTAAACAAAGGCTTGGTGTGCTAACAGTGGCTCTGGGAAAGCAATGCTACAAGCCTTGAAGCAGATGAGGGAGGACGCAATGGAGGCAAAGCTCTGGGCAAGGGGCTTGGAAGTCATGCTCCAAGCACTGGCTCTGGGTGGGTGGCCGGAAAGAGGTGGTGGTCCGAGGAGGCATGTGAACCAAGGAATCCTGGAAGGTCAGGCAGACATGGATCACAGGAAAAGGAACATGGAGAACGGCTCCTCGGTTTTAAAATGATAAATAGATAGTTTGCTTTTGGTGGCTGTGTTAAAATACACACCAACTAAACTGACCAAAAAAACAACTTGGGGATGATTTTAATTTATGCTTCCAGGTCACACAGTCCATCACTGAGTGAAGCCAGGGCAGGAAGGGAAGCAGGAGCAGAGGCAGGTACCATGAAGGGGGGCTGGTTACTGGCTTGCTCTCAGACATGCAGCCGGCTACTTTCTTATATAGTCCAGGCCTAACTGCAGTCAAGAAAATGTGCCCCAGACATGCCCACAGACCAATCTGATAGAGGCCAGTCTTCAGTTGGGGGTTCCTCTTCCCCGGTGTGTCTACCTGACAGCCAAGAGCAGTCATCATGATAGGGCACTCAGATCAGGAAGGGAAAGAGGAAGGTGAATTGAGGCTTAGGGGTGCAAAGTTCTGCAAGACGAAATAATGAAAGTACCTTTATGCCAAGCAACAAAAAGTTCTACAGAAATGACAGAGCAGTGTCAGCCAAGTGCAACTTAGCAAGCGCTTGGCCAGCTACTACTGCATGGGGTCCAGCTAGGGATCAGGTTTTGTGTGGTTTATGACGTAAGGATGGCTTTTTTATTTTTTACTTTTTTTTTTAAAATTTTTTAATAGTAAAGAGAAAAAAATCAGGACAGGTTCAAAGCACACGGAATTCCAATTTCGTGTGCATAGAGAGTGTTTTGTTGGAATGCAGCCACACTGTTCACTGACCCTCTGTCTGTGGCAGGCTTTCGATTACCACAGGTGACTTGCTGTTAAAACAGACTCTGTCTCCCAAAAGACCAAGGTACTTACTACAGGGTGTTTTGGGGAAAGTGTGAACTGAACTGAACTGTCGAGTCTCAGTCTCAGTCTCCTCTGAAATTATCTTTGGTAGAACAGAAACAGCCAAAACACCAACAATGTCACAAACCACACCAAACCACAGGCAAGGAGAAGGTGGATGTCGTAGGTTTGGGTGGTGCTTACCATGCACCCTGATTTTCTGGTAACAGGAGAGGGGAACTTTGTGACACGGATTTTGGAGACACCTTTGGTTTCTATCATGTTCATCAGTATAACTAAATGGCTAGGACCTAAAAGAACCCCCACTGAAGCCCAGAAGACACAACGTTGTGTGTAGACCTAACACACAGACTTAGATCAGTACTTTCTTCTTTACGCTGGTTGTTTTAAAGATAAACTTTAACACGGCAAAATAAATATTACTCAGTTGTCTTAGGTGGTTCCTTTCAATTATCGTCATGACAAGTTATTAATATCATCAATATCTAACATCTATATTTAAAGGGGGAAAGTTTTGTGCTTTATCAATTGTTAGGGCAACTCTAGGGGCGGAGAGGACACAGGCCCTATCCAAAAGGATCAGAGGTTTCCAAGTTAAAAAGCAAAAAAGTTCCTTTTTGGAAATTAAGTACAATGTTACTCATAGAGAGCTGTTAGTTTCCTTTGGGAATTTAAAAAAAAAGGCTATGTAATATATGTTTATACAGAACTCCTTCTGCCAGAGAAATGATTAAAAAAAAACAGTTTGAACCTTGAAACTAATAAAATATAAAACCAAAAGATAGAGACACTGTAATCTCAGCAGACGAGTCACACATACTATTCTAGTTTGCTTTGCTGTTACTGGGATAAAACAGACCAAAAGCAACCTGGGGGCACAGAGGCTTTGTTTCTGGTTACCTTACTGAAATTTTCTTTAGGGAAGCCAATGCAAGAGTTCAAGGAAGACTCTGACGGCAGGAATTGAAGCAGAGATGGCTGATGAACACAGCTTACTGACTTCTATCCTTTTTTCCATAGCGCAGGCCCATCTGGCTAGGAGTAGCACCACCCACAGTGGACTGGGTTCTCCTTTGTCAATTAGCAATAAACCACATGCCCCATAGACATGTCTACAGGCCAGCCCTAATGGAGGCAGTTCTTCAGCTGAGATTCTGTTTTCCCAGGCACATCTAGGTTTGTATTGAATGACAAGAACAAACACACCCCTCTCTACCCCTCCAGCTCCCACATTATGGGATTAAATTGAGGATTAGCCACATGTTTGGCAGCTGCTCTATCTGTGAGCTACATCCCAAGCTGAAAAATATGTAATTCTTTCTGAAAAGAAAATTATTTTGAACATTATCATGCGAAGTATTAGGTTTCATTTTGGCATTTTGGCATGGGTATATATTTGTTATTCTGAAGTTTATCTTGATATTACAATAGTCACTACAGTGTTTGGCTTGCTTAGTTTTGTTTTTTTTTCCTCTTTTTTAAAAAAAAATACATGCTAGGGTTTGTACCTAGGGTATGAAACATGGCAGGACAAATGTGAGACCACTGAACCTCATACAATCCCAGCTATGATAACATGTTCAAGTGGTTCTAAAAATTGTTTTTATTGATATCCTCATCTCCCCCTTACCATTCCTCCCCCCTGTCCCCCACAACCCTCCACTCCTTCACAGCTTAGGGAATGGCACTGCCCATAGTGGACTGGGTCCTGCTATATCAATCAGCAATGAAAAAAATGCTGTTTTCATGCTACACGTACATAGTGTTCTCATGCGATGGTCTTCCTCTCTTCCCCCAGCACCTCTTTCTCCCATGATGCGTTCTTCCCAGTTTCATAGCCCACTCTCACACATTTGCATCCCTATGAGCAGCGCAGTGAGGATCTTTTCCCGAGCTGGAATGTAGTCTGTGTCGCTTCCTTTGATATACTATCCAGATCCGCCCTCTCTCTGGTAAATTTCATTGTTTAGTTATTTCCTTCAAAGCAGAGTAAGATTCTACTGTGCACATATGAGACATTTTCATTATTCCTGCAACCGCTGACAGGCAACAGGGCAGAGCAAGATTCTACCATGCACATATACAACATTTTCATTATTCATCCGTCCACTGACAGATGTCAGGGCTGATTCCATTTTCTTGTTACTGCGAAAAATGCCAGAGAAACGTAGATGTGTGAGAGTATTTTGTGGTACAATATAAGCTCGGCAAGGATCTCACTAGTTCATATGTTGGCTCTATTTATAGTTTTCTGAGGAATGGTCTTACTGATTTCCACCATGGCTGTATAATTTACCCTCTACCAGCAGTAGGTAAGGAGTCCTCTTTCCCTACATCCTTACCATAATTTTTTATTGTCATGTTAGTCAAACATCCCAATACAATCTTGGATAAATCTTGCTTGTTGTTAGTCTTACTGTTGAATAAAGGACATATCTAGCTGTCTGTGATTCTGCTATTTTTATAATTGTGGCCCAGAAATAGGCAGAGCCGTGTGGCATTATTCGGTGGCAAGAGGGGTTAAACAGAATCTTATTTGGAGTTCTCCCATCCAAGAACTGATCAGGCCTGACTCTTCTTAGCTGCCAAGCTCAGATAAGATCAACTGTGTTCAGGGTTTGGCTTAGATTTCCTAATCCTTGCTTAAGAAAATAACTTCAGTGAGCTGGGGGGGATGGCTCAGTTGGTAACATGCTTGTTGGATAAACATTAGGAGCCTAAATTGAATTCCAGGCACTTCTAATTCCAGGAGTGGGGAGGTGGAGATGGAGAGGGGTGGGCGTGGGAGCTGTGGGAATCTCTGGGGACTGCTGGCTCACAAGTCTTGCCTAATCACCAACATCTAATTAGAAAAAGAGCTAAGACGGATGGTTCTAAGGAAGGACATAGGAAGTTGACCTCTGGTTCCACACTGTCCAAGCTTCAGGGGTAGGCAGGCATGCAAGGGCGTGCTGAAGGCCACACCCACCAAAAACAGCTGAGCAGAAGCAGTGGATGGCCAGGCTTTGAGAGACGGAAATTTGTGAAGCGGTTTGATATGAAAAGAAAGAGTACAGAGAGTGGACACGGACTCCCTGGGTTTGAGTCCCAGGCCTGACACTCACAGCTGGGTGACCTTCAGCAAGTTCCTTTACCTCACGTCTCATGCCTCAGTTTCCATCAGTAAGATGGAAAAAAAAAATCAGTGTTTTCCTTATAAGGAAGCAGCCGACTGCTAGAAAACAACTACTTAGAAACCTTTCCATCGAATGGCTTGGTTAAAGCTTACAGCCTTACACTCAGAAGAAACGCTATTACCACTCAGTGCGCCAGTGTCACACGCAGGGGAGAGACTCCGACAAGCCATTCTAGCCTTTCCTCACAGCAGCCAAGATCATTTATTTTTAAGGTGATAGATTGTGCTCACACAACCGCTGCTCTTGAGAAGGGCTGTGCAGCCGCCAGTAGAAGTCAGGGAGCTGGAGAAAGGCTTGTGACACATCACTGGATCCTCAGTGCTCTACACTTTATCAAAACCAACAGTACTACTGCAAAAAGCGTACGGGGAGAGCAGTGACTAATTTTCCTTCGCAGACTTTGGTCTTTGCTTTTCATTGTTTAAAAGCACTATATCTGAAAGTAACGTTCCTGGGGGGGGGGGAACCCTTCATGTCTGCATTTTAACAAACTTGTGGGAGAAAGCTTGTTCTGTTTCAGGTTAGAGTCCTAAACAAAACACTCATCGGCCCTTTGCAAAGGGTCCTTATCTGATGGAACATTTTTAGCCTTGTCTTCAGACTCAGGGAAAAGCCCAGCTAACAATTCAATTCTCCTCAGTGGACAAGGGGAAGAGCAGGGCACTTTAAGCCTCCGAGGTCCCTGGAGAGCCATCATCCTACCTTCCAGGGTAGGTAAGCTGATCTCTACAGTCTCCAGAAGAGGGCAAATGTGCTTAGTAAGACAAATTGATAGCAGACTCTTAAATCGGATGCCCAATAGGATCAAACAGCACACTTCAGTTAGCAACATAACCTTAATCCAAAGCTATGAATGGGGCCAGAGAGATGGCTCAGTGGGAAAGAGCACTGCCTGCCCATTCAGAGGTCCTGAGTTCAAATCCCCAGCAACCATCCGAAGGTGACTCACAACAATCTGCAATGGGATCTAATGCCCTTTTCTGTCATGCAGGCACACAATCAAACAACACTCATATATATACATACATACATGCATACATACATACATGCATACATCTTTAAAAAAATCTATGAATGTATAGAACAAATGAGCTCGGCTTTGTTGGCTAAAGTTTAAAATGTTCTAAGTTGGGTCTCTCATCTGTTGTCTCAAAAAAGCAAGATGTCATCAAATTGGTGGTGACAATTGAGCTGACTTATATCAAGTGAGTCACAAGCAACAAAGGATCCCTACTAAGGTTAGAATGGCTGTAGGCATAGCTCACAGAGGGGAGATGAAATAATAGTACAATAAACAACTTAAAAGGGACAGGTTCACACCAGGCCACCATCCCTGTTAGGGTTAAAGCTGAGGTGACAGCTCACCACGTAGACTGGGCTGCCCTGGGCTGCTTTGGCTTTCTTTTTGGAAATGTTCATGTTCGTTCAAGTTTCAGGTTGATCCCTCGGCACTTAGCATGGGCCACACCATTTTTATTTGTCTGTTGCGGTCTGGGGTACCTAGCCAGCATGAAGATTATGGCCTCTCATAAATTTTAGTTAGCTTGAGTTCAAGGAAAACAAGTCTACCACCCCCTGTAGATTATATTTTATGACCAGGAACTCTTGCAGAAAATAAATCTGGAAGCAAGACATGCAGAATCAGCTCCAAATACCTCAAGCAGAGCTGTGGCTAAGAGGGGTCAGAGCCTGGGACATCTCACCGTGGAGTCTGCCTTACTGCTAAGTGTTTGTGCTAATCAGCAGTCCCAGCTTTAAAATTAAAACATAAAACAACCGCTGTGGGCAGGGGGATTTCAAGGGCCAAAGGGAGACGGGAGAAGTCAGAGAAAGGCATTTTCTAACACTATCAATCTAAGGCTACCGGGCAACACAATGGACTCCCTTTACTGGAATTCCTGGTGCTGGAAATGTGCAGCAGGTGACTTATCACCCCTCAGAGACTCCGGGCGTCTGTGCATTGAGCAAGAAGCCTCCAAAAGCCCTTTCCCAACTGTTGAGTCTGTCAGTCTCCCTGTATCATCCTTACCACCTCCCACACTTAATCTAAAAAAATCTAAACCAATTTTCCAAATAATACTGACTCCTATCATTTTATTGAGGAAATTCTCTCCTACCTAGTAAGCGCATGACAGGGCTCAAAAAATCAGAAATTTGTCGAGTCAGACTTCTCTTCAGTTAGGCCTTTATGTGGGGTGTAAGAACTGAGAGCTCCTGTTCGCTGGAGCTCTGAACTTGGCTTGCCTCTCTTCTTCCTAAATAAACTTTCCCCAGGAGGTTGTCTCTACTCCCCAGGTTTAGTTTGGGATCCAAACACCGAGCCCTGCCAAGCAGTGAGGCCAAATTCACGTCTATGGTGTGGCTCTCAGGGGTGTCTTGACAGCCGGTCTAGATGCCTTCAGCACATCTGCAGCATTACCACATCCAGCTGCTCAAGCCTGTGCTCGCTCTCTCCCCTGCCTTGTGTCTGCCTCACACTTCACACACAGCTCCCTTCTGGTGATCTTTGCACAGAGGGACCAGGTCTTCCTGCATCTCTAGCTCCTCTGCTTGTGCCCACACCTACTTTCTCTGCCTCATTACTGTGCCTTA
Organism: Mus caroli; assembly: GCF_978045245.1. Lineage (NCBI taxonomy): Eukaryota > Metazoa > Chordata > Mammalia > Rodentia > Muridae > Mus > Mus caroli. The sequence continues at coordinate 122,364,583 of NW_028227264.1, read as the reverse complement.
CATCATCCAGTTCCCCGCCTTGTTGAGCCCCTCTTCGTACCCTCTTAGCCCTGATTGGATGCCTATACTTCCCGACCTGGTGGCTCCTACGAAATTCCCGGGTCTCTTTCAGGCTCAACGTCCATTAAGGGGGTTCCTGATGATTTTAGGTCATGACTAAAATGACTTCATTTACCACATGGTCTTCCTAACTGAGGCCTTTGCTTCCCCTACCTGCTCTGCTCACACTAGTTATCCCTGGCCATAACAGACTGCCTGTGGTTTAAGGAAGCGCTGCACTGCACCTGAGGATTCTGTATCATGCGTCCTTTGCTCTGTGTGCAGTGATCCTGTCTGGTAGGTACACCCTGTCTACTGGAGTTTGGATACTGGCTGCTCTCAGGTCCCCAGAGGCCCCTGCACAAAAGTTGGTTTCGTTGGGTGCTGCTGGGAGGAGGAACCTGGGGGAAGCCTAGTGAAGGGACTTGAGTCAGTCAGGGTCTTTCTGTGTGTAGTGGAAGAAAGGCAATGGAGGAAGCACACACACCACGCACACCTGCCATTCTAATACCCAGGAGGCCGAGGCAAGGAGATCAGAAGTTCAAGGGCAGCTTGAGTTACCTTGAAAGAACATACCTAAAAAACAAACAAATGTGGGAAACAGTGGGGTAAGGAGAGACCCAGGGGTGACAGACAGAGAAGGGAAATGAGGTAAAGATGAAGGTTATAGACAAGAAACAATCCCAATGGCAGTTGTTCCCAATACTCATGTGTATCTGGGCTAGCTGAATGAGCCCAATATCCTATAACAAAATTCCCATTTGGTGGCTGCCAATCACACTCTAAAGGGTCCAACCACACTTGTGTGTTTGTCTGCACTACCAATATCAGCCCACCAGCACAGAGGCCAGGTAGAATCTTCCTGTACCATGTCTGCTCAAGGATTAGCATGGTGTTCAATACACAGCAGCAGGCATTTGGATACCCATGGACTTCAGGGGAGAAATAGCAATAGCAAGCTTAAATTCAATGTTTAATGATTCTCTGTTCACAGTAGCAAAGAATTGTCCATTAAATGGCCGAGTGCATAATCATAATTTGGTCTTGTTTTAAAAACGGAATACTATCCATGGCTAAAGAAACACATAATAAGCCGGGCGTGGTGGTGCACGCCTTTAATCCCAGCACTAGGGAGGCAGAGGCAGGCGGATTTCTGAGTTCGAGGCCAGCCTGGTCTACAAAGTGAGCTCCAGGACAGCCAGAGCTATAAAGAGAAACCCTGTCTCGAAAAACCAAAAAAAAAAAAAAAAAAAAAAAAAAAAAAAAAAAAAGAAACACATAATAATCACAAGATTTTCAGGAAAACGGATGGGTTTAGAATGTACATTAAGCAAAGGCACACGACCTCAGAAACAAACAAACAAACAAACAAAAAACCAACCCGTGCATATTCCTCCTCACTTGCAGAGTTTAATGACCTATGAATATGTAAACAAATGTACATCACTGTATGGCATGTAGAAAAGAGAACAAGAAAAGATGAACACTGATGAAGATGGATGAGTGCAGGTAATAAACCAGAGTTACCAGAGAGGGCATAAAGCTAACTGTTTTTCTAGTTTTAAGTTCGTCAGGGATTTCTTTTGGGTTTGGTGGTAGATGAATGCACAGTGAAAATGTCAGTCCCAGCTTGAAGCTACACTGACTCTCTCCCAAATGGCTATTCTAACTGAAATGTATAGGTGAATCACATACACTCTGTGATTTTTGTTTGCTTATGAGCTTTCTTTGTTTGTTAATAATGAAGCTTATAAATGAACAAGAGAGAGGGAATTAAAATCCTTCAAAAATCCTAACCATCCATACATATAATTCTGTGCTAAGCAGTGAAAGAATGTGACATTGATCCTCCTAGCTAACTAGTCATCTGGGAGATACGCCTCTGGGTGTATCTTCGTACATCTTTCCAGAGAAGTTTGACTGATGAGGAAAGACTAGCCGTGAATGTGGAGGCACTGCTCCATAGAATGGGGACCCAGAGAGAGTAAAAAAGCTGTGGAGGAGCGAGCCAGGACAACTGCGTTCTCTTTTCTCTGCTTCCTGATCAGCACCATGGACCACAGCTCACTGTTGGCTTTCCTCCCTGTAATGGGTGGTGCGACTTTGAATGCTGAGCTCAAATAAAAACTTGGCTTGTTTCATGTCAAGTGTTTGGTCACAGCAACAAGGAGAGATGCTAGTCCAAAGAATGACAACCAAGAGTCGCCAAATTTTAAGTGAAAGCCAGAAAAAAAAAAAAAAATCCAGCAGGAAAGACATCCAGGTGCTGCTGTTCTGAAATACTCAACGCCTTGAATAATTTTATCAATTGAGTTAATCAGGCTTTAGTTTGAAGATTAAATAATAAGGTTTAAATTATTTAAGTCGTAAATAAATATTATATTAAATAATATAATGAGTAAGATTAAATAACCTACAAACGAATGTAGATTCACTAGACATCTGCCAACTGTGGAAAATGTGAACGTCCCTGACTCTGAGAAGCAGAACACATTAGTCCTAGAAGCCACTGGAAATTCCACAGACTCGGAGTGAGGTAACTGTTTACCTTCCGTGCCACATGTCAATCTAGAGATTAAAATAGACCTCATTGTTTCAGAGTCCTGGCTATCATAATAAATGACTCTCAGTTGCTGAGACAATCTTAATGGCAGAACCAGAAGCCTAAGAGAGGAAGTCAGGAGGAGGAATTATTTTTCATAAAAAGGGCACGAGGAAGGATATTACTTTATTCTATTTTATTTGTTTCCAACTTGCATAGAGTTTTGAATATTTGTTACAACACATCCTTTCTACACTGTCAAAATGCAAATTAATCACTAAATACTAAAAATAATAAACTTCTTTTGCCTTACATTGGAAAAAGTCTTCCTTACATCCTAATGTATTTCTTCCTGAAAAGGGTATAAAAACATTTATGAATATGATCCCTGATTTCTCTGAGTAACAGCTTGGCAGAAACAAGCATAAATGAAACAGTGGCTGACCCACTAATAGACTTCTGGAAAACTGCATTAACCTGTTACCCTACAACGTACACTAAATGCCTGCAAGTGTAACCTGTGACACTTTTTCCATGGGAGAAACTGCACTGCTAATTTCAACCTCTGCTGTTTAGAGTGCTTTTCAAATTTGCATATGTCTACCTGTCCCCTGGAGGACTCCTGAAAACATAATTTCTGGGCTCAACTCAACTCTGATATTAAGGTAAGGTCTGCAAAAAGCTCCAAGTGCTGGTGATGCCCAAGTCACTGATGATGTGCTGCACTCTGTTAGATAAACCGTGGTCCTCCTGGGCCAGGCAGGGACTGGCATTTCCTTGCCCTCGTCTGCAGGGCTGGAGATTAGTATGCCACTCCAGCTTTACAAGTCCCTAGTGGTGGTTACCATGGCTGGGGCAGAAGCCCAGGACAGCGCCAGGATCAGATGGGATGGTGGTCATACATGGAGCTGCAGTGCCATGTACATACATGTTGGTGTAAGGATGGCGATGAGGCACCATGGCTGCTTCAGTGCGGGCAATGATGATCAACTCCAATGACCCAGCAAAGGGAATAAGAATGAGAACCCTGGAGAATTCCTGCAGAAAAATCAGTGCATTGCAGGATGTAGAAAATAACACCTATTTGCTTGGTACAAGACAAGTCCACCCCCCAACCCCCACTCAAGACAGGGTTTCTCTGCATAGCCCTGGCTGTCCTGGAACTCACTTTTGTAGACCAGGCTGGCCTCGAACTCAGAAATCTGCCTTCCGCCTGCCTCTGCCTCCCAAGTGCTGAGATTAAAGGCATGTGCCACCACCCCAGGTACAAGACAAGTTAAGAAAACAATTTAACTTTACACTTGTAACAAAGCCCAACATAAACACTTTGTAACTCTGTCCATTGTAACTCTATTCTGTGGAAACCCCTAGAAGCAGATCATTCCCTGGGAGCATCCTGAGTGCCGCTTCTCACCTGAGGGTCAGTTCTGAGAATCGCACAGTGGAAGTACAAAGTGAGTCACAGAGGCCACTTGCTGGGTGGAAGGCAAAGAAAACAAACAAACAAACAAACAAACAGCCTTCAGAGATAACGGCATCTCAGAGGGACAAAACATGCGTTTCTGAACAGTGGAATCAGACAGTTATGAGATAATTCAAACATTAGAACAGGTAAATGGACTTTAGCAGCAGAGGGAAATCTCTAAATCCAGTGATACTTAAAAAGAAATAAAAACAAAAACTAAACCGAGCTGCAATCATTAGAAGCAACTATACTGGCTACTTGCTCTGAAAATAATTAAAAGAAGGAAATTAAACAAGGGCTCTGTCTGTGTTGCTTAAAAGAGTGCTAGGTCTGTCCCTGTAACTGCTATGGAATGATTCTTTGTCATTAACCAAGACTTACATGCTAAAATCCTAACCCCAGTGTGATGCTGTCAAGTGGGACTGAAGGCAGGCATGGCAGCATGCAGCTATGAATCAGCACTTAGAGAGCCATGCAGAGGGCAGAGGGGAGAGAGCAGAGAGGCAGGGGCAGAGGGGCAGAGGGAAGGGGGGCAGAGGGGCAGGAGGGCAGTGGGGCAGGAGGGCAGAGGGGCAGGGGGAAGGGGGGCAGAGGGACAGAGGGAAAGGGGAAGAGGGGCAGGAGGGGAGTGGGGCAGGAGGGCAGAGGGACAGGGGGATAGAGATGGAGGTACACACACACACACAGAGAGCGAGAGCGAGCGAGAGAGAGAGAGAGAGAGAGAGAGAGAGAGAGAGAGAGAGAGAGAGAGAGAGAGTGAGTTCAGGGGCCAGCCAGGTTACAATATAAACTCTGCCTTAAAGAAAAACTGAAGGGTGGAGGAAGAAGTGGGGTCAGGCAGGAATGTAGCTCAGTACAAAGGGGAGCTTGGCACCTGTGTTTGATCTTCAGCAGTACAGGAGGGGAGGAGCCTTTGGTACAGTTAGGTCAAGATAGAATTGGTTCCATACAAGAGACTTCTGAGAGTGTTCCAGCTATACCCTTCCTAAACATGGAGACGCAGTAAGAGGTCCACTAAGAGTACAGTCCTCGTGGGTAGTTGACATTGCTAAAAGTCAACTGTGCAATCAACTGGAGAGGCCTTACAGGAACCTGACCATGCTAGAATCCAACTGTGTGCAACCAGGAAGGGGTCCCCTTAAGACTTCGACCATCAACCCTATACAAAGAACTGAACTTCAGGATACTGTGTAAAGCTGGGAGTGGGAGAAACAGCTTCTCCAGGGAGGAGCACACCGATTGGCTAGCCTCTCTGGGAGAAGCATACCGATTGGCTAGCCTCTCCAGGGAGGAGAACAACGATTGGCTGGCCTCTCCGGGAGAGGAGCATACTGATTGGCTGTCCACTGCCAAATGATTAGCCCTGAAAACATACACACAAGTAACACTCTATGGATTCAATAAATTATATTTGGAAATATGTACATATATACAAATACACCTATGCATGCAGTAACAGTAAGACTGAATTTCAAGGCAAGAGGTATATGGGAGGGTTGGAAGGAAGAAGTGGAGAAATGTTGTAATTATAATCTCAAGGCCAAACAAAGAAGTAAACAGAAAGATCATGACCACGCTAGAAACTGACTATACACACCCTGGAAGAGGGTCCCTCAGATCACGACAGGCTAGAAGCTAACTATACACACCCGGGAAGAGGCTCCCCTCAGATAATGACCAGGCTAGTCCCTGCTCTCAACTTACAGCCTCCCAGAACCTGTGAGAAATATGCTTTGTGTGTGTGTGTTGTTTTTGGAGACAGAGTTTCTCTTTGTAGCCCTGGCTATCCTAGAACTTCCTCTCTAGACCAAGCTGGTCTTGAACTCAAGAGATCTATCCATCTCTGCCTCCCAAGTCGGGGTACTAAAGGCATGTGCCACCACCCCTGGCTGAGAAATAAGCATTTTTGTTTTGAAGCTAATGTTACTTTGTTATAGCAGCATGAACTAACACATAGCGTAAGAGGCTACAGAGCACAAATAATTTATAAGTAGCAAACAAATCACGCAGCCCTCAATTCTGTGACTAGACTGAGGAATAAACAAAGCACAGATGCTAACTAACTTCTTAGGAGAAACATTGTAGAGAGGGGCCTGGGGTGGTGACCATCCCCTCCCAGATTACTCGGGAACTTAATGGAGATAAGCATACCTTCACAAGAGGAAGCTAAGGTTCACACTGCCTTAACCAAGGGCTTCACTGTGCACTGGGGCAGGTGATACTTTAAGTGAGATAGGCTCTCTGATGGGATGCATCAAGACCCACCTGGCAGCCTCGTCTTGGTTACTTTTCTTTGCTGTGAAGAGACTCCATGACCAAGGCAACTTACTATTTTTTTTTTAAAGATTTATTTATTTAATGTGAGCTCACTGTCACTCTCTTCAGACACACCAGAAGAAGGCAGGCCTTGAGATCCCAGTACAGGTGGTTGTGAGCCATCATGTGGTTGCTGGGAATTGAACTCAGGACCTCTGGAAGAGTAGTCAGTGCTCTTAACCGCTGAGCCATCTCACCAGCCCCCTGAAGACAACTTATAAAAGAAGTAATTTATCGGTGTGTAAGGTTCAGAGGGTTAAGGTTTCTCCCTTAAGTTGTTTGCATAAGGTATTTTGGTCACAGCTACTTAAAGTCTAACCAAGCCTTTAGGCATAAATTCCAGAATAAGAAATACAAAGAACCGGTCTAAACAGCACCACAAAGGGATAACCAGGAAAACTGGAAACTTGATATAGTGCAGACAACTAGTTTGCACTCTTTAAATAAAAAGATCAGCTCAGTTTTTTAAAAAAGGCCTTAGAAGACATATATGATGCGAGACATCGTGGAACTGTGAGGTCCAAAGGAAAACTCCAACTTCTTAACCTCCAAAGGCAGTCTGAATATCCAGAAATGAACTTGACCCAGTCTGTAAGGAGGGTTCTGGCCATTATACAAAAGCCAGCATTCGTCAGGTGTGGCCTCCCTTCCCCCAGCCTGGAACCTGCCTGCTCAAGGGTGGAGCTACCGGCTCATTCGTCCTGCCACGCCCACTGCTGGAACCTGCCTTTGCTGCCTGGAGGCACACACGTGTTCGTCCTGCTACTGGACCCTGAGTTACTTGGCGGGAAGTTGGGTTCCCTCCCCCTTCCTTTATAACTGAGTGTCTGGAATTAGTAAAATTGAGCCTTGATCAGAACGTTTGTTGTCTTGGCTCCATTCTTTTCTTCCGCCCCGTCTAGATTCCTCTCTTTTCAGCCTGAACTGCCATTCTCAGTTGAACCGTTCGTGTTGTGGACTGTGGGCAGGCCGCAACAGTCAGGAACTTGTGAAACCAGTTCCCATCTGCCCATTTACCTTCTCTCTGGTGACAGGGCATATGGCTCTCCAGTTAACATACACCTATGGGCCTATCAGCAAATCAAGGTCCATGCTAGCTCCCAGGCTCCCTCACTTACAAGTCCTTGCACATTGCAAAGCCCCCTGCTGGTTTCCTGGCCATTCCTCTCCCCTCAACCTCCTGTCTATCTTATAACCAGACACTCTACTCTGGATCTTGTTGGTCTCACTATGCTTTCTCTGATCTCTGTGTCCTGCTCCTCTCTCCCCATCAGGGGTAGCCCTGGCCATGTGCAGTCTGCTGGTTACGGTCAGTCTTCTTCTTTCCCTCTCTTCTTGGTCTCCTCCAGATGCCTCTGGAGATTTTGTCTCTCTTATAAAAAACAAACAAACACAGAAAAGAAAAACCCACAAAGCCTTCCCCTTAAGCACACCATGGAGCAGTCCTGCAGGTAGTTTCTTTACTGCACACCCCTTGCTTACATCTGGTGCCCAAATCCATGCCTACAGTACATGCCCGTGACCACAGCATTTGAGAGGTGGAAGGCAGAATATCACGATTTCAATTCAAGAGCACAGTCTTCTATTACACAGCAGGTTTAAGGACCCTGTCCCAAGAGAACAAAATAAAAGGGGACTCTTCAAGACACTGGAGGAAATGCAGGCAGAGATGACAAGCCAGACACCCGAGCAGAGAAAATAGTAAAAGTTTTGGGGACAATTTAGGATTTAATATAGAAACATACTTGTAAGGTGATTATCTATCTGTTTATTTATTGTTAAAGATTCAGGGAACATATGTATGTCTAGAGAGAGAAGGCTAACTAGTAAGATGTCAATATCTTGCGCGCAGGTGATTTATTTTTTTTTAAATATGTCCGCATGTTTGAAGTGTTTAAAGAAAGCTTTGAGCAGAGTCTACCTCTTGCTTTAATTCTACGAGGAAATGAAACTTTTAAATTCTTTTTGGAATGCATGAAATAAGATAGTACGAAGTAAAATTCAAGACAATGAGATAAAAATTAAAGTTTAAAGGCGGGAGAAGTTTAAATGCCCAGATGTTGACATTTATGAAAGTTTAGCCTCATATGTGGGGCTTGGCTTCCAGGAGTCACTATAGGCAAACGGGGAGTGTGCTCAGTGCCACCAGGCACCAGGCGTCTACTCAAGGCTCCCACTTCTGCATGCAACTCGGTGCTGAGTCAAAAACTTCTCTTCACACTGTTATTCCTCTGAGGAAGACTCACTAGTGTTCCTGTCTCCCTAGAGAAAGCACAAGTCTCGGTACTTATACTAAGTAGGTGGTTCCCACATCAATTACTTTAAAGCCCCTTGGGCTGAGCAGGCAGCTAGGAGTGAGGGATGAAGACAAAGGTCATAGAAAAGAATGAGCCATTTGCAAACTTCCTGAAAGTACCATTTGTTCCAGAGTCTTGGGGGGTGGGGGGTGGGGATACTAGGTTGCAAAAACCAAACCAACAAAAACCAAAGGAGTAAATTAAAACCCTCATCTTCCGTTTGTTGTTCATATACAGGGATGCATTTGACGTGTGTGTGTGTGTGTGTGTGTGTGTGCACCACTTAAAAAAATCCCTAAGCAGTTCAACACTTGCTGTTCTGAAGTATGTGTGTGTGTGTGTGTGTGCGCGTGCACATGCACGCGCATGAGTATGTACATATATATATGCATACATACATACATATACACATACATACATACATACATACATTCTCACAGAGCTGACAGACTTCCCAGAAGACTTGATAGTTCAGGCAAAGGCTTTATAGATGTCCTCCTGCCCTCCCAAACTACACACCACAAGAACCAAATCCTTCATAAAAACTAGTTTGGTTTGCTGTAGCTCAAGAGTCTAGAAAATCTTCCAAGTTCAATGTTGAGCACAGTGGCAGCCTCTCTTTTTAGCGTATCCATCCTGTATTTCTAATCACTTGGAGCAGGATGGGGAGCAAAGACGACCTTGACAAGTTACCTGGAGCGTAGTTTCTGGACCTTAAAATAAGGGTAACTTAGTATCTACCCACGCCCGCCCCACCCAGCTTTATAAGGACCTGTGAATGCCCGGCATACTGTGAGAACTGAGGAGACAAGGTAACAATACACATATCACACCGAAGCTTTACTTCTAACAGATATTGGAATAATGTATCCCCTAAATTATTCTGTAGCCTTCAAAAATAAGAAATGCTCACTTTTCTTCTGGAAGGCAAGATGTCTTTTTTCTTAAGAGGTTTTTTTGTTTTTTTGTTTTTTGTTTTTGAAATGAAAATTTGAGAAGTGTGCTTGGGAAAAGGTGGGTTCGGAACAAGATCCCATAACGACCAAGACATAGTCCTAAGATTCCTCGCCTCACCCACACTAGAAGGACCAGGTACCTGTTGAACTAATGCAGTGGCCTTTAAACCAGGAACTAAAAGGTTAAATAAAAATTCCTCTAAAGCAGCTGTGTTATGGATGCTGTTGCTAAGTTTTACCACACAAGAAGATACTGTTCCTCCCAACAGTAGAACAGGCCTCTCGCTGTGGTGGCCAGGTGTCCCAGCTTGCTTACAGCTGTGTGGTTCTTGTATTGGCAATCCTGTGTTGTGGGTTTCTAGCTAACACGACTGCTGGGAGCCCCACCTAACACATCTGTTCATCATGTAAAACACTGCCCTAGGAGACAGAGACTGGTAGAGTTTTAGGTCGATGGCTCGAATGAAAGAAAACAGAATGCTCAAAAGCTACTGGGTCTGAAGCTGAAGAAGGCAGAAATGGAGCACACTAGCTTCCTGACAGGGCTGTGCTGCGACAGTGACAGACACAGGTTATCATGGCAGAAAGACCCAGAATCATCTCAGACTCCAGACTCCAGAGTGGCAAAAGATCAGCGCTGAGAAGAGATGCTCTCAGGCATCAACTTTCAAGGGGACAACTTAGAACATCTGGAGAATCTGGCCTTTCAGATCTCTGTGGAAAGATGGAGAGGCACATCTGATGTGCCTGTCTTGTTACTTTTCTTCTCTCCGACACAAAGTATCAGAGAAGTAGCTTACAGGATGAAAGGTTAATTTCAGTTTGCCATTTAAAAGGCTACATTCAGCAAGGAAGGCACAGAGGCAGGTGTATGGCGTACTCTCTTATGATTCTGCAACCAGGAAACAGAGAACACAGCATGCAATAAGGCCCTACCTCAATTAGTTCCACCATCTCCCCAAACAGAGCCACCCTCTGTGGACTAAGTGTTCGAACACACGAGCAGCCGAGGAGCCATTCACATTTAAATCATGTCATTCTAGGTCTCTGGTCGGAGTGTCACGTGAAAACCAACAGCTAGGCCCTACATCCATGCCTGCTTCTTTGCATGTTTAGTGTTTTTGGTTTCGCTGGATTTCAGACATTGTATGTTTCACATTACTGGGTCCTGTAAATATTCTCAAGGTTTGTTTGGACATGGCTATTGGAAAAGATTTTGGTTATTACAAGTTTTCCCTTTAAGATATATTGAAAATATGCAAAACACTTCAAATAGGGGAGAATCTTGTAATCATTAAGAAGTTGGATGTCTTAATGCAAAGTGTTTGGCAACAGGGTCAACAGTCTAGACACCCCCAGTTCTCTCTTGCTTTGTCCAAGGCTTATTTAAAATGCTTCCAAAAGTATTTCCCAGGAGTCACCCAACTCCAATCCCCTGAGAATCTCCCTCATCTTACTGCCTCTACAGATTTCACAACTCTTTCAGGGGCAGCCATGCTGGGACCAGCCCCGGCGTTCACAGGTGCTGTTGAGGCAGGGCACAGCATTGGACAGAGCACAAAGACTGATATCTCTGGTCTTATAACTTTCTCTGTTCTTATAACTGGTCTCTCTTACTGTTCTGGGGGCCAGAAGCTGAAGGCTTCTGGAAACTTAACTCTCTTGCTCTTCTGTGGCTAAAAACTGCAGGTTTCTGGTAATTAACTTCTGCTGTTGGGTTTCTGGCAATTAACTTCTGCTGTTTGCAGCAGGGGATTAGGTAAAGAAGTTTCGGTTGCTAAGGCTCTTTGCTCTCTGGCTCAAGGACCCCCGGCTCGCCAGGTGAGAGGGTTGGAGCTCATTAACTCTTTGTAAACCAGAGAGAAAAGAAGAATGAAAGAAGGAAGAAAAAAATGAAGAAAAAACACTCACTCACTCTGGATGAAGAAGAAGCTCCAAAAACATTCCTTTTATGGTCTCAGTATATGTATCTAAATAATCACCGCATACAACTATCAGGTAGAGCTATTACAACAGGATAATTGATTACATGATTCTCTAAATACTTTTACATTCCAATGAGTTCATAGTAAGTTTAAGGCAGTAGTTCATATCATAAGTCAGTAAAACTTAAGGTATAAGAGCAGAATTGTTTCCATGCCTTTCCATTAAGACTAGTATCTGACTAAACATTTATTTTCTGTTACTAGCTCCATGAGTTCATGATAAGTTTAAAGTGATAATTTTTATGTCACAGTTAGCACGTTTTGTTAAGAGACAATCATCTGCCTTGTGTCTTATTTTGAAGTTTTGTATAAACTAATCAATAGTATATCTTTTGTCCTTGCACCTACAATAAATTGTCCATATTGTCCATTCCCAGTTTATGACCTTTAGTTACCAGACAATGGTCTCACATCTAACCTAGAAGGAATGTTTTTCATGATCGGAAATTTGTTCCAAGCCTGCTTTCTTTTTCTAGGGCAATTAGCCTGTGACACATGAAGGTTTACAGAGCTCTATCTGCGCTTTTATACTTTAGAGGACCTGAAATTACTTGTATGAACTTAGGAAGTCTATAAAATCATTATCAGGAATTATGAAATCATCAATTTGTCTACATAGCATTACTATACGAGAGTACATCTTCATACTGATTCTGCAGGAAATCTGCCCAGTAGGGTGGGCTGATGCCCAGGACTCATTAGGCCTATTTAATAGAGATAGGAAAACGCATATCAGCAGCAAGAAGCAATCCTGGGATGAAGTCTCTAAAGACCCTGCATTGTCAGAGCTCACTTACTCCATGTCAGGAAATTCTCTTATTTTCTCTTAGCCTTTCCTAAATGGCTTCTGACATAGCCACAGATCAGCTGGCATGATAATTATGTAACAGGATGGTTTGCCTTTACTGTGAACTTAGGATCCCCTAGATACATAACCTGGTTATGGTTAGGCACATAACCAGGCATGTCTGCCGGGGTGTTAACTGAGGAGAGAAGAACCACCCCAAATGTTGGGTGGCAGTACCCTATAAGCTGGGGTCCCAGAATGCATCAAAGGGGAAAATGAGTAAGGCACCTGAGCCCAGGCATTCCCTGCCCTCTGCTTCCTGACTGTGGATACAATGTGACCAGCTTGCTTCACAGTCTGGCCACCATGTCTTTCCCTGCTATAGACTATATCCCTTCAAACCCTGAGCCCAAACAAACCATTGCTCCTTAACTTGCTTCTGCATAGATATTCGGACACAGCAACAAGAAAAGGCATTGACACACGGGCGTTTATCTTTTTCTCCATTAAAAAAAAGCCCACAAGATTAGAACTTGGTCCCACTGATCTTTGTACAGCCACAAGCTGTGGCCAGAGTGCTATATGGATTCAAAGGGATACATTTTGCTACTCTTTATCACAGGCACTGACCGAGATGGCCAGCCTTTCGGGGTGTTTCTTCTGCAGCTGGCTTAGTTGGTTAACTGCTGCTGTTTGACTAATCCTGGCTTGCTGTAAAGTAGAAAACTGTGTTTTGTGCATTTTTTCATTACTAACTCTACAACTTTCTAAATGTTCGATTTTTAGCATCCGCCTACAAATATGTCATCTCCTGGGTGCCCCCTCCCCTCAATTCTGACACAGCAGAAAGTATGAGTCAAAACTACTTTTCTGACTTGTACTGTTAGACCTGCTTAAAAGCTTTAGGGAAAACGGCAATGGTTCCATCTAAATCTCCCTCAAGTTTTAAAGGGAGCAGGAACTACAGGTAATAGGAATTTATCATTCACTGGCTGTAGAAGGCTTTGCTCTTCAGTTATGAGATCTTTGGGATACAAGTAGCGTTTTGGTAAAATAAAGAATTTTAAATTGCAACCTCCCTCCACCCCATCCTACTCACACACACATACACCCTGAGAGACCAGGATGAGCAACTGTGAGATTGACTGACGAGGAGACTTTTGCTTTTAATTCACAGAATTGTAAGGGGAATCTAAAACCTGACACCAGCATTTTATCCTTCCTCACCTCTGTTAAATAAAATTTATGGGGGGGGGTGTGTGTCACTGTTTGGGCTCTTACGATGTACCCCAACCACCAAGACCAAACCAATATAGACACTTGTGCCTGATGTTATACAATCAACCCAAAAGTTCAAAGAAGCAAACTGACTCCCAAGGTAACTAGTGTTTCCTAAAACCAGGAGGTAGGTTCTGGTCTGCCCTTCTGTTTGAAGCCTCATGGGATCAGAGTCCCCCATGTCAACGGGGGGCTTTGCTACTGTTCTGTCTCCCTGTCCCCGTCTTGCAAACCCCACTCCTCTGCTGCTGTCTCATGGGGACTTCCACTTTATTTTTCAGAATGGAGGCTGTACCCACTGATGAATCAAACAAAAGCGAGTTATATCCATAACTAAACTTACTGTAACTCTGCCTCTTGCCGCCTCTAATTTCAACACATAAGAAAGTAACATTAATTTCTCCAGGTTTCCCGCTAACTATGTGCAGATACAAAGAAAGGAAAACCCTGTAACAGAAGCTAAGTTAGCAGCTGACAGTTAGGAAATGCAACAGGAAATGTATGAACTACACACACAAGAACAGGAAATGCAACAGGAAATGTATGAACTACACACACAGGAACAGGAAATGCAACAGGAAATGTATGAACTACACACACAGGAACAGGAAATGCAACAGGAAATGTATGAACTACACACACAGGCACAGGAAATGCAACAGGAAATGTATGAACTACACACACAGGCACAGGAAATGCATGAACTACACACACAGGAACAGGAAATGCAACAGGAAATGCATGAACTACACACACAGGAACAGGAAATGCAACAGGAAATGTATGAACTACACACACAGGCACAGGAAATGCATGAACTACACACACAGGAACAGGAAATGCAACAGGAAATGCATGAACTACACACACAGGCACACTTAGGTGAGCTTCCTTAGACTCACAGATGACATCTGTGTATGAGAGGGGGGAGTCTTCAGGAAGTGGCTCATTAGGAAACAAAACTCTAGGAAGCATGTGACCCTCCATTTCTGTTCTCCATTTACACTCATCCAGAAAGCAGCTGGGTAGAGGTCCAATGAGCAAGGTCCACACCAGGGAATACATAGTCTCACAACCAGTTGTGGGATCACTAATCTGTCACATTCCCGCCCTTCTCCCTGCTCACAGGTAAACCTTCATGTTTGGACTTGCATTTGGCAAGAGGACCCTGTGGTGCCTTGCATTTTAAACAGCATGAGCGTTATCTTTAATAATAGCGCTGGCCACATTTGGGAGGAAGTTAACTGTCTCAGCAAATGACAGAAAATGATCCTCTCACATCTGCAGCTTGTCATCGGAGCTCTGAATAGCTGCCCGTTCATACCAGCCAGCCCGCCCGCCCATGGCCCAATTCCTCTCCCAGATTTGCTCTGCCCATTGTCTTACTGAACAATCACAAATGAAAAGCCATCACTGATGCTCTGCATCCAAAAAAAAACAAAACAACAAAAAAAAAAACCCCACAAAACTGAAGTTAGAAAATGCATCAGGAGAACAAGCAGCAGAGCCACCGTGGGATGCCACCAGGTCCAGTGAGTCCCAAGGGACAATTGAGAGCACTGAGAAGCCAGGTTGCTGCTCTGCCCCCTCTGGCTCACAGGCTAATCTTTCAGTTCCTGAAGGACATTTGAAAGTCAGATGCATGGAACTGAAAGTAAATAAACAAAGGGTGAGCCTAGGAGGCAGAGACTGGGAGAGCTTGGCTGTATTCTTCTAGAGATGTGGAAGGGAGCCAACAAAGGACACCTTTGAGAGGACGCATTCCTTACAAAGTGAAAGGCCTCCATAAATACTCAACACAGAAATCAAGACGCTAACAAAACCTGTATACAGCTCCCTGTCACTTAAATAGATGACTGGAAAATCGGTGGCGCACTCCTTTAATCCCAGCACAGACAGGCGAATTTCTGAGAGGCCAGCCTGGTCTACAGAGTGAGTTCCAGGACAGCCAGGGCTATGCAGAGCAACCCTGTCTCAAAAAACAAAAAAAAACAAAAAAAAAAAAAAAAAAAAAAAAAAGAAAGAAAGAAAAAGCTGGGGCTTGGAAACAGTTATTATAGATGGTCTCATTTTCCAGACTGAGCTACAGAAACTACCCAGCCTGTCCAAGGTCACTGGGTGATGATGCTGGCTATGAAGCACTATCCCCCTGCCTCATGCCTTTTTTTTTAAATCATTTTACTCATTTACATTTCAAATAATAACCCCCTTCCTGGTTACCCCTCCAACAACTCCCCCCATTCCATCCCTCTTCCCCCTCCCCTTTGTCTCTATGAGGGTGCTCCTTCACCCATTCACCCACTCCCACCTCACCCCTCTAGCACCCGTCCCCCCCATTGGGGCATCATGCCTTCCTCCCTTTTAATGTCAGATAAGGCCATCCTCTGCACATATGTATCTGGAGTCCTGGCTCCCTCCATGTACACTCTTTGGTTGGTGGTTTAGTCCCTGGGAGCTCTCAAGAAGCGCTTGCTGACAGGAGTCTGATATGGCTGTTCCCTGAGAGGTTCTACCAGCACCTGACCAATACTTACAGATACTTACAGCCAACCATAACCATCGGGCTGAGCCTGGGGACCCCAATGGAGGAGCAAGGGGAAGGACTGAAGGAGCTGAAGGGGATTGCAACCCCATAGGAAGAACAGTATCAACTAACCTGACCACCTAGAGCTTTATGCTCTTGAGACCACTTATTGTTGCCAGGGTCAGCAGCCTTCAGCATGCAAACAAAGATTAACTCTTCAGTAGATCCAGGGCCCTGGCTGCTGAGGGGTACAGCACCTTCCCTAGTCCACTGCTATCAAGTTTATCTGAGTCACAGCTGGGAAGATTCCTGGTCGAATCACGGGGCTGTTAGGAGTACAGAGCTTAACTGGGACTGACCTTGCTTTGAGGTGCTCCTGTTTTACGCTAGGATGCCACCTTAACGAATAGTCCTAAATGCCTTGCAAAAGGAAAGAGTAGACAATACTTTTCCAGATTTATTTATTTATTTTTTAAAAACGAAAAGCAGATTTTCCAGTTTTGTTGAGTATAGGCTTTTGTAGTCGGATCTGATGGTTTTTTGTTTTGGAATTTCCTCTGGTTCTGTTGTTATGGCTCCCTTTTCATTTCTGATCTTGTTAATTTGGATACTGTCTCTGTGCTCTCTGGTTAGTCTGGCTACGGGTTTCTCTATCCTATTGATTTCCTCAAAGAACCAGCTCCTGGCTTGGTTGATTCTTTGTACAGATCTTTTTGTTTCCACTTGGTTGATTTTAGCCCCGTGTTTGATTCTTTCTTGCCTTCTACTCCTCTTGGGTGAATTTGCTTCTTTTTGTTCTAGAGCTTTCAGGTGTGCTTTCTAGACAGACACCAAATAGCGAAGCTAAATCAGGATCAGATAAGCCATCTAAACAGTTATATAACCCCTAAAGAAATAGAAGCAGTCATTAAAAGTCTCCCAACCAAACAAAGCCCAGGACCAGATGGTTTTAGTGCAGAATTCTACCAGACCTTCAAAGAAGACCTAATACCAATACTCTTCAAACTATTCCACAAAATAGGAACAGAAGAAACACTACCCAATTCATTCCATGAAGCCACAGTTACACTGCATATTCTCCCTTGGAGATTGAACGGTTTCTGTCTAATCACGGACTTTTCACAATTTCCTTTCATAGAGGACTTCATAAGAGATTTTTTTCTACTTCTATCATGTTTAATGTTCCAAGTAGATTTTAAAAACTGGTTGAGTGCATATTACTTTTAGCTTCAGAAGACAGCATGTATATTTAAGAGGTATTTAATGATTATAAATTAGTTTGATGACTTAAAAATGAGTTGTGTATTTAAAATAAATTTTATTAGTTTAATAAAAGGAAAAAAAAAGAAAACAAAAACAAAAACCAAACAAACAACCCAGAGTCTGGCCTCCTTGTTAACCAGCTCAATGCCACAAATAAGAGGACCCTGGAAACTTACAAAGATAGGCAAGTGTGGTTTACTGAGAGAAGGACATCAATTTAAAAATCAAATTAGACTCCCCTTCCTTGCAAAGTAAGTTATGGGCCTCACTTCTCTCCTGTTGGGGTTGGTAGGACTGCAGCCCTCGTCCCTCAGGCTTCTGAAGATCAACCAGACCTTTGGCAAAGAACCGGGTACACAACAGTCCCTCAAACAAATGACCATCAGCTCTCCCTCACATTAAACACCAAAGCAAACTGCAAGCTTCAAGTCACAGGAGCTGCAGCAGGGAAGAGGGTGCCTTCGTTAAAACTGCCGCACTGTAGCTTTAAGGTGCATTTGACAGGAGCCAGTTAATGGGATCATACATGGACAGCCGTCTCACTGCTGCTGAACTGATTCAGTGGCTGCTTTTCCCAAGCTGCTCTTCCCTTCGCCTAACACACTATGCTTCTGTTATGTTCAAATACATGAATGAATGTGGAACTCTTATTTTCCACTTCACTCAAAGGAGCAGACATTTTGTTGCCACAAGAAAAGTAATATGGCGGTAGAGAAAGAGGAGGTTGGAAAAGACCCCTTAGGAGAAGGAAACAGTAGGTCTCTGCCCCTCAATTGCTTCCTGGGTCAGAATGTATATCTAGGGCAAAGCTTGCTTGAGGCAGTATGGGGGGATGTGAGCTCTTGGAAGGAGGGCAACCTGTACCCTGCTGATTATGGGAATATGGCTCCAAGATGCCAAGTGTCTTGGCATCTCGCAAAAAGCTAAGACTATACGTTATGGAAACATTTGTAGATTTTGAAAACAGCTCATGAGCCAAACAAGCACGCTTGTATAAAACCTGGCCTCAGTGTCTCAGTATGGCTTTAAGCCTTCTTGAGAGACAGCCCACCAAACTACTGGGGAATTCTACTTTGGGGTTTCCTACCCAAAAGGGTGGGCAAGGAGTGAGGCTGAAGAAGGGCCAAGTGCTGGATGCTAAAAGTGAAACCAGAGCAGACCCCACCAGAAATCAGGCAGATGAAGGTGGCAGGGGTCGGGATGTGAGGTGGCGGCAAGTCTAGGAGAGGTAGCAGCTGGGGCTCCTGTGGTCACAAGATGGTGCTGGCAGATAAGACCAGAGGGAAAGGTTTTTGTACAAACTGATCAGTATTAGGTCATCCAACCACATATCAGCCTCTGACCTAAATAATCCCGGGTGTCTGAGATGGGCAAACTGACGTGAATGCTTCCAGGCTCCCGAAGTCCTTCAAAGCGTGCAGATGCATTAATGATAGATCATTTTTTAATGTCTCTTTCAAAGATGTTGTTTTTCAAAGTATCATTTTGGAAAGGGAAAAACTGAGAAGAACTCGGATCGGAAAGAAACACGGGAAGCCTTCCCAAAGCCTGGAGTACAGCCTTTATAAATGTACAGACGCTGCCTTCCCTGAAGAAATGAGCGCAGAAGCAGGAAGGGGAGCCAGAGACTGTGATGTTTTATTTAGTAAATATGAGAGTCACAGGATAGTCGCCCTGAAAACTATGCTGAGAAAAGTCACTCTGAGATGTCAATCATTTCTCCATATTTCAAAGGCAGAGATGGGGTAGCGAGGTGCTGACAGATCTCAGAGTGTCTAGCTTAAAACATGCCACAGCTATCTTTTTTAAATGCTGCATTGCAAATACAGCTTTGTTTTGCTTTTTTTATGAAGGTTTCTTAGTATCACCATGGCGATCCTATGAGCGGGTACTCACGCCAGTTTGCCCATCTCAGACGCCCAGGGTCATTCAGGTCAGAGGCTGATATGTGGATGGATGACCTAATATCAACTGGTTTGTGCAAAAACCTTTCCCTCTGGTCTATCTGCCAGTTAATTATAACTCTGGTCACCATCTCGTGACCACAAGAGCTCCCACTGTCACCTCTCCTAGACTCACCGCCACCTCGCATCCCGACCCCTGCCACCTTCACCTGCCTGACTTCTGGTGGAGTCTGACCGTGGTGAAGGTAGCACAGTTCCACACATGGTGAAAATTAAACAGACCAAAACAAAACACACTGTCAGGTAACAGAAGAAACATGGCTTCCTCTGCCTGG
Source organism: Mus caroli (assembly GCF_978045245.1). Taxonomy (NCBI): domain Eukaryota; kingdom Metazoa; phylum Chordata; class Mammalia; order Rodentia; family Muridae; genus Mus; species Mus caroli. The sequence continues at coordinate 122,344,892 of NW_028227264.1, read as the reverse complement.
TCTTTAGGATCACCTGTCTTTGAGAAGCCATCCCCTAGATCAGGACAGCAGAGTAGAATAGAGGCTTCCTGCCCTAAACTGGCACACTTGTGAGTCACATGACCCTCTAGCCACAGCAAAGCTTCTGAATGGCTATGGTCTCAGACCAAAACCTTTTGTGTGATGTAGCCCTTGGGCTCCTGCCCTGGACACTGCATGAGTTAGGAATATCATTTTATGAAGGGTAACTGGTAAGCTTGGCTGACTGCCACCAGCTTTCTCTTCTACCCTGTCACTCAGGATGAGCCCTCCTCTGTCTTGGTCATGGGACCAGCTTCAGGGCTGTCTTATTCAGTTGTCCTGGCCTGCTCAAACCACCAGACCGAGCAGACTCAAACCCTTTCTCTCAGGGCTGCAGCCAGTGTCCATCTCTCCAGTGTCTAGTCAGATGACACCCATCGCCTTGCTGTGGCCTCTTCACAACTTGGAAAAAAAGCTGTTAAAGTTTCTAGGGTCGTCTTGTGCAGTCTGGCTCTAGTAGGACTTATTGTTAAAGTCGGCTCCGGATCGAGCATCACACATTGGTGCTAATTAAATGCTAAGTCAGAGCTCTGATGCCGCATCTCTGGGGTGCTTGCTTCAGATCATGATTCATTATTCCGTACTAGGAGGAGTAAGCGTAACTGGATACCCAATCAGCGGTCCCTTCAGTTTTTAGAACACTCTCCCCTTCAATTGCTTTGCCCTCATAGACTATGCTTTGCGACAGCAGCTCTCAACCTGTGTGTCATGACCCCTTATGGGTGGAACGGCCCTTTCACATGGGGTCACAGATCGGACACCCTACATGTCAGATATTTACATTACGATGCATAACTGTAAGCAAAATTGCAGTTATGAAGTCAGCAATGGAAATAATGCTATGGTTGGGGGTCACCACAACATGAACGGTATTGAAGGGTCACAGCATTAGGAAGGCTGAGAACCATTGGTCTAAGGTGACCGTCCTGCCTCCTCCCATGGGCCCGCATTAGTGCTACGTATAACTCCTAAGAAACAAACACTGGGTCACCCTCATAACTGGTAGGACAACTATAAACCGGCTTCCTCTTACTGAAACGTGCTCACCAGTGCATTTAGCACGTGAAGGAAGCAGTATTCTTTAGGAACTCTGCTCCCGAAACCCAAAGCACAGCAGCATGAGGCCAACAATGATGGGTGTCTTAGTTAGGGTTTCTACTGCTGTGATTAAACATCCAAAGCAACCTGGGGGGAGGAGAAAAGGGTTTATTTCACACACAGTTTCATTTACCAGTTCATCATCAAAAGCAGTGAGGGTGGCACCTGGAGGCAGGTGCTGATACAGAAGCCACGGGAGGATGCTGCTTACTGGCTTGCCCCTCGTGGCTTCTTCAGCGTGCTTTCTTACAGAACCCAGGACCACCTGCCCAGGGAGGGCCCCACCCACAATGGGCTGGGATTTCCCCCACCCGCAATGATCACTAATTGAGAAAATGACCTAAAGGTTTGCCCACAGCCCAATCTTAAGGAGCCATCTTCCCAGCTGGGTTGTCTCCTCTCAGACAACTTTGGCCTGTGTCAGGCTGACATTGAACTACCCAGCATAGGGGGTGTCGGGGGGTACCCCTTAAATTGGTATAAATGGCCATGTTACATATCAGGGTGACCCTAACGGTTGGTTCTGTTTCTATTTTGCCACCGCAGTGCCATGTTCTGGCCATGCCTAATAACATATCACAGGACTGTGGGGCTCTGAGAGGGTAGTGCACAGTGTGGCTTACTAACAGGCTGTGAAGTGTATGATGGCCCTCTCCTGCCCTGGTCTGATGGAACCTTCAGTGCCAACCAGGAACCCAAAAACCCAAATTCATTTATTCATTCATTCATTCTCTCTCTCTCTTTCTTTCTCTCTCACTCTCCCCCTCCCTCCCTCCACCCCTCCCTCCCTTCCTCCCTTCCTTTCTTGGATATTTTATTTTATTTTATTTTATTTTTTTTTTACTTTAACTGGTATTAATTTAATTGGTCTGAAACTTCACTATGTACAAGCAAATTAGATTTGAACATATAGTTAACTTCACAGATATAGTAATGTCAAAGCATCACTTAAATGTATACCTACATAGATGGATGTGCATATTATCCCATTTTTCTAGTTGTCAGAGAAAAGGAATTTTCTTTTTTTCTTTTTCTTTTTTTTTTTTTTGGGTCAGATATATTCTTTTTTTTTTTTAAACTTTTTTTTATTTATTTATTTTTTTAATATTTTTATTACATATTTTCCTCAATTACGTTTCCAATGCTATCCCAAAAGTCCCCCATAGCGCCCCCCACTTCCCTACCCACCCATTCCCATTCTTTTGGCCCTGGCATTCCCCTATATTGGGGCATATAAAGTTTGCAAGTCCAATGGGCCTCTCTTTCCATTGATGGCTGACTAGGCCATCTTTCGATACATATGCAGCTAGAGACAAGAGCTCCGGGGTTCTGGTTAGTACATCATGTTGTTCCAACAATAGGGTTGCAGATCCCTTTAGCTCCTTGGGTACTTTCTCTAGCTTCTCCATTGGGAGCCCTGTGATACATCCAATAGCTGACTGTGAACATTCACTCCTGTGTTTGCTAGGCCCCAGCATCGTCTCACAAGAGGCAGCTATATTTGGGTCCTTTCAGCAAAATCTTGCTAGTGTATGCAATGGTGTCAGCGTTTAGAAGTTGATTATGGGATGGATCCCTGGATACGGCAGTCTCTAAATGGTCCATCCTTTCATCACCTCTACGAACTTTGTCTCTGTAACTCCTTCCCTGGGTGTTTTGTTCCCAATTCTAAGAAGGTGTACAGTGTCCACACTTTGGTCTTCATTCTTCTTGAGTTTCATGCGTTTAGCAAATTGTATCTTAAATCTTGGGTATCCTAAGTTTTGGGCTAATATCCACTTATCAGTGAATACATATTGTGTGAGTTCTTTTGTGATTGTGTTACTTCACTCAAGATGATGCCCTCCAGGTCCATCCATTTGGCTAGGAATTTCATAAGTTCATTCTTTTTAATAGCTGAGTAGTACTCCATTGTGTAAATGTACCATAATTTCTGTATCCATTCCTCTGTTGAGGGACATCTGGGTTCTTTCCAGCTTCTGGCTATTATAAATAGGGCTGCTATGAACATAGTGGAACATGTGTCCTTTTTACCGGTTGGGACATCTTCTGGATATATGCCCAGGAGAGGTATTGCTGGATCCTCCGGTAGTACTATGTCCAATTTTCTGAGGAACCGCCAGACTGATTTCCAGAGTGGTTGTACAAGCTTGCAATCCCACCAACAATGGAGGAGTGTTCCTCTTTCTCCACATCCTCGCCAGCATCTGCTGTCACCTGAATTTTTGATCTTAGCCATTCTGACTGGTGTGAGGTGGAATCTCAGGGTTGTTTTGATTTGCATTTCCCTGATGATTAAGGATGTTGAACATTTTTTCAGGTGTTTCTCTGCCATTCGGTATTCCTCAGGTGAGAATTCTTTGTTCAGTTCTGAGCCCCATTTTTTAATGGGGTTATTTGACTTTCTGGAGTCCACCTTCTTGAGTTCTTTATATATATTGGATATTAGTCCCTTATCTGATTTAGGATAGGTGAAGATCCTTTCCCAATCTGTTGGTGGTTTTTTTGTCTTATTGATGGTGTCTTTAGCCTTGCAGAAGCTTTGTAGTTTCATGAGGTCCCACTTGTCAATTCTCGATCTTACAGCACAAGCCATTACTGTTCTATTCAGGAATTTTTCCCCTGTGCCCATATCTTCAAGGCTTTTCCCCACTTTCTCCTCTATAAGTTTCAGTGTCTCTGGTTTTATGTGAAGTTCCTTGATCCACTTAGACTTGACCTTAGTACAAGGAGATAGGAATGGATCGATTCGCATTCTTCTACATGTTAACAACCAGTTGTGCCAGCACCATTTGTTGAAAATGCTGTCTTTCTTCCAAAGGATGTTTTTAGCTCCCTTGTCGAAGATCAAGTGACCATAGGTGTGTGGGTTCATTTCTGGGTCTTCAATTCTATTCCATTGGTCTATTTGTCTGTCACTATACCAGTACCATGCAGTTTTTATCACAATTGCTCTGTAGTAGAGCTTTAGGTCCGGCATGGTGATTCCACCAGAGGTTCTTTTATCCTTGAGAAGAGTTTTTGCTATCCTAGGTTTTTTGTTATTCCAGATGAATTTGCAGATTGCACTTTCTAATTCGTTGAAGAATTGATTTGGAATTTTGATGGGGATTGCATTGAATCTGTAGATTGCTTTTGGCAAGATAGCCATTTTTACAATGTTGATCCTGCCAATCCATGAGCATGGGAGATCTTTCCATCTTCTGAGATCTTCTATAATTTCTTTCTTCAGAGACTTGAAGTTTTTATCATACAGATCTTTCACTTCCTTAGTTAGAGTCACGCCAAGATATTTTATATTATTTGTGACTATTGAGAAGGGTGTTGTTTCCCTAATTTCTTTCTCAGCCTGTTTATTCTTTGTGTAGAGAAAGGCCATTGATTTGTTTGAGTTAATTTTATATCCAGCTACTTCACCGAAGCTGTTTATCAGGCTTAGGAGTTCTCTGGTGGAATTTTTAGGGTCACTTATATATACTATCATATCATCTGCAAAAAGTGATATTTTGACTTCATCTTTTCCAATTTGTATCCCTTTGATCTCCTTTTGTTGTCGAATTGCTCTGGCTAGGACTTCAAGTACAATGTTGAATAGGTATGGAGAAAGTGGACAGCCTTGTCTAGTCCCTGATTTTAGAGGGATTGCTTCAAGCTTCTCACCATTTACTTTGATGTTGGCTACTGGTTTGCTGTAGATTGCTTTTATCATGTTTAGGTATGGGCCTTGAATTCCTGATCTTTCCAAGACTTTTATCATGAATGGGTGTTGGATCTTGTCAAATGCTTTTTCCGCATCTAACGAGATGACCATGTGGTTTTTGTCTTTGAGTTTGTTTATATACTGGATTACGTTGATGGATTTCCGTATATTGAACCATCCCTGCATCCCTGGGATGAAACCTACTTGGTCAGGATGGATGATTGTTTTGATGTGTTCTTGGATTCGGTTAGCAAGAATTTTATTGAGGATTTTTGCATCAATATTCATAAGGGATATTGGTCTGAAGTTTTCTATCTTTGTTGGGTCTTTTTGTGGTTTAGGTATCAGAGTAATTGTGGCTTCATAGAATGAGTTGGGTAGAGTACCTTCTGTTTCTATTTTGTGGAATAGTTTGTGAAGAACTGGGATTAGATCTTCTTTGAAGGTCTGATAGAACTCTGCACTAAACCCATCTGGTCCTGGGCTTTTTTTGGTTGGGAGACTATTAATGACTGCTTCTATTTCTTTGGGGGATATAGGGCTGTTTAGATCATTAACCTGATCTTGATTCAACTTTGGTATCTGGTATCTGTCTAGGAACTTCTCCATTTCATCCAGGTTCTCCAGTTTTGTTGAGTATAGCCTTTGGTAGAAGGATCTGATGGTGTTTTGGATGTCTTCAGGATCTGTTGTTATGTCTCCTTTTTCATTTCTGATTTTGTTAATTAGGATGCTTTCCCTGTGCCCTCTAGTGAGTCTGGCTAAGGGTTTATCTATCTTGTTGATTTTCTCAAAGAACCAGCTCCTTGATTGGTTGATTCTTTGAATAGTTTTTTTTGTTTCCACTTGGTTGATTTCACCCCTGAGTTTGATTATTTCCTGCCGTCTACTCCTCTTGGGTGAATTTGCTTCCTTTTGTTCTAGTGCTTTTAGGTGTGTTGTCAAGCTGCTAATGTGTGCTCTTTCTAGTTTCCTTTTGGAGGCACTCAGAGCTATGAGTTTTCCTCTTAGAAATGCTTTCATTGCGTCCCATAAGTTTGGGTATGTTGTGGCTTCATTTTCATTGAACTCTAAAAAGTCCTTAATTTCTTTCTTTATTCCTTCCTTGACCAAGGTATCATTGAGAAGAGTGTTGTTCAGTTTCCACGTGAAGGTTGGCTTTCTATTATTTATTTTGTTATTGAAGATCAGCTTTAGTCCATGGTGATCTGATAGGATGCATGGGACAATTTCAATGTTTTTGTATCTGTTGAGTCCTGTTTTGTGCCCAATTACGTGGTCAATTTTGGAGAAGGTACCATGAGGTGCTGAGAAGAAGGTGTATCCTTTTGTTTTAGGGTAAAATGTTCTGTAGATATCTGCCAGATCCATTTGATCCATAACTTCTGTTAGTTTCACTGTGTCCCTGTTTAGTTTCTGTTTCCATGATCTGTCCATTGGTGAAAGTGGTGTGTTGAAGTCTCCCACTATTATTGTATGAGGTGCAATGTGTGCTTTGAGATTTACTAAAGTTTCTTTAATGAATGAGGCTGCCTTTGTATTTGGAGCATAGATATTCAGGATTGATAGTTCCTGTTGGAGGATTTTACCTTTGATGAGTATGAAGTGCCCCTCCCTGTCTTTTTTGATGACTTTGGGTTGGAAGTCAATCTTATCTGATATTAGAATGGCTACTCCAGCTTGTTTCTTCATACCATTTGCTTGGAAAATTGTTTTCCAGCCTTTCATTCTGAGGTAGTGTCTATCTTTTTCTCTGAGATGAGTTTCTTGTAAGCAGCAAAATGTTGGGTCTTGTTTGTGTAGCCAGTTTGTTAGTCTATGTCTTTTTATCGGGGAGTTGAGTCCATTGATATTAAGAGATATTAAGGAAAAGTAATTGTTGTTTCCTGTTATTTTTGTTGTTAAAGTTGGCATTCTGTTCTTGTGGCTGTCTTCTTTTAGGTTTGTTGAGGGATTACCTTCTTGTTGTTTCTAGGGCGTGATTCCTGTCCTTGTATTGGTTTTTTTCTGTTATTATCCTTTGAAGGGCTGGATTCGTGGAGAGATAATGTGTGAATTTGGTTTTGTCGTGGAATACTTTGGTTTCTCCATCTATGTTAATTGAGAGTTTGGCTGGGTATAGTAGCCTGGGCTGGAATTTGTGTTCTTTTAGTGTCTGTATAACATCTGTCCAGGATCTTCTGGCTTTCATAGTCTCTGGTGAAAAATCTGGTGTAATTCTGATAGGCTTGCCTTTATATGTTACTTGGCCTTTTTCTCTTACTGCTTTTAGTATTCTATCTTTATTTAGTGCATTTGTTGTTCTGATTATTATGTGTCGGGAGGTATTTCTTTTCTGGTCCAGTCTATTTGGAGTTCTGTAGGCTTCTTGTATGTTCCTGGGCATCTCTTTCTTTAGATTTGGGAAGTTTTCTTCTATAATTTTGTTGAAGATGTTTGCTGGTCCTTTGAGTTGAAAATCTTCATTCTCATCCACTCCTATTATCCGTAGGTTTGGTCTTCTCATTGTGTCCTGTATTTCCTGGATGTTTTGAGTTAGGATCTTTTTGCATTTTCCATTTTCCTTGATTGTTGTGCCCATGTTCTCTATGGAATCTTCTGCACCTGAGATTCTCTCTTCCATCTCTTGTATTCTGTTGCTGATGCTTGCATCTATGGTTCCAGATTTCTTTCCTAGGGTTTCTATCTCCAGTGTTGCCTCATTTTGGGTTTTCTTTATTGTGTCTACTTCCCTTTTTAGGTCTAGTATGGTTTTGTTCATTTCCATCATCTGATTGGATGTGTTTTCCTGTTTCTCTTTAAGGACTTCTACCAGTTTGATTGTGTTTTCCTGTTTTTCTTTAAGGACTTGTAACTCTTTAGCCATGTTCTCCTGTAGTTCTTTAAAGTCCTTCTTGATGTCCTCTACCATCATCATGAGATATGCTTTTAAATCCAGGTCTAGTTTTTCAGGTGTGTTGGGGTGCCCTGGACTGGGCGAAGTGGGAGTGCTGGGTCCTGATGATGGTGAGTGGTCTTGGTTTCTGTTAGTAAGATTCTTACCTTTACCTCTCGCCATCTGGTAATCTCTGGAGTTGTTATAGTTGTCTCTGTTCAGAGGTTGTTCTTCTGGGGATTCTGAGTATCCTCTGTCAGCAGACCTGGGAGACAGGCTCTCTCCTCTGAGTTTCAGTGGTTAGAGCACTCCCTGCTGACAAGCTTTCCTCTTAAAGGGAAGGTGTACAGATATCTGGTGTTTGGACCTCCTCCTGGCTGAAGAAGAAGGCGGAAAACAGGACCTTTCCCAGATGCTGTGTTGCTTTGGCAGGTCACAGAAGCTGTAGGCTTCTGTGGTACACACTCTCAGCTGTGCAGACTAAGTTCCTAAGTTCAGTGGAGTCCTGGATCCAAGATGTGCTCCCTGCTCCTGAGGCAGAGGGCTCCTGTGCAGGGCAGACCACTGTCTTCCAGCTAGGAGGGTGCCGGATGTCTGTGGCCCCAAAAGGGTGCTGCCTCAGCGGCTCTGTGGCTCCCGCCTGTCCCAGAAGCTGTCTGCCTCTGTGGTCCTCAGTCTTACCTGTACAGACTAAGTTCGGCGGAGTCCCGGAGCCAAGATGGCGCTCCCTGCAGGGCAGGTCACTGTCCTCCGACTGGGAGGGTGCCGGATGTCTGCGGCCCCTAAAGGGTGCTGCCTCAGCAGCTCTGTGGCTCCCGCCTGTCCCAGAAGCCGTCTGCCCCCGTGGTCCCCACTCTGACCTGTACAGACTAAGCTCGGCGGAGTCCCGGAGCCAAGATGGCGCTCCCTGCAGGGCAGGTCACTGTCCTCCGACTGGGAGGGTGCCGGAAGTCTGCGTCCCCAAAAGGGTGCTGCCTCAGCGGCTCTGTGGCTCCCGCCTGTCCCAGAAGCTGTCTGCCTCTGTGGTCCTCACTCTAACCTGTAGACTAAGTTCGGTGGAGTCCCGGAGCCAAGATGGCGCTCTCTGCAGGGCAGGTCTCTGTCCTCCGGCTGGGAGGGTGCCGGAAGTCTGCGGCCCCAAAAGGGTGCTGCCTCAGCGGCTCTGTGGCTCCTGCCTGTCCCAGAAGCTGTCTGCCTCTGTGGTCCCCACTCTAACCTGTACAGACTAAGTTCGGCGGAGTCCCGGAGCCAAGATGGCGCTCCCTGCAAGGCAGGTCACTGTCCTCCGACTGGGAGGGTGCCGGATGTCTGCGGCCCCTAAAGGGTGCTGCCTCAGCGGCTCTGTGGCTCCCGCCTGTCCCAGAAGCCGTCTGCCCCCGTGGTCCCCACTCTGACCTGTACAGACTAAGCTCGGCGGAGTCCCGGAGCCAAGATGGCGCTCCCTGCAGGGCAGGTCACTGTCCTCCGACTGGGAGGGTGCCGGAAGTCTGCGTCCCCAAAAGGGTGCTGCCTCAGCGGCTCTGTGGCTCCCGCCTGTCCCAGAAGCTGTCTGCCTCTGTGGTCCTCACTCTAACCTGTAGACTAAGTTCAGCGGAGTCCCGGAGCCAAGATCGGATATTTTATTTATTTACATTTCAAATGTTATCTCCTTTTCTGGTTCCCCTCTGCAAACCCCCTATCCCATCCCCCCTCCCCCTGCTCCTATGAGGGTGCTCCCCCATCCACCTACCCACTCCAGCCTCACTGCCCTAGCATTCCTCTACACTGGGGTATCAAGCCTTCACAGGACCAAGGGCCTGCTCTCCCATTGATGCCAGATAAGGCCCCTTTTAGCCCCTTCAGTCCTTCCCCTAACTCCTCCACGGGGGTCCCAAAGCAGTTTCTTAAATGCCACAATCATCTCAGGCCAATCAGATTTCTCAAAAAACCAGACATATGAAACTAACAGGTATCCTCCACATGGTTGGTCCATGCGTCCTTTGCAGAGCCTAGGAATGATGGAGGCAAGACAGACTCCCACCCAGGAACAGGGAGCACTCGCATTTGCGGAATGGGGGGAGGTCTGGGTGTGTGAATCCCTTCCTGACTCAGACAGTGCTCCCACTGCTCGGGCAGAGGAGCCTGGGCCGTGGAATAAACTGAAGACTGCCAGCTTCCTAGGCTTCCTGGCGAAGCTCTGTTTGCATTTATTTCACTGCTTTTTCAATTTGTCTATTACATTGTTTTAGGTTATTAGGATCATTGCTTTAAAATGTTCTTACTTCTGTGTTAATTTGGTCTTTGACATTTAATTAGTGCCAAGATCTGTTTTCGATGCTTGATACATTGTGGCTTGACTGTGAAGTGTTCACCACAGTCTCCTATGGGGGGAGCTTGATCCGCAGCAGCTGCTGCCTTCATCTTGGGCTGCATCATGAGGATGCTATGGATTAGCCCGTCGGTGACTGCACAGCTGAAGGGTTATAGGTCACTGCAGTGTACCCTGGAAGGACATGTCTTGTGTTAGTCCTCCTTCCTACTCTGCTTCCTGTCCATCACGAGGATATGTTGCTTTGCTCCACCACGTGCTTCCAGTCAGGACACTCTGCCTCATGACAGGTCAAAAGCAGCAGAATTAAATGACCATAGACCAAGTCTTCTAAGGCTGGGAACCAAAGGCAACTCTGGCTTGTTAAATGGTTTCTACTGGGTATGTGTCACAGCGGGGTGGAGTGGGGTGTGGGGGGTGTGGGTATGGGACAAAAATGGAGTATATATAACAGACAGGTGTGTTCAGCCTTCTGAACTCAAAAGGCACCTAACAATAATGGTCTCATTTCAGAGATGTGCAAAAGGAGACCAAAAGAGCCTCAGTAAAGCTGCCCAAGTTCACAGGGAAACAGGCACCAGGACTGCAGAGCCCGTGGGGCTTTGAAATGTATTGCGGTGCATATGTAAACCAGTCCTGCCTCCAACTCTTCTCTCCGCTAACTTCGACTCAGTTTTTCTAAGTCATCTTCTACCACCAAACATAAACCATATAGCGTCAGTCAATTCCATACCTGATATGTTCCCACAATGATTAAAAGCATCGTACTCACACACAAACTTGTATATGAATGTTCACAGCAAGTGTTGCCTATATCGGTCAAAAAGTAGATGCGATTGAACTGCTGAGCCAAAGGTAAATTCAGAGACAGTGTGTTGATTAGAGGCTGGGGACTGGGGAAGAGGAGTTTCAGGAGCCACTGTTGACAGACATTGGCTTTCCTTTCTGGAATAGTGGGAGGTCCTGTACTTAGTAATGATTGCACAGTCCAGCAGAAATACTGAAAACCACAGAAGTGTATACCTGAAAGGGCAACCTGTCCAAATACACACCAATGTACAAAGCCCATGTGGGTTACATACAGTAAACCTGCAGTATCTGTAGCCTGGATTATATGGGACATAGATTTTTGATATTAATTGCCAGGATTTTCAAAAACCCTTTATAAGTTCTTGCCAAGATTTTAAAACTTGAGTCCTTGGAAATCAAGGAGGAATTTAGGTTCTTGTTAAATATTTCTCTCTGAACTTAAGATTCGAGGCTCTTGCGATCTCATTAGCATCTTCTGAGATAGGGTCTACACACTGGTGAACTGGAAGAACACAACCGTTATGATGCTTTATCCAAGCTGAAAACTTGCATATCCAAGGAAGCCATCCTAATCTGTAACACGGGATGGAAATGCTACCATCTTGAAAGCAACATCAGGGTACAAACCCATCAACAAAGGAGTCCTGAGGAACACAGGACATGTCCATGATCCCAGATGCCCCTCTTAACTTCCAAGTCTCTGGGACACAAGAGAATCAATGTTCTTGATTCTAATCTTCAAGATATTTAGTCTGACGTGAAGAAGAGATAAAATGCCATGAGTTCTATTTTACTAAATCACTGCTATTAAATTTTTGGTGCAGTTTTTATACCAATTAATATCATCAACAGAGAGTCTACTCAGACAGGGTCAGCCAGAGGCAAGGTTCCTACTTTAGTCTCATTACAAGGTATACTACATTTTACATGCATGATTTCTCTGTGTTAAAAAGAATAATTACATTTGCATACATTTTAGCAATCAGTATGAAAACACAGTGAATTACTTCATTCCTAGCAAATTCTAATCAACATTTTAGACCATATGGGATATGGTCTAAATATTTTAGAGCATATAGAATATGATCTAAATATTTTAGACCTTAGAAATCCCAGGATTTCCAATCATTTAGACCATTTAGTCTACAGGACATATGGCGATTAACAAACGGCTGTACAAATCCACATGTAAATTTCTGCCTTCCTAAGCCATGAATTATTTGGCAAAAATGTATTACCGAATTTATGTGTGCAAAGGAGGTCTTTTCGTTACTTGACAGATTATTCCAGTTTTTAATTAAAACACTATTTTCCACATATCATATGTATCTATATCTACATATATATATATATATATATATATATATATATATATATATATCTTCAAAGTCTTTTGCTATTTCAGTCAGCTCTCAATACTAGCACTCTAAGACTAGCAAGAAATACTTCACTGTTTTTAATTTATATTCTATAAATTTTTTTCTATAAGGAAATAAAGATTGTGTGAAATGTTTCTAAGGCCACAAGCCTGTTTTGCAGTGATGTTAGGGCTGTGTTTCAATGCACTGTGTGTTTAGAGTTTTCCCAGAGGAGCACACGGCCTTCACATGGAAATGGGACAGTAATTGGTAAGAGTGAACATTAGTGCCTGTGTCACTTCCCAGGGTGTGTCCAAGGGGACTCTGGCACAGGCTGCTGACCACAAGTGCCTCTACTACTCTCCCACTCTTTTGCCACACATTGGCTCTGTGCTCAAGACAGTGTGCTGGCTGAGTTCCAGGTCCTTCAGTACCTTCTCTCCTCTGCTCACCATGGGTGGACAATCCCCCAGGCAATGAAATTACAGGACAAGAAGGCAAGGAACCGTGCAGCACCAAGAGCACTCACCTCCAAAATAACTCACTGCTGTTTGTTCTAAAGCCTCCTCAGTAGGTAGAAATTATTCTCCACTTAAATAAATGGCTGCCAGAGGGTATACAGGTCAAATGACGTGCCCCAGGTCTACAACTGCTAAATGCCTATGGTGTGCACCTCTTCACTGCAATGTCTGTGTTTCCCTCTGCACCATATTTGGCTTGATGATTCAGTACTAAAGCTAATCACCTGTCTCAGCATTCACCAAGTATTTAATTACACACTACCTTTCAGCCTACATAAAAATTATATGGGCCAGGCTAGAAAACAAATGAAAAGCAAAAATATGGCCTCCATTACTTTAAATGTCACACTTAGATAGGACATAGACCTAAGGAGATTACTCCAAATAGAAATGGTGGCTCAAAGCCAATAGAGTCTATAACATAGATTTAGATGAGAATGCTAGAGGAAGTTACATGTAAGCATAGGGTTGTCAGCCAGGAGAGAAGGGATGGTCAGAACAGTCCTCGCAGAGGGCCTGAGGCAGATGGAGCAGACAGAAGCATGCTGTGCTAGGAGGTACAGCTGAAGAGACACACCAGAGGCACGTCATGGCCCCACTCTACCTGTTCAGAGTTCTGCTTCTGCTCCCGATGCGAGAGGTAAGAGCTTCTAAGCACGGAGAGAGTGAACTGACCCATATTCTCAGATGAGCATTCTTGCTGCTGTCCTGTCTAGAAAATGAACTAGAGGGAGAGGAGAAGGAGAGTGAGGTAGCTGGGGATACAGTGTAGCAGCAGAGCACCGGCCTGGCTGCAGGAGGCCCTGAGTCCAGTTTCCAGCAACACTCACACACAAACACACACTCACACACACATGCATGCACACAGATACACACAGAAACACACAGACAAACAAAGACACAGACACAGGCACACACAGACACATACACACTTATACACAGAGATATACAGACACACATACAGATACACACATCAACAGGCACACACAAACACACACTCACACACAGACACACACTCAGAGCACAACAAAACAGAATGACCAGACCACCACAGAGTCCCAAGCAGAATACCAGCCACTCCCCAAGGGTGGCCACAGTCACAGCAGGGCTGTGGAAGTGAATGAGCCTTACTTAAGAAACCTAAAGGATCCAGACAGTGAACCATGATCCGAGGGGCTAAGTCTCTGACATCCTGTCATCAAACAAATTTGAAAAACAAGTCACAGGTCTGAAGTGACAGAGCAGGAAGGAGTTCTAGCCCCCGAGGCTGCTGGGTACCTTTTTTTATGGAGAGCTATTGATAAAATACTTTGAGCCAAACAGAGGAAGCATGCACTCCTGCAGACTGATACCCCAGCCTTTCTCAGCTGTTTCCAAGAACCCGATGTCTAGAAATCGAGCCGAAGCTGAGTGAAGATGCTGAGAACTGTTTCCTAGGTCACAAGTTATTTTTAGTGTGGAAAAGTTCAATATCCAAAGTCAAAAACATGCCCTGCCACATACGCATGCCTCAAATAGATGACATTATCATAAGCACAGCACAGACACAGCTTCTATGCTTCACGTTAACTGAAGAATGTACACATGCTTCGCCACTGGCAGTCTCTATACTGCACACTGAAAATTCTGAGTACACACCCTGGGGTTTCTACACGATGAGAAGCCAAGGAAGGGGAAACAGATGCCAGACTAGAGAAAAGTCACCGAAGTCACAGTTTACCTCAGATGTCCAATGCCACACTCTGATGGCTGTCCTTGGCACATGGGGTAGAGTCCTATTGGACAAAGCTGAGTTCCCATAAGCAGAGGCTTGGGGCACAGGTGGCTTTTCTATACCTAAGCTGATGGGGGCAATCTCTCTCCCCCCTCCCACACAGAGCAAGAGCGAGAGCGAGAGCGAGAGAGAGAGAGACCGGCCTTAGGTCATATCATCAATGAACGCTAAAACTCAAGATGGAAGTTCACGGGCAACAGGGCTATAGGACACAAAACTCTAAAACAGAAGAGTATTTGCAAATGTTAGGGGTTCTGACTAGTCTGACTAGGCAATTTCCCTTCATTCTAATGAGAAGAAAAAGGAATGTTGCTATGGAAACCAGCAAGACTGCTCAGATCTTAAAAGGTTGTGCTGAACGCTGGAAAGGCACAGAACCACAAGCAAAGGAAGGAAAGGCAGACATGGTGAGGGTAGGAGGGCGGTGTGGACAGGTTACGTTTCCTCAGAAAGCCAGAGACCAGCCAGACATGGTGGCTGACATGGGGGCCTACAGTCCCTGCACAGGCAAGTGGGGTAGGAAGAGACAGGAGGATGACCATAAGCTCCTAGGCTACACAGCAAGAACGAGTTGCAAAACAGAAACAGAGGAAACCATCTAGACAACAAACACAGGGTTTTAGGGATGGGCCTTCTATTAAGTGTCCTGGCTAGGTTTCTATCAGCTTGATACAAGCTAGAGTCATCTGAAAAAAGGGAACCTCAACTGAGAAAATGCTTCTTTGAGACCTGCTTCTAGGGTATTTCCTTAGTTAACACTTGATGGGAAAGGGCCCAGTCCATTGTGGGTGGGTCTATCCCTGGGCTGGTGTTCCTGTGCCCTATAAGGAATCAGGCTGAGAAAGTCATGAGGAATAAGCCAGTAAGTAGTGCCATCCATGGCGGCGTCTGTATTAGCTCCTGCCTCCAGGTTCCTGCTCTGTTTGAGTTCCTGTCCTGACTTCCTTCAGTGATGAACCCTCATGTGGATGTATAAGCCAAATATACCCTTTCTTCTCCAAGCTGCTTTTGGTCATGGTGTCTCATCACAGTGATAGTAACCCGAACTAGTACATTAAGATACCATCAATTTTTAAAAATTTCACTTTTAGTGTATATTCTTAAAGTAGACAACATGATTTTTAAAACCCTTCTTTTTGTGAGAATTTCATATATAAGTACTGTATTTACATCATTAAAACATGATCAAAGATGGAGTTCTTCTGATGTCAGGGTTACAGGGAATTTATAATTAGTATAGGGAATATGTACTGACATTCTAAAGAGAAGTTTGCTTAGATCGAAAAGAGCAGATGAATACTGATGAGCTGAGATGAAACATCTGAGATTAAGTTTTAAAAACTGTAAAACAGCAGTTAGCTGGTTCAAAATGAGTCATGTGAGCTGGCATGGGTCTAGCATGTCCCTTCCGACAGCTTGGGAACTTGCGATCCACTGATGGTTACTTTTCTTCTTGCTGTGACTAAGTGGCTGACAGGGGCTGACTTAAGTGCGAACAGGCTTACTTTGGCTGTGGGTTCATTATGGCAGAGAAAGCGAAGCAATTGCATACATTGTATTCACAGTTAGGAAGCTAAGAGAGCCAGTGCCGGGACCCCAGTGGGTTCACTACTGCAGAGGTCAGGCAATTTGATACATTGTATTCACAGTTAGGAAGCCAAGAGAGCCCCTTGTCCGACCCCAGCCCATGGCAAGTTACTGCTCAAATTTAGTTCCACCACTTCACTGAATCCAACCCAGAAACTCCCTTTCAGACATGCCGAGGGGTCTGTCTCCTAGGTGACTCAGATTGTGACAGGTTGACAGTCAGTTGTCACCATCGCATTGATGAGCACTGATTAAGAAATTAGGGAGAAGTAGGCTATGCTAAGTGTCTAAGAAACTTCTGATGGTCTTCCTCACTAAGTAGTACCACGGGATAGAGCAAACTAACACGGAACACATCTGCAGCATGCTGCTGAGCAGTCTTACCACCCTGTGTGCCCAGGCCAGCTAAAGCCTTGTCAAAGACCTGTTACTCTGCTCTTGCCTGAGGGATGTAATTTGTGATTTAAACACAGTGATAAGGAAGGGAAGCTTATCATATACATGTTGGGAGGAAATGACATGTAGTGAATTTCTGTCCCATTAATCAGGATCTGATCATTTTTACAAGCTGACGAGATAAATAGGGTTGAAATCAAAAGGTCTTAACTTGAGTTGTAAAAATGAAGTGTTCAAAACAGGGCATAATGGTGATTACCTTTAATCCCGGCAGAGGGTAGAGGGCAGAGGGCAGAGGGTAGAATCTATGTGGGTTTGAGGTTAAGTTGATCTACAAATCTACAAAATGAGTTTCACGATAGGCGGGGCTGTTATACAGAGAAACCCTGTCTCAGAAAACCAGAACCAAAAAAAGATGCTCAAATACAGGAAGTAGCTCAGAGGCTTTAGAGATGCTCAACCATCAAAATGCTCAACAAAACTGTGCGCACGGCTACAGCAGACAGATAACTCCTTGTGCTGGCACCAAAAGCTCTTGTGGAGCTGCACATGGGGAGAGGAAGGGGTAGATCCAGAAATCAGCTCTGCTGGAGGCAAATCAAGTCAGTAGTTAGTTGGTTGATAACACTGAGCGCTTTTGGATACTCAGAGAGGCAGAGAAAAAAAAAAAGCATACTAGGAAGCAAGTGAACAAACGAAGTTCTGAAAATCACACTTCAAAGAGACATTCAACCCAGGAAATGCACAGAAGATGTGTCCTGAAGTGACAGTATCAGAAACATCTCAGCTGCATGACCCCGAGCCTTAAAAGCAGCCCCAAGAGCAGAAACCAGCTGTCTAGATAGCATGGGTCCGCTCTATTCTGAGCTCACCATCATTGGAGGTTTTAAATGGAGACTACGTGCTACCTGGCAGAAATCACACCGAGAGAGCTGCTTAGACACCCAACACGCCTTTCAGTGACTAGGACCCAAGCGGTGCCCGGTTGCTGAAGGTGCCAATTCCAATGATGTAATCAACACCTACAACTTCCCACGCTCCCCCACATGACAAAGCTCTCTTTTAGTACAGGGCAGGCATCCATTCCTCTGCCCATCTTGGATAAACAGTTCTGCAAATGCAGCTTGGCTGGTTTTATTTCTTGCTATCTTTTATCTCCCCAACAGACATGTACATTCCCTGACCCAGGCTCTGTATACTTTTCTCTATCAAGATAGATAGTCTAGGCTCCACTGGGGAAAGCCATTCTGGAGGTGTGCTCTCGGCCAGATCTTTAAAAATCTTGGCTGCCTCTTCCTTCCGGGACACACCCTGGGTGAGCAGACAGCTATTCTGGACAGTATTCGTGACTGTAGGCACGTGAGTCAGTCCCACCTGCAAGACTAGAAGACATTGCTGCATCCTGATTCAGTGAGGTATCAGGATGGTTCTATAGGAGATAGTGCCCCCCCCCCCAACCTGTGTAGTAGTGAACACCCTTGCCTAGGTTCTCAGAGCCTGGTTCAAGTCACTGCCTCCTTCCTCCTCCCTCCTCCTCCTCCTCTTCCTCCCCTTCTTCTCTCTTCCATCTTCACGGATAGGTCCTTGACTGCCAGTCCGTGAAGTCTCACACCTCTTCCCCTTGTTCATGCCTGGCTCCTCTCCCACACAGGGGTGGCCTTAGGCCATCACACACCTGTCTGTCTCCCTTCTCCCAATGACTCCGACTCAGTGACATTAAGACCTTCTAGGAAGAGCTCATCACTTGGCTCCACTGCATGTTCATTCTCTAGAACAGTCGTGGACACAGAGCAGACTAACAGAACTTACGACACAAGCTCACATATCCCACCATCTCAGTGCCCTCCATGAATATAAACACCGTGAGAACAGAAGGCATTTTGTCCCAAGGAGTCATCCATACTGGTAACTAATGTCAACCGAGTTCACCACACGCTAGGATTTTTTTTTCAACCTTTCAGTAGATTGTCTCCTTTCATTCCTCTGAAATGCCACGAAACATACATAAAGATTCTCATAATGAGAGGAAGATAACTCATAAGGCCAGGCAGCTGGTCAGGAGCCCCTTAGGCCCCAGGGTGTCCAAAATATGAAATCAGGCTGCTCCTGAGCCTGGCATGGCAACGCTGGGCAAAGGCATGGCTCACCCCCACAGCTGTAGAACGTGGAACACATAAGAATGGTTAACAGGACTTGGTTGTTTTAGATGTTGGACTCCCAGGCATGAAGATAGCAGGTGGCCATTATTCGCCTTGATAGAGATATATTCTCAGACATTTACAATAGTGAGGAAAAAGGGATTTGATGCACTTAATTTCAGTGTCTAGCACAACTGTCCTTCCTTCTCAAGAATTCTTTCCCCGTACCCCTTTCTGTCCTTCTTACCGTTTGACCTCCCATCTTCTCCCAAGACATATAACCCTGTCCTGTTACAGAAGTCCTGTCACACAACCCACATTGGATTCAAACTCTTGCCTCAGTTCCCCTGCCCAACCAGTGCTTCCACTACAGACCTGTGCCACCACACCCAACTTCTCATTTTATTTCTTAAAATGTGGTCTCCGCTCAGGAGGGAAACATTCTCCCCTTCTTAGGTGCTACCAAAGTGTGAAGTGTAGTCAACGTGGAAAGTCACTCTAGTGGGGACTCTAAGGGGGAAACCTCGGTAGGAAATAATAGGCCATGGACTGGTGGAGCGTTCTGGGGCAGCTGGTTTCAATTTGATACCACATTTTGCTAATTTTAGCTTTTATTAAAGACGGAAGTAACTTTAGCACATGATGCTTTGGTCTCTAAAACTGTGTTTTGAGGAACACAAGTGTCTCTTGGGGGTTGAGGGCCAGAAGTTTAGTTTCAAGATCTGATTAAAAATAAAATTATGTGTGTGTGTGTGTGTGTGTATACTGAAAACAACTATCTATGATTTTTTATTTAAAAAATATTTATTTATTCTTTAAATAAAAAATTGCCAAGCCAATCCAAACCAACAAACAAAACTTTCCAGGGCTGCAGAGATGGCTCAGCAATTAAGAAACACTGGCTGCTCTTCCAGAGGGCCTAGGTTAGATTCCCAGCCTTATGTAGCTCCCCACAAGCACTTATTTAATTCCAGCCCCAGGTGATTCAATGCCCACTTCTGGTTCCCAAGGACACCAGTTACATGCATCATGTGAAGACATACATGCAAGCAAAGCCTCCAACATACAAAAGAAATTAACAGTTAAGAATTGCTTCCCCCTCATCCTCTTGACTGAATGACAGGTGGCTTCTGCCCTGCTGGAGGCCAGTCTTGAACTCTGGGATGGTCCACTTGTACCAAAGTCTGTCCCTGTGGGTGTGACAGGGGACAGTTCTAAGGACTGATCATTTAGGGGAGTTACTCTTTCCCTTCCATATTTCCCTCAGAAGCCTGTGGCGGTTCTTTCCCTCTTCCCTCCCCAGGGTCTAAACACTGGCTACAGGATCTGTCCTTTAAAAATGGTATCACTATTGAGTCTCCTCTGTGATTGGCTAGAATCTCTGGGAGGTAGGGTCTAAAAAACTACCCTGGGCCACTATGAAAGACAGTCAGGACAGAGAGTCCGGAGCAGTCTACGCTATGGTGAGTTCTGCCAGAAGGAAATGCCCACAGGCCCAGGAACATTTTATTGTTGGAAACCTTTATTTCCCCATTGAAAAACTGTAAAAACTGATCTCTGAGAGTGGGAAAAAATGGAATTTTACCCTGACTTAAGAACGCTGTTGACAAAGGGAGAAGGAAACTTTTCTTAGAAGGAACCCAAAAGCACCAGGTCTCATTCCACTGTGTCTGAGTCCGGTTCTATGTGGCTGGGTGGGTTAGTGGACACAATAGCCCTACACAATGGCTGAGGTTTGGGCTCTGTAGACGTCTGAAGTTTAAAGAACTGACTCCCTTCCAGAGTCTTGCAGTGGACATGGAACATCAGCAGAGTATGGTCTGAGTGTTCCTGGTCTTAGGCTAGATTGCACCAAACAGAGCATGCTCTCTAGCAGGAGCATATGGCAAAACATGTGGACCTACTGATAGTACAACATACAAGGAGGAAAAAGGCCTAGATTCTGCTCCTGGGAACCTCCTGGCATGCCTGGAGCCTCCACCTTGTCACCCGGGAAGAGGGAGCACCAAGAACAAGCCTGCCATCTTGGTTATTTGGCAGTTTGAACTTTCAAAACATCTGCCCAGGCTTTAAAACAACCACCCAAGACTGGTGCACAGGAGCTTCCAGGAAGCCTTTTCTCACTAATTCCATCTTTTCTATATAGCTGGGTTCTGTGTAGTTAAGAAAAAAGGAACAAGTTGGTCTGTGCCAGCGTCTTAGACTTCCGGGGTTGTGCTGTGGCTCTCCTGCACCTGAAAAGGCACTTTGACAGAGGTCAAACCCACAGACAAAGGGGCATCAAGTCTGAAGGGGCCATGACACCCATCCTGGCAATGGAACCACAGAGGAACTCAGATGTTTAGATTATACTGGTTCTCCCATGCCACCAGTAGCAAACCATTGAGATGAGATTGCTTGTAGACACTGGGTTGACAAGCTGAGTTCATCTCGGGTTGAGGGGAGGGGAGAGGCCTTAGGAGGAGGAAGATAGAACACAAGTGAAAGGAACTTATTTGGGAGAGGAGATCCTGGGAGTTAAAGATTTAAGTGTTGTATGGATTTTTCTGGAATAAGTGCTCTGGTACCAAAGAGAGCAAAAGAGAATTAAGGTCACCAGTGGACCGAAGCCAGGATAGATCCTGAAAGACTTCCATCCTGGTCTCATCGGTATTTGTATTTTATACTCTCTGCAACCATAAGGTGGGGGTGGGTGAGCAAGCAAAATTTTAAAGAAACCTGCATGGTGGTCAGCAGGTTGTTAAGGGCAGCAAGCAGCTCCTTCCTTCAGCTGTTCCTCCTGGCTACTCCCTGTACCCAGTGAGGTCACGCTTGTCAAATAGGTAGCACGAGTAATGTTTAAGTCAATCAGCAACCCATCAGTATTTAGGAATTGGGTTTGTTTGTTTCCCTACCATATTCTACTTCATAAGCAAAGATGGAAGTGCAGGCACAAGGGAAGGGGAAAGGTGGGGCATAGGTTCACCCAATGAAGGATGAAGGAAAAAAACCAAGGATATTCACTATTCTGTAAGACAAAAATACAATAAACAAATGAGTTTGCACACAGGCATAGTTCACAGGTGAACAGCATTTCCTGCAGAAGACATGGGTTGTTAAATGAATCTCTCAGTGCCAGGCATGGAATATTTCCCTTTGAGCTTGTGGTCTGGGATGCCCAACAGGCTACTGAAACAACACAGGTGATACCATTGGTTTTGGCAGCCCATCAGATCTAGATGATAAGACTCTTTGTTGATGATACAGTGCACTATTGTTATAGGGCACAGAGAAATCAAGCTGGAACTGACCTGCACGCCTCATCCTGCTGGCGAGCTTCCATAGGGCTGGAAGGTGCTATCCAGGCCACTGGGGGTTGGGGGACTCGTCAATGGTAATATCTAGAGGTAAAGCTTCCATACGGTAATGCTGACCTTCCAACCATGTGTGGTACAATACTAACGTGACTGTTAGGGCCTAACCGATTGTTCTTTGGTTGGGTTCGAGGTCTCTTCCATGGGAGAAAAGTCATGCCCCATACTGTAAGTCTGGTTAATAGTTCATGGCTTTTGAAGTCATAGGCCTTAATAGAGGAGAGAATTACTACTGTTGTTTTTGCTAAATGGACATAGTGCCAAACTTCTACATAATTCATGTTTTTGTACATAGGTTAGTGCTTAAACCCCCCACCCCCCCAACCTTGGCCAGAGAAGTCCTTGTAAACAGTGGGTAGCAGTTAATGCAAAGTCTAGGAACTGGTCAGAGTGCCGAGAGTGAGTGACAGTAGAATGCTCAGCCCCAAGAGGGACATCTCTGTCAACCCTCTGTCCAAGGTGGAGAACAGCATGGAAGATGGGGCAGAGTGTAGGAACTGGAGGATGGAGAGGCGTGCTGTCTGTGGACATGACATGGTCCTTGTATTTATCTGCTCCCTGCACAGCTACAGTTACCAGCAGAGGTGAGTCGACACTCAGCAGGCAACACTGATAGACCCAGTGGGTTACAAAAAAGAAAGCCATGAAGGAGAGGGTTGCCTTGGAGATATTTGTAGATCGTTGAAACAGGAGAGTTGGGGGTAAATGTGATCAAGATACATTGAATACAAGTGTGGAATTCTTAAAGAATACATAGAAGACATTTAAAAAACCTCCTAGATTGACTTTATCTTGACTTATTTAGGACGAAGACCACGGAGGATTAGATTCTGGATGGATCCTGGAACAGGTAAAAGACAAGAGCCGATAAAAGTAAAACCCAAACAGAGCCCGTATTGTAGCTTAAAACACGACGATGTGTGTTGATTTTTAATGCAACCATTAGATGAAATACCTTACACTAAAGCAGCATATATTTATATTTATCGCTCCTGGTTTCTGCAGGTCAGAACCCTAGGCATGGTATTGGTGGATCTCACAAAACTGAGGTCAAGGTGTGGGTTTCATCTGGAGATCTTTGTACACCTCCAAGTCCACTGGGGGTGCTGCAAGAACTTAAGAGTTGTAAGGCTGAAGTTCTTGCTTTTCTGTTGGTTGTTCACAAAGTCAGTCCCAGCTCCAAGAGACCATCACCTATGACTCCTGCCTTGGATTCCATAGGCAGCACACACATAGCAGAGCCGTCGTGGATTCCTAAGGTAGTACTCAGGAGAGCTGTCTGCTATTGCTGGGACAGAAAGGTCAGTTGCTGGTTTTCACCTCTCATCAAGGCTTGTGTGACTGGTATAGGGACAAAGAGAGAGAGAGGGAGAGGGAGAGGGAGGGGGAGGGGGAGGGGGAAGGGGAGAGAGAAAGAGAGAGAGAGAGAGAGAGAGAGAGACAGAGACAGAGAGACAGAGAGACAGAGAGACAGAGAGTGCGAGTGCGCGCAAGCACGAGAACAAAGGTAGGTATATGTTCATGTGTATGTGCAGGTACACATACATGTGTATGCACATATGTAAATGAAGGTCAGTGGTCAACCTCAGGTGTTCCTCACAAGCTGCCCACCTTGTTTAGGATAGAGTCTCTTACTTGGATCTGGGGCTCACTGCTCAAGGTAGGCTAGCTGGCTAGCAAGCCCAGAGAGCTTTATCTTTGCCTCCACAGAATTCAGATTGTAAGCACATACCATCATACCTGGCTTTTTACAAAGGTGCTGAGGATCAAACTCAGGTTGTCATGCTTGCTTGGCAAATGATTTACCAACTGAGCCACATACCCAGCTCAACAGCCTCCCTTTTAATGACTCAAACGTTGATCATCTGGAAATCTAGCTACACCTGTAAAAGTGTTTCCACCACTCAAAGCACACAGTCAGTGTGCTAGTCCACCCAGAGGATAAGGTTCTATGTCCAATGTACACCAGGAGACTCGGGGACAACTTACAAGTCTACCTACAGGTCCAGTGCTAATGATTTACATTTGATCATTGTGCTATGATCTCCACAAGATGCTGACAACAGGAGAAACTGGGGAAAACACCATTTTTACGAGGCTTGAAAATCCCCAAGGAAGGAAAAAATTAAAACATGGAATAAAAGTTGCATACTTCAAAATAAAACAGTCATTTGAAAACCTTCACCATCTTGTTTTCTGACCTGTGTATACTGAATTTACAAAAAGAAAAAAAAAAAGAAGAGAGTGATATCAAAAGTTTAACATTTCTCCGAGGTCACAAACCACATCACATTATTGGGATCAGAATTACAGAGCAACACAATGACACTTTTTTTTTTTACCTATGGATAAAGGTAGCATTAAGACACACAGGCCGACAAGTCCCTTGCGGTCAACACCAGCACCAGGTCACCTTGGGTGCAGAGTCGGCGGACACCCCCAAGGTCCCAAGAAAACTCTCCACCCTATCTTAGGACCACCAGTGAGTGGAATACAACTTCTGTTCCATTCCAATCGTGCTCGGGACCTGAGGCAGCATTATGGAAGCAGAAAACCTGGCCTGACCAGGGTCACAAGTCCATTTTGTTCGGCGCCAGCACTGGGTCACCTGGGTGAGGAGTCAGAGGACACCCCCAAGGTCCCTAGAGGACAGCTTCTGAGGCAGACCCTGTTTCTGGCTCCAAACATCCGGGCACATTCCCTGCCAGAGGACAGGTGTCCTCCCCACCATGGAGGGTGCCAGAGCACCTGGGGAAGCCATCTTGGTTCCCAGATCCCTCCAAGACTAGTCTGTGCAGGTGAGAGTGTGAACTACAGAAGCTAACAGCTTCTGGGACAGGCCCTATTTCAGGCCTTCATCTTCTGCCAGGAGACAACTATAACAACTAACTCCAGAGATTACCAGATGGCGAAAGGCAAATGTAAGAATCTTACTAACAGAAATCAAGACGACTCACCATCATCAGAATGCAGCACTCCCACCTCACCCAGTCCTGGGCACCCCAACACACTCGAAAACCTAGACCTGGATTTAAAAGCATATCTCATGATGATGGTAGAGGACATCAAGAAGGACTTTAATAACTCACTTAAAGAAATACAGGAGAACACTACTAAAGAGTTACAAGTCCTTAAAGAAAAACAGGAAAACACAACCAAACAGGTAGACGTCCTTAAAGAAAAACAGGAAAGCACATCCAAACAGGTGATGGAAATGAACAAAACCATACAAGATCTAAAAAGAGAAGTAGACACAATAAAGAAAACCCAAAGTAAGGCAACACTGAAGATAGAAACCCTAGGAAAGAAATCTGGAACCATAGATGCCAGCATCAGCAATAGAATACAAGAGATGGAAGAGAGAATCTAAGGTGCAGAAGATTCCATAGAGAACACCAGTACAACAATCAAAGAAAATGCAAAATGCAAAAAGACCCAAACTCAAAACATCCAGGAAATCCAGGACACAATGAGAAGACCAAACCTAAGAATAATAGTAGTAGACGAGAATGAAGATTTTCAACTTAAAGGGCCAGCAAATATCTTTAATAAAATTTTAGAAGAAAACTTCCCAAACCTACCCATGAGCATACAAGAAGCCAACAGAACTCCAAATAGACTGGACCAGAAAAGAAATTCCTCCCGACACATAATAATCAGAACCACAAATGCACTAAATAAAGATAGAATATTAAAAGCAGTAAGGGAAAAAGGTCAAGTAACATATAAAGGCAGGCCTATCAGAATTACACCAGACTTTTCACCAGAGAATATGAAAGCCAGAAGATCCTGGACAGATGTTATACAGACACTAAGAGAACACAAATGCCAGCCCAGGCTACTATACCCAGCCAAACTTTCAATTACCATAGATGGAGAAACCAAAGTATTCCACGACAAAACCAAATTCACACATTATCTTTCCACAAATGCCCTTCAAAGGATAATAACAGAAAAAAACCAATACAAAGATGGAAACCACGCCCTAGAAAAAGCAAGATAGTAACTGTTCAACAAACCTAAAAGAAGACAGCCACAAGAACAGAATGACAACTCTAATTTCAAAAATAATAGGAAGCAACATTTACTTTTCCTTAATATCTCTTAATATCAATGAACTCAATTCCCCAATAAATAAACATAGACTAACAGACTGGCTACACAAACAAGACCCAACATTTTGCTGCTTACAGGAAACCCATCTCAAGGAAAAAGACAGACACTACCTCAGAATGAAAGGCTGGAAAAAAATTTTCCGAGCAAATAGTCTGAAGAAACAAGCTGGAGTAGCCATTCTAATATCTAATAAAATTGACTTCCAACCCAAATTTATCAAAAAAGACAAGGAGGGACACTTCATACTCATCAAATGTAAAATCCTCCAAGAGGAACTCTCAATTCTGAATATCTATGCTCCTAATGCAAGGGCAGCCACTTTCATTAAAGAAACTTTAGTAAAGCTCAAAGCACACATTGCACCTCACACAATAATAGTGGGAGACTTCAACACACCACTTTCATCAATGGACAGATCATGGAAACAGAAACTAAACAGGGACACAGTGAAACTAACAGAAGTAATAAAACAAATGGATTTAACAGATATCTACAGAACATTTTATCCTAAAACAAAAGGATATACCCTCTTCTCAGCACCTCATGGTACCTTCTCCAAAATTGACCATATAATTGGTCACAAAACAGGCCTCAACAGATACAAAAATATTGAAATTGTCCCATGCATCCTATCAGATCACCATGGACTAAGGCTGATCTTTTTTTTTTTTTTAAGATTTATTTATTTATTATATGTAAGTACACTGTAGCTGTCTTCAGACGCTCCAGAAGAGGGTGCCAGATCTTGTTACGGATGGTTGTGAGCCACCATGTGGTTGCTGGGATTTGAACTCCGGACCTTCGGAAGAGCAGTCGGGTGCTCTTACCCACTGAGCCATCTCTCCAGCCCTAAGGCTGATCTTTAATAACAACATAAATAATAGAAAGCCAAGATTCATGTGGAAAGTGAACAACGCTCTTCTCAATGATACCTTGGTCAAGGAGGGAATAAAGAAAGAAATTAAAGACTTTTTAGTTTAAGGAAAATGAAGCCACAACATACCCAAACTTACTGGACACAATGAAAGCATTTCTAAGAGGAAAACTCATAGCTCTGAGTGCCTCCAAAAAGAAACTAGAGAGAGCACACATTAGCAGCTTGACAACACACCTAAAAGCTCTAGAACAAAAGGAAGCAAATTCACCCAAGAGGAGTAGAAGGCAGGAAATAATCAAACTCAGGGGCGGAATCAACCAAGTGGAAACAAGAAGAACTATTCAAAGAATCAACCAAACGAGGAGCTGGTTCTTTGAGAAAATCAACAAGATAGATAAACCCTTAGCCAGACTCACTAGAGGGCACAGGGACAGCATCCTAATTAACAAATTCAGAAATGAAAAGTTAGACATAACAACAGATCCTGAAGAAATCCAAAACACCATCAGATCCTTCTACCAAAGGCTATACTCAACAAAACTGGAAAACCTGGATGAAATGGACACATTTCTAGACAGATACCAGGTACCAAAGTTAAATCAGGATCAGGTTAATGATCTAAACTGTCCTATATCCCCTAAAGAAATAGAAGCAGTCATTAATAGTCTCCCAACCAAAAAAAGCCCAGGACCAGATAGGTTTAGTGCAGAGTTCTATCAGACCTTCAAAGAAGATCTAATTCTAGTTCTGCACAAAGCATTCCACAAAATAGAAGCAGAAGGTACTCTATCCAATTCATTCTATGAAGCCACAATTACTCTGATACCTAAACCACAGAAAGACCCAACAGAGATAGAGAACTTCAGACTAATTTCCCTTATGATTATCAATGCAAAAATCCTCAATAAAATTCTCGCTAACCGAATCCAAGAACACATCAAAACAATCATCCATCCTGACCAAGTAGGTTTCATTCCAGGGATGCAGGGATGGTTTACTATATGGAAATCCATCAATGTAATCCAGTATATAAACAAACTCAAAGACAAAAACCACATGATCATCTCGTTAGATGCAGAGAAAGCATTTGACAAAATCCAACACCCATTCATGATAAAAAGTCTTGGAAAGATCAGGAATTCAAGGCCCATATCTAAACATGATAAAAGCAATCTACAGCAAATCAGTAGCCAACATCAAAATAAATGGTGAGAAGCTGGAAGCAATCCCACTAAAATCAGGAACTAGTCAAGGCTGTCCACTTTCTCCATACCTATTCAACATAGTACTTGAAGTCCTAGCCAGATCAATTCAACAACAAAAGGAGATCAAGGGAATACAAATTGGAAAGGAAGAAGTCAAAATATCACTTTTTGCAGATGATATGATAGTATATATAAGTGACCCTAAAAATTCAACCAGAGAACTCCTAAGCCTGATAAACAGCTTCAATGAAGTAGCTGGATATAAAATTAACTCAAACAAGTCAATGACCTTTCTGTACACAAAGGATAAACAGGCTGAGAAAGAAATTAGGGAAACAACATCCTTCTCAACAGTCACAAATACTATAAAATACCCTGGCGTGACTCTAACTAAGGAAGTGAAATATCTGTATGACAAGAACTTCAAGTCTCTGAAGAAAGAAATTAAAGAAGATCTCAGAAGATGGAAAGATCTCCCATGCTCATGGATTGGCAGGATCAACATTGTAAAAATGGCTATCTTGCCAAATCTACAGATTCAATGTAATCACCATCAAAATTCCAACTCAATTCTTCAACGAATTAGAAAGGGCAATTTGCAATTTCATCTGGAATAACAAAAAACCTAGGATAGCAAAAACTCTTCTCAAGGAGATAAGAACCTCTGGTGGAATCACCATGCCTGACCTAAAGCTGTACTACAGAGCAATTGTGATAAAAAACTGCATGGTACTGGTATAGTGACAGACAAGTAGACCAATGGAATAGAATTGAAGACCCAGAAATGAACCCACACACCTATGGTCACTTGATCTTTGACAAGGGAGCTAAAACCATCCAGTGGAAAAAAGACAGCATTTTCAACAAATGGTACTGGCACAACTGGCGGTTAACATGTAGAAGAATGCGAATTGATCCATTCCTATCTCCTTGTACTAAGGTCAAATCTAAGTGGATCAAGGAACTCCACATACAACCAGAGACAGTGAAACTTATAGAGGAGAAAGTGGGGAAAAGCCTCGAAGATATGTGCACAGGGGGAAAATTCCTGAATAGAACAGCAATGGCTTGTGCTGTAAGATCGAGAATTGACAAATGGGACCTCATAAAATTGCAAAGCTTCTGTAAGGCAAAAGACACCGTCAATAAGACAAAAAGGCCACCAACAGATTGGGAAAGGATCTTTACCTATCCTAAATCAGATAGGGGACTAATATCCAATATATATAAAGAACTCAAGAAGGTGGACTCCAGAAAATTAAATAACCCCATTAAAAAATGGGGCTCAGAGCTGAACAAAGAATTCTCACCTGAGGAATACTGAATGGCTGAGAAGCACCTGAAAAAATGCTCAGCATCCTTAATCATCAGGGAAATGCAAATCAAAACAACCCTGAGATTCCACCTCACACCAGTCAGAATGGCTAAGATAAAAAATTCAGGTGACAGCAGATGCTGGCGAGGATAGGGGAAAGAGGAACTCTCCTCCATTGTTGGTGGGGTTACAAGCTTGTACAACCACTCTGGAAATTTGTCTGGAAGTTCCTCAGAAAATTGGACATAGTACTATTGGAGGATCCCAAAATACCTCTCCTGGGCATATATCCAGAAGATGTTCCAACTGGTAAGAAGGACATATGTTCCACTATGTTCATAGCAGTCTCATTTATAATAGCCAGAAGCTGGAAAGAACCCAGATGCCCCTCAACAGAGGAATGGATACAGAAAATGTGGTACATTTACACAATGGAGTACTACTCAGCTATTAAAAAGAATGAATTTATGAAATTCCTAGGCAAATGGTAGGACCTGGAGGGCATCATCCTGAGTGAGGTAACACAATCACAAAAGAACTCACATGATATGTACTCACTGATAAGTGGATATTAGCCTAGAAACTTAGAATACCCATGATATAAGATACAATTTGTGAAACACATGAAACTCAAGAAGAATGAAGACCAAAGTGTGGACACTTTGCCCCTTCTTAGAATTGGGAACAAAACACCAAGGGAAGGAGTTACAGAGACAAAGTTTGGAGCTGAGACAAAAGGATGGACCATCTAGAGACTGCAATATCCGGGGATCCATCCCATAATCAGCCTCCAAATGCTGACACCATTGCATACACTAGCAAGATTTTGCTGAAAGGACCCTGATATAGCTGTCTCTTGTGAGACTATGCTGGGGCCTAGCAAACACAGAAGTGGATGCTCACAGTCAGCTATTGGATGGATCACAGGGCCCCCAATGGAGGAGCTAGAGAAAGTACCCAAGGAGCTAAAGGGATCTTCAACCCTATAGGTGGAACAACAATATGAATTAACCAATACACCCCCCCCCCCTGGAGCTCATGTCTCTAGCTGCATATGTATCAGAAGCTGGCCTACTCGGCCATCAGTGGAAAGAGAGGCCCATTGGTCTTGCAAACTTTATATGCCTCAGTACAGGGGAATGCCAGGGCCAAGAAGTGGGAATGGGTGGGTAGGGAAGTGTTGGGGGATGGTATGAAGGACTTTTGGGCTAGCACTGGAAATGTAAATGAAAATACCTAATTAAAAAAGAAAGACACACAGGCCACTTGAAAGCATATCACACACTGCAGTCAATCTTTTTTCAAGTGTGACGTCATGTCATGTGTGGTCACTATTTCTGCGACCTTTATGCCTCATTTAGCGTCCGCTGCTCTGTGTCAGTGTCCGTATGACATTCCTGGGGATCAACCCTGTTAACTAGCGACAGTGCTATCTTGGAAAATCATACAAAACCATGTGTGCAAGGGGCTAACACAAATTACTTTCAATTTAGTAGAACTGGGTCTCCGATGACCATGGAATAATTAGAAACATAGTTACTGTTGTTCCTCTGCTCGTTGTGATGATTATCTTGACACTTTTTGAGACAAGGACTTTTTTTTTTTTTTTTTGGTTTTTCGAGACAGGGTTTCTCTGTATAGCCCTGGCTGTCCTGGAACTCACTTTGTAGACCAGGCTGGCCTCGAACTCAGAAATCCGCCTGCCTCTGCCTCCCGAGTGCTGGGATTAAAGGCGTGCGCCACAAGGACTTACTATGTAGCAGGATTCACCGCCAACTCAGGAGCTTCCTGGTTCTGCCTCCCAAGTGGTCCCACTGCAGGTGCGATTCTTAACACACTGAAGATGGACTTGGGTGGGTTTTAAATCACTTAAGGCACACTTCTAGGTGTGTCTGTGAGGATGCTTCCAGAGAGGTGGGAAGCCTCACCATGGATGTGGGAGGTGTCATCCTGTGGGCTGACATCCTGGACTGAATAAAATAAAGAGAGCAAGAAGAATACCAGTATGTTCTACCTCCTAACTATGGATGCAATTTGACAAATGCCTTACATTTCAGCCACCATGCTGCCTGCTCCTGTCCAGGATGGACATGAGTCAGAACCATCCTTCCTATCCTACAGTACATTTTCTAGGTATTTTACCAAAGGAACAAGAAAGTAACGAATGCAACAGGTGTGTGCCACCATGCCCAGCTATCTCACGACATTAACTTCTTTTCGAGCAGTAAGCAAGGAAACTTAACTGTAGCACTAAAAGTGTACAGCCACTGTGGGAAATGCCTACATCTCTGCATAGTAACAGGTATCAAAATGGGAAATCTTATTTTCCCAATGCTGCTGGCTATAAGGTGTTAGCAGAATCATCAAATCAAACAGAATAAAATCACAAAATTTCTAACAGTTGACTCAAGATAGTTCATCAGAGGTGGTAGATTGGATCTGTGTGTGTGTGTATATGCATGTATGTGCATATATATGTGCACATATGTGCATGTACATATGTGCATGTACATATGTGCATACATGTGTGTATATGTATACATATATGTGCAAATATATTCCATATATGGAATAGGATCCTTCTGTCATCCAGAAAGAGAGTAATTAAGTGTTATGGTTTGAGACTGAGATGTCTCACAAAGGCTCATGTGCCCCACTATAGCAATGTTCAGAGCTAGGGACTTAGAAGTGTGAGTGATTGGATTCATACTGTAATCTGCTATTATGAAGTAATAGAAACTTAGGGGATGGTTTTTACTTAAAGAAAATGGGTCTTTAGGAGTTCTCTTTTGTTCCTTGCTATCCCCTCTCTCCGTCTTTCTCCTCCTCCTGGCCAAGACCTGAGTTGTTTTCTTGTGCTGTGATCTTTCACCATGCTGTTCTACCTTGCCTTAGACCTTATAGCATCAGGGCCAAAGGACTTTGTGCCTTGTGGAACCACAAGCCAAACCTTAAGTTCCTCTAAGTTGCTTATCTTGGTACTTTATCACAGTGAGAGGAAGCTGATTAGCACGCCACAGTGGTGGGTAAGAGGGCAAGGGACAGAGAGACCAGTCTGGCTACCTGTTAGTTATCATCTAAGTCAGAAATACGGCTGAGGTACTGTCCAGGGTTCAGGGCATGAGGCACAGAACTGATGTAAGAATGTGGGTGCAGGGCTTAATGCGAGGCTGTGCTGAATGTGAACTGCATCTGGAGGATGAGGGAAGAGCAAAGTTTCTGCCTGGTGAGGCACAGAGGCACAAAACAAATGTCTGCAGACACAGCCATGTGAAATAGATGTAAGAAGACATAAGGAAGCCAGGGTAAGTGACACATGCGAACAGACTCCAGTTATCCCAAGTGTCCGCGGTCAAACTCAGCCTATTAGGTTTAGGAACAGTGTCTTTACCTGCTCAGCCATTTTTTGCCAGCCCTGCTGACTCAGAATTTCAAATTTATGCAGCACCAGTCAATTCTGCTGCAACTTACCGTTGTTGCCGATTATTGACAAGTTATTTCTTAGTATGTGAGCGCAGAGGGGAAAGGTCCCAACAAAAGAGATAATATTGAGGGAGGACGAATGGCAACAGGGACACTCTCTGATGCCAAGACTTACTGTCAAGTTGCAGAAATCAAGACCGTGGAACTAGTAAAGGAATTAATTTAGTAGACCAAATCAAACAGAATAATCCCAAAACATAGGGCCACATAAAAAGAATCAACTGAGGGTTTCTTTGCTTGCAAAGGACCAAGGGCAGTGGAATGAAGCAAATGTCAAACTGTCAACAAGTGATGTTCATACAGCTGGACACCTACACATAAAAGATGAATCTACACAGACTAGGCATATTTCATAAAAACCATAACTCAATTTATGTCCACAGAAATGAACTCACACTGTAAAACTTGCAGAGAGAGAGAAATGAGGAGGAAACGTGCCCCACATGGACTCTGGCAAAGGTAGAAGGTAAACCACTGGAGGTGTGAATTCCAAAACACCGTCAGTAGACTTTCTACCCTGCAAACAGTACTGTTGAGAGAAGACGTTACAGACTGGCAGGGAGTGTCTTCAAAGGTTGCAACTGGGAAATGACTTAACCAATAGATCTCTATCTCTACCTATCTCTATATAAAGAATCCCTAAGATCCAACAATATCGAAACAACCCGAGTAAAACAAGACAAAGCCCTTCATATTCAATTTACTAGAAAAGTCACTGAGGTGATGAGAAGCATAAAGGGTAATGTCCCACATCCGAGGATGCCAGGGAAACACAACCACACCCATTAAATGGTGCAAAGCCAGAGAACTGTGACATACCAACCCCAGAGTGACTGTGGCTTACAGACCGACATCTGTAACACACTGGAAACAAAACTGAAGTCATCTGGACAGGTGGCCTGGCTTCTTGCAAAACTAAATATGTCACTGTGCTATGTAAGAGCTGTGGTCTTTGTTATTTACCAACAGAACTGAAGACTCACAGCCCCCGAACTCCTGTACATAGGTATTTATAGCAGCTTTACTCTTAATTGTTGGTCTGGAAGCAGGAAAGATGCCCTTCAGTAGAAGAACAGAAAAAAAACTACAACGCAAATACTGGGTTATCTAAGAAATGATCTATGAGGACAAAAAGAGACGTAATACATATCATTAAGTTAAAAATTCTAATCTGAATGGGCAATATACACATGAATATGATTGTATGGCATACTCTAGACATAGCTATAAAGGTCATAAAGACACCAGTGCTTGAGGGTTTGAGAGCTGAAAACAGACAGAACTGGGGACATTCAGAGGAGCGAAATCACTGGGCTTGGTAGCCTTGTGTAACCACACCACTGTACATCCACCAACCCCACTCGATGGACAGCACCAAGACTGAATGTTCATGTAAACCATGGCTTTAGGTGATAAGCACCT
This sequence comes from Mus caroli, assembly GCF_978045245.1. Taxonomy (NCBI): domain Eukaryota; kingdom Metazoa; phylum Chordata; class Mammalia; order Rodentia; family Muridae; genus Mus; species Mus caroli. Next base: position 122,310,496 of record NW_028227264.1, on the reverse strand, counting down.
GCCTAAGTGCATTAATGAAAACAAATACAGGTGACAGAGAAGCTATAAATGGGGCTGGTATTGAAGACACATATGCTCAATTCTGTTGTGAACTCTAAAAAGAATAAAGTCTGCTTCAAAAAGCAAAATAGGGTTCTTGAACATCTGCCGTCTGTAGTCACTGTCAAAAAAACAAAACCAGAACCAAAAGAAACCAAACAGGGATGGGTGTCAGCAGCTCCTTTGAGCTGGACTGATTTTAACTGAAGACTGGTTTACTTTGAAATCTCCAAATGGTCACTCATGAAATCTATACAACACGCACGAAGTAGCAAGAGAATAAGTATAATACCGAGACGTGGTTGTTTGCGAAGCAGAGAATACTTTCCTATGGAGGCGACAACAGCATCACTCTCTAGGAAAATGCATAGCTCCGTTGGAATCTGGACTGCCTTGACAAGAGATGCCAGGGAAAGCGCGCTCCTTACGTGTCACGCTCATCCTGCCTAAGATACAATCCTTGCCTGATGAGCCACCACCAGTTTGCACACAGCTAAGAGAAAGGGCTGCCAAGGAAACTGTGATACAATGTGTCCTTGTCACTTACAACTGCAATTATTTAAAGAGCTTTTACATAATAGGTTTGTTATACACCAGTTACGCACCTACATAAAAATACACCGCCTAAGATATTCATGACACTTCTTCACAAGCCCGGTTTTTTGACTCTGCTAAATCACTTCCAGCTAGACACTGACATCCAACTTTTTCTGCCTAAAGTTCTTCATCTGGCTTGGAGTGCTCTCTACCACACAGCTAGTCTATCTCCAGTGTACCAGCTTCAAGACTGGCACATTCTTCTCACCGTGTATCACGTCAGAAGGCTTCTTAGATAACCTTAGATTCATGTCTTTCGTGACTGAAGTGCCACAAAGGATAGGAGAGTCTGGCCGTGTGGGCTGAGTTGCGGTAGGTCACACAGCGAAAGTCTGGCTGTGTGGGCCAAGTTGTGGCAGGTCACACGGCACTCCAGGAGGCTTGTCTTCTACTGTTCAGAGGCTCAGTCATGAGAGTCATCAGGAGTTCTACTCTAAGGGGGCTGAGGTGTTTAAGGACACCTGTTGCTCTTGCAGAGGACCAAGGTTTGATCTCCAGCACCCACGTGGCAGTCCACAACCATAACTCCAGTCGCACAGGATCCTCTTCTGACCTTGGTGGGCACCACACATGCATGCGAGCGTTCGTACACACAACTTATATTTGAGATAGGTTTTATGAGGCTCTGGGACATTTCCATCAACCTTGAATTTCTTCCTAAAATTAGCTTCTCTCTATCTCTCTCTCTGTCTGTCTGTCTCTCTCTGTGTGTGTGCACATATGTACATATGCACATGTACATGCATAGACATAGTGAAGGAGAATTTCTTTGGAAGTGTTCTGTGTTTTACACCTGAAGATTGAAACATGGCAACTCCTAGCCATCGACAACTGTGTAACTAGTACAGCCCTGACCGCTTTTCGCAGCAAATGTCCGTGACCTTGACTGCTTTGTTAGCAAGTTAAGCACTTCAGAGAGGTTTTGGAAGCTTCTGGAAGGCTTTGGGCTTGAAATCACGATTTCCTATCTGCCTAAACGAAGTTTTTCCGCAATGAAATCACAGATCACTGGAAAATGTGTGGCCACAACAGTTCGGCACTGGCAGGAAGTTGGAGAAATGATGTTTTACGCCCCCAACAAAGTCCTGGCAACTTTTGGATGGGATGTGTTGGCCTACGATGGCTCTGCCATTGCTTTCATCCTTTTGAATACGTGAGTCTACCAATCTCCTGTGCTTCGGGTATATAATTTATCATCTGAAAAATAATGCTTCTCTATAATTTTATAACACAGCTTTGCTGACTTATTTTTTTATCTCATTTCTCCAAAGTTCTTTTTTTTTAACTTCAATATTTCTTTTCTTTTTTTTTAATTAGGTATTTTCCTCATTTACATTTCCAATGCTATCCCAAAAGTCCCCCATACCCTCCCCCCAACTCCCCTACCCACCCACTCCCACTTTTTGGCCCTGGCGTTCCCCTGTACTGGGGCATATAAAGTTTGCAAGACCTAAGGGCCTCTCTTCCCAATGATGGCCGACTAGGCCATCTTCTGATTCATATGCAGCTAGAGTCAAGAGCTCTGGGGTACTGGTTAGTTCATATTGTTGTTCCACCTATAGGGTTGCAGATCCCTTTAGCTCCTTGGGTACTTTCTCTAGCTCCTTCATTGGGGGCCCTGTGATCCATCCAATAGCTGACTGTGATCATCCACTTCTGTGTTTGCTAGGCCCCGGCATAGCCTCACAAGAGACAGCTATATCTGGGTTCTTTCAGCAACATCTTGCTAGTGTGTGCAATGGTGTCAGCGTAAAAGAACATGAGCTTTCTTTTTTTTTGTTTTTTTTGAGACAGGGTTTCTCTGTGTAATCCTGGCTGTCCTGGAACTCACTTTGTAGACCAGGATGACCTCGAACTCAGAAATCTGCCTGCTTCTGCCTCCCGAGTGCTGGGATTAAAGGCGTGCGCCACCACTGCCCACAAAGTTCTTTTATTTTTTATTCTTTAATCTAGAGCAAAGGATGTCATTCCTTTATAAAACTCCACCCCACTGATAACACACACACACACTCACACACACACACACACACACACACACACACATAAACACACATACACACTCACACACTCAGACACACAAACACACACTCAGACACAAATACACACACAAACACACACACTCACACACACAAACACACACACTCACACACACACACGCACACACTCTCACTCACACTCACACACACACACACACACACTCACACACGCACATATACATTGCTATGTCCAAACTCGTATAAAACCAGGAATGACACACGACTGGACTCTAGTCAATTGTAGTAAAATATCATCAACAGTAAAACAAGTATCAAAATAATGGGATTCACTTACGTGTAAATTCACTCACACACACACACACACACACACACACACATCCCCCCATGAGTCTGGACTGGGCTTATCTTTGATTTCATTAATAGAATGCAAAAGAAGGGAAGTTCTAACCCATCAAACTCAAATTTTAAAATCTCTTCTGCAGTCACCTCCTTGGGAACCTACCCAAAACCACTGACTAGCAGCACTTTGGGTGAGCGCAAGGTTTTGGCTCACTGTGGAGAAAGAGCTTACCAAGCACAGGGCCCTGAGGTCAACCCCCAGATATATGGTGGGAGGGAGAAGCTTGGTCAGAGCTGGAAGGCAAACTGTCTTCCAGTGTGTCCAATATGGAGAGAGGCCTATTTATCTATTTTAGAAAATACAATTATGACAGAACTTATGGGGCCACAAAGTCATAGAGCGTAAAACATTCATTAACCACAGGCTTTTGCTGGATAAATGTCTAGTTCCTTGCTTTCATGACTGATCTCGGATGTCACTGGGTTGAATGTCCCTGCTAGCTTCTTTCTGCAAAGGCCATCACACCTTTGATGCATGGTCACTGTGATCACTTTTTAAGGTTCTTCTTTCTTTCCCTTCAAGGATTCTAAAGTCGCTGTATCCAGCTCAAACTGACTAAAAACACCTAAGCAGGGACTGCCCAAGCAGTGGGTAGAAAACTTGATGACTCTAGAGGGACATGCTAACACATTCACAAATCATGCTGACACACCCACAAATCATGCTAACCACACCCACAAATCATGCTGACACACCCACAAATCATGCTAACCACACCCACAAATCATGCTAACACACCCACAAATCATGCTAGCCTGGTTGTTTTCTGCACGTGGTTACTAAGAAGCCCCTTGATGTCGGACTGATCACGCACAGAGACTGGTCACACACACATGGCTGTTTTTACTTTACCGTCGCTGCTTTCTGTTTTACTCATTTGTGGACCAACACCCCTTTATCTCAGGGATGCCCTACACCCCTTGGGCTGACACCCCTCTATCTCAGGGATGCCCCACACCCCGATTTCTTCCTCTCCCATTCTTGGATCACCACCCCTTTATCTCATGAATGTCCCACACCCTGATCTCTGGAGAGGCAGAATTAAAGCTAGGTTTCTGTTTTCCACACTGGTATGAGAACAAACTCTCTTTTGTAAAACTCATCATTTCAATGATTGGCATGTTGCATTGCAGGCAAAGCGAGCCTGATTCAGCAGCAGCTTTATAGTTCAAGACGTCCAAGGTCAGGCTGTCCTGAGGGTTGCTTCCTTCTGCAGCCTTCTCTCCCTGCCTTGCCTCTCGTCATCCTCACACAATCTTCTTTCTCTCTGTGCATCTCATAATCTCTCCTGAGGAAGCCGGTCTCAAGGGACCACTCCAATGACCTCATTTAACTTCAGTTTCCTCTTTAAAAACCTACACTCAAACAAAATGACATTCCAAGGAGCTGGGAGTCAGGTCTTCAACATATAACTTTGGGGGAAGCAGCATTCAAAGAAAAGAGAGCAAGCAGACAGCAGTCATCCCAGGCTCAAGGCAAGTCACCCCAGGGAGGCTACCAGGAGTGGTCCAGTCAGTGCCAGGCTCCCAGCTGAATGTAGCCACTATGTGGGACACAGACAATCCACACCACTGGCTGTCTTAGGTAGGGTTTTACTGCTATGAACAGACACCATGACCAAGGTAACTCTTATAAAGGGCAACATTTAGTTGGGGCTGGCTTACAGGTTCAGAGGTTCAGTCCATTATCATTAAGATGGGAACATGGCAGCATCCAGGCAGGCATGGTGCAGAAAGAGCTGAGAGTTCTACATTTTTATCTGAAGGCTGCTAGCAGGATACTGGCTTCCAGGTAGTTAGGATGAGGGTCCACAGTGACACACCTATTCCAACAAGACCATACCTACTCCAACTAGGCCACACCTTCTAGTAGCACCACTCTCTGGGCTGAACATATACAAACCATCACACTGGCCTAGTGGAAACTTCAGAGCTGCTCCCTTCTCTATTGCTGTGCAAGTACACCCAAGGCTGGATGACTTACCACTTGATGCTTACTGTAAAGTTTGGGCTAGGCGAAGACCATAGAGGAATGCTGGTTTTGTGGTTCACTCTGGGGCACTGCCAGCCACCTTTCTTATACAGCCCAGGACCACCTGACTGGGAATAGCAATGCCTATAGTGAACAGGACCCTACAGCATTGATTAATAGTTATGGTAATTTCCCCACAGATACGACCACTGGCCTACTAGATCCAGGCAATTCATTCTCAGTCCCCGTCGAGTTGATAGCTAAAGCCAACCAGGAGACCTATGGTAGTGGCTATTCCTAGTTGTCAACTTGACTATATCTGGCGTGAACTACAATCCAGAATTGGAAGGTTCACCAGTGATCCTAATCTGGAGGCTGGGAGATACAAGTTTCTGACCTGGATCTTGGCATGGAGATCTTGAGGCACAGTGGCTATGAATTCCATAAGATTAAAGCAGGGAGATCTCTGAGTTTAAGGTCATTTGGGATTAAAGTCTTGATGACACACACCTTTAACCTTCTGCTGGAGACCTACATGAGGACATTGGAGAAGGAAGGTTCACTCTCTCTTCTTTGCCTGCTTGCCTTGTGGGACTGAGCAACTGCTAGATCCTTGGACTTCCATTCACAGCTGCTGCTGACCATTGTTGGGAGTTGGACTACAGACTGTAAGTCATCAACAAATTCCCTTACTATATAGAGACTATCCATAAGTGACTCTAGAGGGCCCGAATACACCTACTCTATTTGAAACACTCCAATTATTATTATTAATTAGCTCCTGTAATTAATTTGTAATTACTATTAATAAGCTCCAACCCAATAAGATATATGCTTTGTAAAGATATGGAGCCTTATCAAATTAATCCTCACACTATATAAGAATTCAATTCCTATAGAAGCTTGCATAGCAACTTTATTAAAGTAAGCATATACACAAGATTGTTTTTATGTGTTTAATCTTACGGCCTTTGGTAGCTTTAGTTACTTTTTCCAGCCCTTCATTCCCATTTTCAGAGAGGAAAGACAGCACAGCCATCTTAAGAAGGAAGGAGAAAGCATGAAGATCTCTGTCCCTCTGTGTCATGGTGGGTCATCTCCTGCAGTTCTACTGTATGCTCTCTCTGGCTCGAGCAGAGCCCAGGGATGGCTTGGCAGACAAGGAAAAGATGACCCCGAAGGCACAAGTCTGACTAATGTCTTTGCCTAAAGTCCTAAATACCTATGTTTGGAAGGCCAAGGACAAAGGATAATTCTCAAGGTACAGGGCTTAGACCAAGAGCATCAACAGGGTCTGGGGTAGAAAGTTAAATCCTAGTGTCTCACCCTTGACCTATTCAATAAACAGTAGTTTGTTCTCAAACACAGCAAAGTCTGGGAACCGCTGTCCTACGGAAAGTCATACCCAGGCCAATAGGAAATAACTGAAAGGAAATGACCATTAACTTGGTTTCATCGGTGAGTTCATATGATGCTATTATTCCAGCAATGGCATCCAAGCATAAACTGATTTGCAAGCATTATTCTTCCCCGTCAGCCCTTCCACTATAAATATTAAAAAGAAGCAATGCCACATCATTCTGCAACTCACGTTACAACTATTCACAACTTTAATTAAGTAGTACCTGTGGGATTAAATTACGTGATACCAACTGTGACTGAAAGAGTAAAAACAAACACCACCCCCCCCCCACACACACACACACAACCAAGCTTAATTTTACTTCTTCCAGACAGGTAATTATTTCTGCAAACCATCCGACAGGTAGTCACAGGAACCTTAGGCTAAGGACGTACAATACACATCCCATTTTATCAAGTAGGTTTCTACACCCTGCAGAGTTTTTGATCACTGGCTCTGGTCAGCACTTAGGGATACTCAGGAGGCTGAAGCTGGAAGGTAGCTTAAGTTTCGGAATTTAGAACGAGCTTGGACAATAGGGTGAGAAAATGGGATGGACAGGGAGGGAGACAGTTTATCCCGACTCTAGCCTCTGATGTGGTATCCAATGGTAAACGCCAAGTCCCTGGCCTGGAAAACTAGACTCAGGCAGGCTCTCAACAAAAGCCAGTAAGATCTTGGTAGAGCCATTGGCCAGTGACAGTTGAGGCTGGAGTAAAAAATGTCAGGTGGAGAAAGCAGATTGCTTCTTCAAGTCTCAAGAGACAAAGCAGAGCTTCTGACACCTCCCTCTGACTCCCACCTCCAGAAGGCAGTGAGCTCTCTGGGTTCTCCCTTCAAAGCTGTGACAGTTTACTGCAGAGTCCATAAAAAGGAGAGAGGAGGCTGACCTAGCACAGATGAAGACTAAGGTGGAGAGGAGGGGGGAAACAAGGCCTTCTAAAGAAGCCAGATGCCCAGCCTAGGGGACAGCTCTCCTGGAGTCCTCCCCTCTGCTGATACCTACCAGCCACTGCTCACAGGGAAAGGGGCTAAGACCGTGCTCGCCCTTAAACAGAGCAGTCAGTGCGTTTGCACTGCTTGGTCTACAGATCTGCTACGGCTGCAGACGCTTCCACGCTTAACTAAAAGGAATACTAGACGTGTGTAAAATGAGGGGTGAACTCCTGCTGCCTTTTTTAGGAAAAAAAAAAAAAAAAACCCAAACCATCTCGTTGGCTTATGGAGCAATGATTTGATTTCTAAGTTAATAAGTCCGGAGCAGAAACTCCTTCAAGCAGATACTTTCAATTAATTTCTAATTAGGAACGCCCACGTATATTCTCCAAGTGGGCAAAACATTTTGTCAGCCACCAGGTAGGGGAGGACAAAGAAAGTTGCAGGTTTTTTTGTTTTATTTTATTATTTTTTTTTAAGCTAAATGTATCAAGTGTTGTAAACAATCTTAGGAGGTAGAGGCTTACCTGAAGAATGATTTTCAAAACAGTGAGCACACACAAACAGATCAGAACCCTATTCTTAGCTTGTGCCTTATGTGTTGCTAAGAGACTATCTTCTTCAGAGCTCCAGCACGCAGGCTTTTCCCCCAAATTTAGAAAACAAAATCGAAAAAAAAAAAAAAAAAAAAGAAAAGAAAAATTAAAAAAAAAAAAAAAGCAGCCAGAGAGAGGTAGAAAATTTTATTTGGTAATGAGCAAAATCCACATTTTACCAGACGATTTCCTGAAATGTACTATTGAACGCCTGGATGACTCACCGTGACTTCAGAACTTACCACCTGTGGTTCTGTGGGAATCTGCTGGGTTAGTTCACCCACAGTCAAGACTGTGATCCATCTCTTGACTCCCACACACGAGGCAAGCCAAAGGGAACAGACGGCTGCTACCTGCCACTAACGGAGAAGTCGTCTGCAGCTGGGGCGAGACAACCACGAGGCTATGGTGGATTTGGATGAGAAACGTCTCGCACAGTCTCCAGGACTTGAACACTCAGTCCTCAGTTGGAAGTGCTGTTTGGGGAGGTTTAGTTGGTGGAACCTTGAGGGAGGGAGTATGTTTCAGGGGTTGGGGCGGCAGTGGAATTAGACAGCATCACTTTCAGTTTGGTCTGCTTTGTCCTCTTGGTTAAGGACAAAGCTCTCAGCATCCTGTTCCAGTTGCCATGGTTCCCTGTGGTGGTGGTGGCAGTTTGAATGAGGCTTTCTCCATATGCTCAAGCATTTGTGTGCTTGGTTCCCAAGTTGGTGGCCCTGATAGAGAAGCTTAGGAGGTGTGGCCTTAGGGGAAGGATGTCACTGGGGACAGATGTGGAATGCGTAAAGACTGTGCTCTCTGCCTCCTGTATGTGGTTAGAGATGTGATCTTCTGCTCCAGATCTCTTGCTTGCTGCCCTGCTTCTGCCACTATAGTGATGGACTCCTGCCCCGCTGGAACCCTGTGCCCAGACAAACCCTCCTATAAGTTGTCTTGGTTGAGGTGTTTTATCACAGTAATAGAAAGTAACTAAAATGGGAACCTTTAGCTGCATCTTGACTTCTGAGCGGTCAGGGCTGTAGATCACTACTGGGTACACTGTAATCAGAGATCAGTGTGCCAAGCTGAGAAAGGGCACACACAGACAGTAATCGGGGCTCTGGTTCCATAATTTACATATTAAGACATACAGTATACTATTGGATTAAACAGACAAAGGCCAAACAGCTTCGGTCCCCTCAAGACTTCCACACTAGCTCTACTCCAGTTTCATGAAGTGCCACAAATATAGAGAGGCGTACTGAAACGCTTGGAGCTGGCAAAGTACTGTGTATGTCCACCCTGGTCCTGTAAAGACCTGACCCGCCCTATGATCATAGCATTAGGCATGGTAAGTGGGGTCTTTGAGGGGTGGTCAGATTATGTTGGGGGATGGGGAGAAAGGGAGAACCTAAGAGACTGGGAGGGAGTGGGAGGGAGGGAGGGAGGGAGGGAGAGAGAGAGAGAGAGAGAGAGAGAGAGAGAGAGAGAGAGAGAGAGAGGGAGGAGAGAGAGAGAGAGAGGAGAGAGAGAGAGAGAGGAGAGAGAGAGAGAGAGAGAGAGAGAGCACGCTGATCTCATTTTCTTCATGAATGAGATCAGTGAACGTGCCGCGTGGGATATCATGGTCAGAAGTTACCAGCAAGCATCCCAGAAATGGGACCCGTTTCACACTGCAGCCTCCAGGCTGAAGACTTAAATCTCTGTTTTTCCTAACCACCCAGACTGTGGCAGATGCTGTCCCAGCTACCGCAGCCGCCATCCTGCCACCTTGGTACACTTGATTTCTCTGAATTCTTATCTCCTTGCCAGGATAAGAGAGAGGTGCATGGGAAGAGTTGGCGAGGTGTGTATGCATGTGCTCATGCCTCCTGAGCATCGTCTGTTTGTCTTGGGTATGCCTGCAAACCATTTCACCTCATCCTTACAATTAATCAGAGGCGGGGATGCTGGGTACTACAGGGGAGGAAGGACAGAGATTAACTCTGACTTCAAAACTGCTGCCTGACCTCAGCAATTCTGCTTCTGAGTCTGAGAGCAAATATGATCACCCGCAACACTCTCACACATTTCTAGCTCCATATGCTGCCATGGCATTTTCAAGCTTCTCCCCTCCCCTACCCCCACCCATACCTCGAGCTCTGTAGCACACTTGCTGGCCTTCTTATTACCACCACTTCCATACAGACTAGCGCTCGAGGGTGAGCGAATTTGGAGGCTAAAATGTCAGGGTCATTCATTTCTATTTCCACATAAATCAGTATATTTTTGTTACCGTGCAGTTTGCTCAGAATAGAGCAGAGATTCCCATCCCAGGAGGCTGTGCCTCCTGGGGGCTGAGATGCACAATGGATTCGTGGCTACCGCATGTCCCTGGTGGGTAACGGCCAAATCTCAAAGCCACTCTTACAAAACCCCTAGGAGGTGAGTTTGCATTTATAACGAAGCGGTGACAATTACCAGTCATGGAACCCACTCTGCTGGCTCTCATGTTTCTATTTTTAAAGTTCTTGAATTAGAGGGAAAGACTGCGGATCATTAATGATGGGACTCGTTGTCTAGTTTCGTGAAAAGCTTGCCACTTCACATATGCCATCTGCTGCCAGCCAGTGAAAAAGCTGGCAGTCTGTGCCTCGGGCAACAGAGGCCTTTTGGGTGAGATTGTATTTTCGTACTGTTGAGAACTGCCAGTTGCACTTGCTTCAAAATCACAGACATCTCTATAGACTCTGCCTACAAAAGCGCAAGTGTATGGAGACACATGCACTTACCATCAAGGCAATCAAGTGCAATTCAGAGAGCAGAGATGCTCTGCAAGCGAGACACATTTCTAACAAGAACATACTTCCTACTGTGAGGGCCAACTAATGACTATTTAGAGGCTGTAAGGTACCACAGTATGGGATCCTAGACAGGAGGGTGAGAACAGAAAGAGCCTCTCTGCTCCAGGAACGCTCAAGGCTCTGCATGCCATCTACCCTGACACTGCAGGGAACAAGCATATGCGATTCCGAGCTGCAATCGAAGGCAAGTTGTACCAATGATTAATTCTGACCCGGGCTTCAAGATTTGCATATAATAGGGTGGCAAAGAAGAAGCAAACGAGGGATAATCGAACTGTAGCATGGCTTGCTTACTTTAGAACAGCAGTTCTCAGACTTCCTAATGCTGCAACCCTTTAATACAGTTCCTCATGTTGTGGTGACCCTGCGTCATCAAATTATTCTCATTTCTACTTCATAGCTGTAATTTTGATACTGTTATGAATTGCAATGAAAATAGTTTTAAAGACAGGTGTTTGCCAAAGGGGTCGTCACCCACAGATTGAAGACCACTGCTTAGAGGGTTCCTCTGCAGATTGCCCAGAAGGATAATTAACCAGAGTCAGAAATACTTGAAATTAAAATAACAAAATAGAATTTCAAAAGACATTTACAGAACAGAGATGCTTTGCCATTTTTTAATTTCTTTTTTTTGTGACTGCCTAACATTAGATCATTTCCTAGACACAGCTTCCAGCCCAACACACTGACAGTTCTCTTCAATACTGTCTAACAAGCAGCAAAGCCTTAATGGGGTGGCCCTCCACTCTGTGGGAGGCCTCATGTTGGCCTTAGAGAAGTCACTTAACCAAGATTCAGCTCTTCAACTATGGTGACAATCTGAGAGGGGCGTGGTTTGAAGATTAATGGAAATATATACAACCCCTGGCCCAGTGCAGTCCTGTGGGCGTGACTAACCACGGTTAGGCACTTGCCTATGGCATTTATTACGACTAAGAGAAGGCAAGATTGACTGTGGGAAGAAAGGAGAGACTGATGCTGGAAATGAACCCACTGAGAACTGAGTGACTCAGTACAATCTGCTGATACAATATCAACCACAGAGACAGCCATCCTGGCCTATCTCCTATGGCCAGCAATATCAATCAAGCGGGACAGACTACTACCAGCTTAAGAATCTCACTGTGGCTTTTCAAAGGGGTGCTTCAGTGGCAACTAAATCACTGGCTTTTTAAAGGCTGCTATCAAGCTGTCCACGGTGGACCACTTGGGCTGTGGAGTAACATAGAAGGGTACCACCAGCTCCATCCAGAGTGACACATAAGAAGACCAGATCTGCTCACTATAAGGACCCAACCCTGTGGACTGTGCCTCTCAGAGGCCTCCTCACTGGAGGCAGTCACGGCCATTCCTTTTGTTATACGTGAGGAAGTCCTGCACATGCATGGGCCAGAAATATCCTGGATCTGTTGTGTAAGACTTCCACTCTGTATTGTCTCTAAAGCTTTTGTAAAATTTGAAGGAAAGAGCAGTGTGATGGTTTGTGTATGCTCGGCCCAGGGCATGGCACTATTAGAAGGCGGGCCTAGTTGGAGTAGGTGTGTCACTGTGGGTATGGGCTTTAAGACCCTCATCCTAGCTGCCTGGAAGCCAGAATTCTGCTAGCAGCCTTCAGATGAAGATGTAGAACTCTCAGCTCCTCCTGCACCATGCCTGCCTGAATGCTACCATGTTTCCACCTTGATGATAATGGACCGAACCTCTGAACCTGTAAGCCAGACCCAGTGAAATGTTGTCCTTTATAAGACTTGCCTTGGTCATGGTGTCTGTTCACAGCAGTGAAACCCCAACCAAGACAAGCAGGAAAATAACATTGGTGAAAACCACTGATTTCGGTAAAACAACAAAAGGAGCTGGGCCTGAAGGTCTGGAGTCAACTACGGAGGTCAGGACTTTCTTCAGAATGTTAGATCTAGTCAGGTAGAAAATGAAGACTATCCACTTAGTTCCTCTAACAGCAGAAGAAAATCAGACATGAAGAACTGACACGAGGGCTAGGGGTGTAGCCCAGTGGTGCGGCACTGTCCTGTAATGAGTGAGGTGCTGAGTTCAATCCCTAGAACAAGGAAAAAGATATCACCTTAAGATGTGCAAGTTTGGAATATACCAAGATTATTAACTCATGGTTGGCTGGGGATGTGGCTCAGTTGGCATGAAGTCCCGACTTCAAGCTGCAGAACTGCATAAACTGGTCGTACATGCCTTCCATTCCAGCACTTGGGTGATAAAGGCAAGAGAATCAGAAGTTTAAAGCCATCTTTATCTACATAGAGAATTCGTACTAGGATACATAAGTTTCTCACATCATCCACACACACATTCACTTATATATACTCATCCATACCATCCACAGGCATTCACACATTTCTCTCTCTCTCTCTCTCTCTCTCTCTCTCTCTCTCTCTCTCTCTCTCTCTCTCTCTCTGTGTGTGTGTGTGTGTATGTACTCTGTAACTAGGTCTTAAAGAAACATAAGTCCCAACAGATTTGTAAAGAATCGGCAGCATCTAGTTGTAAACTGGGAAATGTGAGGGTCGCTTTCAAATTCAGTAAATTGCTGGGTAATGTGTTTCTGAAAGGGTTCATTTCTTTTCATGGAAACGAAATGATACATACCTCAGTTGGCTGAAACTGTTCATATACTGCTATCAATTCCATGGCATTGCATTACCAGCATTGCTAATTATTATTAATGTCATTATGTATTAACATATATTATTGGTATTCCTTGTGTAGAACCACTAACCAAAGCCTTCAAGAAGGCACTATTTGTCATTGTTGATATGAAAGGTGACTGTGTACAGAAAGGTCTACAAACAAAGTCATGGGGTCCAAAACTGCCTCTTAGTAAAGCAAACCTCCTACAGTTAAATGACCACAGGTGCCATATCTGCTTATAGTGTCACCAACCACTTCTAGGATCCTAAGAGAGGAAGCTTGTCAGAACACAAAGGTTTGGGGTTCAGGCAGTGGCTCAGTAGGTACCCTAGAATTGACACAAAGCCAACCACAGCTGCATGTACCTGTAACCCTAGCACTCGGTAACATAGACAATAATCCCTAGAGCTTGTTGGCCAACGAGCCTAGCCAAAATGGCAAGCTTCAGGTTCAGCAAGGGACTCTGCTAAAACAATAAGTCAGAGTGATAGAGAAAGACGTCTAACCTCTCCCTCTGGGCTTTTCATGCACACATGCGCGTGCACACACACACACACACACACCACCACCACCACCACCACCACCACCACCACCACCACCTTCATATGAATGTACATGTTGCAACCCAAGACAAGGACACACAGGTTGTCATCAGAACTCGAACAGCTAAAGCAAAGGCAGGAAGACTTGCCTCCCTTGTTAAGGGAAGAAAAACAGATTGGAGTGGCCCACAGTCTAAGAAGCTGGAGTGATCTATAGTCACCCAGAAGTATCAGCACGAGTGCTCAGCCGGCATGAAGTTAGAAATGTCTCTCTTTCCTTTCTTATATATAAAACAGTAATATGTACAAAACTGATATCTTAGTATATGAAATATTGATTTCTTAAGGGAAAAAAATCAATACAAACCTACTCACTTTACAAGAAATATTTTCCATCTTGGCAGGCAGCTCAACAGCTGTGGCAGGCCCCACTTATGCAGCAAGACTCCCAAGCTCCCCTAAGCAGCCTGGTCAGTGTCAGCCTGCCTCTGCCTCCCAAGTGCTGGGATTAAAGGTGTGCACCACCACCCCGGGCTAGTAGCAGACTTTGGCAATTAACTGGTTCCCTCAAAAGGATCTATGGTTTTAGTTTGGTTTGGTTTGTTCCCATCAGGATCTCATGTAGTTCAGGCTGGCCTCAAACTTGCAGTAAAGACTTACATGCATTTTTCAGCACCAACCTTCCAAGTACTGGGATTACAAACACATCCCAACACGTCCAACAGGAAGCAGGGATTTTTTTTTTTTTTTAAGAGAACAAGTAACTAGCTCCCATGGAGCAAGAAACGAGACAGTGGGCGAGCCTCCAACTGTAACCAGTGGAAAGGGAGACCTACAAAGATGTCAGGGACAGTGGTCACAGAAGAGACCCCTGACTAAGGGGGGGTAATAAGGGCAATGAAATAGTGAATTGAATTCAAAGGTATGATTTTTTTCCATTGGCAATAAAAGAGTTTATTTGGCTTGCCTTCCCATATTGCTGTCAATCATCAAAGGAAATCAGGACACGAACATAAGCAGGCCTAGAACCTGGAGGCAGGAGCTGATGCAGAGGCCATGGAGGGTGCTGCTTAGTGGCTTGCTCTCTATGCTTATTCTTACAGAATCTTTAAGCCCCAGCCCAGGGATGGCACTACCCATATGGACTGGGCCCTCTTCATTAATTACTAATAAGAAAATGCCCTACATCTGGATCTTACAGAAGTATTTTCTCAACTGAGGTAGCTTGTGTCAAGTTTACATTAGATTAGAGAGCGCAGACGTCTTGAGTTGATCAACCTAATAGACAGAGCACTCTAGTTCTTAGTTCTGCTTCATACTCCTGGGAGCTCATGAGATTCTCACCATGTGTTGTGTGACAAGATTTTTTCCTAGTGAAAAGCCATGCATATACAAAGGTATGATTTTTATAACGACATCCCCAAAGAGACAAAGCACACAATGACGTGGCCAGTACACAAAAGGAAAGAGAGAAGTTTGTGTGCAGCTTGTAACTTTAATAAGTGGAAGGCTGTTGGGAGAACTATTCCTTTTAGTAAATATTCATCTGCCTATATACAGAAGGTGAATGTAGCAGTAATACTGGCTCTAGCCAAAACAGATAACAGAAAGCCTTAACGTACTTAATCATCAGGGGGAAGGAGACTGAACGCGGTGTCAAGGTGATGAATTGGCTTAATGTTTTAAGGGGTGCAGTCAGTGGCTTTGCATCCTAGGACATGATCTCTGTAGATGCCTGTAGTAGCTGGAGGTCAGCAGTGATACAGCCTATGTTAGCTCCCACGCTGCAAAGCGCCAGGCAAAAAGGAGAGTAACTAACCAATGGTCTATGAAATACCAGCCCAGAAAAAATTGTGCAGACTAAGACATTCTAGGGTAAGTACCATGCAAACCACAAAGACCTGCTTGCAAACCGTGGCTCTGAAATCTGTCTGAGCTAACACACACACACACACACACATACACACACACATACACACACACACATACACACACACACATACACACACACACATGCACACACACACACATACACACACATACACACACACACATACACACACACACATGCACACACACACACACACATACACACACACACACACACACACACACAGACACACACACACACATACACACACACACAGACACACACAAATATAAAAAATGAAGTTAGAGCAGATGATCAGTGGCTTAGGTTTGATGAACTTCAGCATGAATAAAAATCAGCTGATAATTACATCCTGTTATCTCAACTGGTCAGATAATTTTCCCTGGTCTCCACGGCTTCTGTAACGGTAGCCACATTGTTTTATTATATTACACTTGCCCCAGAAAAGTCTACAGATGCATCTTTCTCTGACACTAGAATCTATCAAAATATATGTGGCCACCACCCTAGGAGAGTAAACAGAGAGGCACACACAGCAAATAAACTGCCGTCGTGTGGTTATCTGAGAGCAGGCTTCCATGCACGGAATATTTTGTGAAACGTGACCCTCCATACCATTTCCAATACTGGGACGTTCAGAAGAAACAGCAGTGTAATTTAAACTGCTAAAGGACCGCGCAATCACGTTCACACAGATTCACAAAAAGGACTTTCACATTTTTAGCTGGACATCTGAGCAATACAGCACAAATAACAACAGAAGGTGCCTCCCCCAGGAACAAAATGCCCCAGACATCAGTGAATCCCTAAAGTGGGTCACGGACAGGATGTCCAGAGGATGTAAACCATGCTCCTCCACATGACAGACGACTCAGAAATACACGAATCTAGCTCGCCCGTTACAACAACCCCAAGGGAACCAAAAAAGAAATGCAACAATAGAAGGGGAAAATGTTATGATCAGAGTCCCTCCGTAGTCTGTTTATTAAAAGTAGGGCATGGGAACAATTGGAAATTAACTGCAGCAGACCCCAGCTCCCG
This sequence comes from Mus caroli, assembly GCF_978045245.1. Classification (NCBI taxonomy): domain Eukaryota; kingdom Metazoa; phylum Chordata; class Mammalia; order Rodentia; family Muridae; genus Mus; species Mus caroli. Next base: position 122,293,604 of record NW_028227264.1, on the reverse strand, counting down.
TCTGCTGCACAAATGCAACCAGACACACACACACAGCCAAAGAATGCACGCTTCAGTTTCAGCTTTGAATAATCTCAATATGGAGTGCTGCGGAATGCTAATGTGTCTAGAGCAATTAACTCACGATGTGGTGACATTTTGGGTGTGAAGAGGGGTGAGCGTTGCTGAGAAAAAGCACGAATCCCCAAGACCCGTTTCTGCTGACAGGGTTAAGCCACACACACTACCTTCAAGGTCTTGGGTCTGCCCACTCTTGGCAAGTACTCCCCTCATAACCAACATTTTCCAGTTTGAAATGCTGGACCTTATTCCTTCGAAGCTCCCTCCCTCAGTCTCTCCACACGTAGAGTCTGGATGCTTGCTGACAGGAAACGATGGGAGAGAAGAGTGTTCATGTACTGTGTGTACAGCAGCATGGACCAAGTCCTCAGGGTGGGGACATGTTCCTCCCAACCCAACCCAACCTGCACACTCTTCCACTGACCTGGGTTGGTTTTGAGTTCTCTGTCCCAGTTTTTATTCCTGGCCTGTCATCAGATTTGTTGTACCCCCCCCCCCCGCCCCCTGCATCCTCGCCCTGACCCCTTAGGTCAGTGACTAAGTCAAGCACCTTGATCTGTAACTCACTCAGCACCTAAGATGTCAGCACTAATACAACCTGGTCCAAGGGTCTTCTGCTTATCCAGAGTCAGCTCTCTGTGGAACTTGGAGAATTTGGCAGTGGGCACAAATGGTAATTTCAAATGTTCTAGACACAAGACAGAGACGTGTGACCAGCTAGCCATCCCTTCATTCCCATCCTCACTTCCTTTGGGTTCTGTCAGGACAGAGGGTAGAGATGTTGAAACTAGCCACTGGGGTTATGAGAGCGACATCAATTAAGATCATATTTTAAGAGCTCAAGGCGGAGAAGAAATTAACGTTCCATTTGTTTTAAAGTGCAAAACACGAGAGGAATATAAATTCTGAGGCCAAGCAGAGGGTGACTTGCTTATTGAATTGCTTCATCCACAGTCATGCATGTCTAAGAGGGAATGAGACTTGCTTATTGTTATTTCATTAAAGAAAAACTATCTAAAGAGGCAAGGAAGACATATTTTTCTGACTACCTGGACTATACGCAAGTGGAGAAAAACATCTATAAAGGCTATAAAAGTTGGGAGGTGGGGGTGTGTGCTGACTGAGAAGCCAGAAGTCTGTCTCCAAACTTGTAGTGGGGCAGGTCTGATGCTTGCTTATATTGTAATGCTAAATACTGGCCCCAGGAGTGAGAGCATCCGCATGCACAATGTGACCTTGCTCCTTAATTTAAAACTGTTGGTTAAATAAAGATGCTGACAGTTAATGGCTGGGCAGAAAAGACATAGGCAGGGTTAGGGGCTCTCTGGGCTTGGGGTCTGAATAGAGTAGGAGGGAGGAGAAGAAGGTGGGGAGAAGAGAAAGCCTCTGTGGGGTAAGAATCTTAAAATCATGACTGTGAAAGCTGGACAATTGGAGTTGAGAGCAGCTCAGATGGAATATGATAAATAATAATTCAAGGCTATTGATAGGAAAGGAGATTCCAGTAGCATAGAGGGTAGATATCTGCCCAGCTATAGTGCTGACTTATTATCAATGAAAAGTCACATGTGTCCTTTATCTAGGGATAGAATAATCAAAGGCTGTTTAGAAACCCCTGACTGAGATTAAGTGTAGTCTACAACACTTAACAATGGTGGCAAACAGCTAGAACAATGGATTTCTATTCCAACTCTATGCTAGAGTTGGGGGAAAAAAAAAGCAATAAACAACTGTAAGCTTGCCCTGAAGGGACTTCCAGAGAGGGCAGATGCGAGCCGACGCAGTCAGAGACAACAGCTTCCCATACGCCTCAGTTAATTTTATGTTGCTATAGCAAAATATGTGGGATCAATAAATTAATTTTTAAAAAGAGGTTTATTTGGCTCCATGTTCTGGCAAGGGAGAATCCAATAACAGGTTACCAGCATATTCTTGGCATCTGGTGTGGCCGCTATTGCTCCATCACAGCAAAGGTGGGGGTGGGAGGTATCACATGGGAAGATAGGTAGGCAGACCAGAGTGGGTCTCTTAGGAAGCCAGTAATGTTTCACGAGAGGCGCATCCTCATAGCCTTATATAATCCCAACTGCTGCCCTAATTCCCTCACCGTGAAATGCTATTAATACATGAAATATCATATGTGAAATGCTGTATCTGTTTAATCATCTCATGGACCTTATGAGTGACAGCTTCTCCTTGGACTCCAGATAAGAGAAACACACTAGCCATCGTGTGGAGACTGGAGGGAGAGGAATCCAGGCAGGGGATGGGGCATGTGCACTGAGTGCCGAGACCATCACTAAATAAAATGCAGTAAAAAAAAAAAAATGACATCAGATACCTATGTGAATTTATATTAATCAGCTTGGGACTCTGATGCTTTTAAAGTTCAAGAGCCATTGGTATAAGGCTGCAAAATTTCAACCCATCAAAGAGACTCTCAGAACACAGCCAAGAGCAGGTGTCAGGGGGAGCCGTTCAAGGAGAAACGGATAGAAATTCTTTGGAAAATTTTCTCCATTTCCACTTTTACTAGAAACATGCTGGGCACTTACATAAAAGTAATTAAGTACACTGGGTTCAGAAAGCGGACGCCTGTAATGACAATTTTTAAAAGACATTCCAGCGATGTCTATGTCCTTTTGACTTGCAGTGTTTTATGCAGGCTAACCCATAACGGGAAGAATTATCCAGGGAAGGGAGGGCTGAGTAGCTGCTCAAAGATGTGGGGTGACAATGAAAATGGCCATCATCTGCTGCCTTATGCCAGCACAGGCCACTGCCCTTTCACTAGCAGCATTGGTTTGTCTGAAAAATCAACTAAAACCACTGGGCAGTAACAGCATCCTAAGAAGATAAAGGGGCACTTGCCCTGAAAGTGGAGACAAAGTATCCCCCAGGTGGAAAGTTAAATGCCATTAGAAGGTCTGCAGAGAAAGCAACATGGTTGTTAGAATTACAATTTATGGCCATTCCCAGTCACAAATGCTAGTCTTTTTTCTTTTTTTTCTTTCTTTCTTTCCTCTTAATAAAAAGTCTATTGGTTTAAAAGAATAGAAAGCTTTTCAATAAGGGCTCAAGATGATAAAATTTTAAATGGGAGAGATATTTGAGTAGCTCTATAACATGCAAACAGAGGACACAATGGAAACTAGAGGATACAGCATAGGAAGCCAATGGCCACCATCTTACCACCTCAACCCACCGAAGAGCAGTGGAGAACAACTCCAAACCCTGAGAAGGTTCCCAAGGTAAAAAGCCACTGGCATTCTCTTGAAAGCCAATGGATTGTCTAGTTTTAGAAGCAGGTCATCACTATGTGAATGCCTCATGAGAATCCTGTTGGGAAACCCTGCTAATTAGGGTTGTAGTCTACCATGTCTAGATAGCTCCTCTGAGCTCAGTGCAAAATGGAGGACTCCCCTTTCCAGCAGGGCTTCCCTTACCTGGGGAGTCCAATCGCCATACTCTCTAACTAAGGAAGGTCATGAAGTCCATGGTAAACCTACCAGCTCAACTTCCTCTTTCCAGATAAGAACCCACCGGCCCAGAGAGCACCGGGGATTCCCGGAGTGCCTCTCCATGCCAACGAGGCATTCACAGAACTTTAAACTCCAGCCAATGATTTCCATTCACCCTGAAATCACCATGGGTCATATATAGCCCTTGTCCACCCCAGAAAAAGTGTATATGCACAAGCTATTTCATTGAATATAGTCTAAGAGAGCCGTAATACTAAAATTCTTGGAGAAGCACCCCATCCCCCAAACTCACTCTCAGCTGGACTGGGATCCTGCAGACCTCGACCCATTCCTGGCTCTGCTTCCAGCCCAGTGTGTAGTAGCATCCAGAAGCCCTGAGGGAGGAAAAGCGTGCGGAACCAGAGACTCCCTCTCCCGTGACAGGCTTCCCTTACTAACTCCCCTGTTCTTTTTCATGCAACAAGCTTCTTAGTCAATGAGGTACTCGAGCATTTGCTAAAGTGTACAAGCCAATGACTAGCCTCACTGACCTATTTGCGCTAGCCAGAATGAAAATGGCCCCTATAGGCTCATAGGGGGCTCAGCACTACTAGGAGGGGTGGCTTTGTTGGAGGAAGTGTGTCACTAGGGGGTGGGCTTTGACGTTTCAGAAGCTCCGGCCAGACCTAGTGTCATTCTCTCTTCCTGCTGCTTGCTGATCCAGATGTAGAACTCTCAGCTCCTCTTCCAGCACCGTGTCTTCCTACATGCCACTGACATGATGGCAATGGACTAAACCTCTGAACGATGAGCCAGCCCCAATGAAGTGTTTTCCTTCATAAGAGTTGTTGTGGTCATGGTGCCCCTTCACAGCAACAGAAATCCTAAGACAAGGAGTACGTGAGAAGTTCTTACTGAATGTCAGGCTGTTTATCTACAGGATCCTGCCTTCCTCTCAGCTTTATTTTCCAACATAAGCATTTACTCCCCAGCCTTTGCACACTGGTTTTCATTTTCAGAGGCCACACTGACTCAATCATGGCCCATCCATCACTACTCCTACCTTCCTTCGTGTAACAGCCCTGACTGTAAAATCTGTAAGGACAGGGACCACGCTTCTCTGTTTCACTCCCAACATCCAGTACCCGGCATGGAGTCAGTGTCTGACAACTCCTGGCTCAGCAGGGAGCTGGAGAGATGATGGCTTAGTAGTTCAGGACAAGCACTTACAGAGGACCTGAGTTTGGCTCCCAGCTCCCATGTCAGGCTGTTCACAACACCTATAACTACACTTCCAGCAAAGCAAATTCCCTCTTCTGGCCTTCTTGTGCACATAGCTACACACAGACATACACACATAATACAACAACCTACAAAGTAAGTACTGGTTGAACAAATGGATAGTTTGACTTCTCCGGGAGAGCTTCCCTGAATCCCAAACTCAGAATCAGGCAGACTTCCCACCATGCACGCATGATGGGATTACTCCTTTAAGCACACAGGACCGTCCTGATACTTTCACAGCTGGGTTTGCCCCCCTTTTAGATGAAGCTTCCGTAGTCCATGTCCAGATGTGGTCACTGTTATGTCTTCAGCTCTTGAGTGTGTCCCTATAGAAATTTGAAGGGATGTACTTCCCTTTCCCAATTAAAAAAAGTAATGAAGAATGGCATCTATTTCAAAACACTAGGGCTTACGAGCCTGCCTGCAATGAAATGGTGATCGAAGGCAAGGCATCTAATTAGAGATACAGCTGATACAGTAAAGATCGACTTCTAAGACTAGACGGTGTACTGATTTACAAGATGATTTTTCTTCAGTCTCGACTCACTGAATGGCATAGTAACAAAATCTAAATCACGTCATTTCCCAGGTAACCATTTGTTTTGCAAGGACTAATAAACCTATGATAACGCACCAGGAATGGCGGGATCCATGCAGTTATGGTGCGGTAATAGAGGCGACTACACGTCCTGCATGCAGTCTAGTCCAGAGCTTCTACAATCCAGAGCGTCCCTGGAGCTGAAGCTGGAGGGATAGGAAGGGTATCTTAGCAATGTGGGCATGGGGATGGGGTGAGGTATCTGGTGAGCGATAGTACTTTGCTGGGGGGTATGGCAAAAACTGGAGGACCAAGCAGGAGTGGTTAAATCACTACCCATGGTACCATGGAAGGTAACTCAATTAGTTTTCTGTTTTAGCAACACAGATACAACAAAGGCCACATATTAACTACGGGTATGGCAGTTTCCCAAAAAAAGCATCCACCAAACATAATTGGACAAGAAGGAAACACGTCTTTGCTCCCAGAGTGCCCGCAGAACAGGATTTTATTAATAGACCGATGTGGCTCCAGAAACTCAAAGCAGATTTGTTCCCAGCTGTTCCTAGGTACGGATGCAGGGAGACCCTGGTGCTTCCCAACTGCTTCCACCTGGCACTGTCAAAAACCATTAGCTCATAAATGACACACGGGCAGGGGGATGCACCACATCCATTACGACTCCTCATTTACACTCATGTTTCTTACTAACGTAAATTCAGACTTGAGTAGACCTAACCATGAGGGAAAACTCACAGCAGAATGGACCATATAGAAGAGAGATTCAGAGTCCAAGGATAATGATATATAATACTGTTAACGGGGGAAAGCACACATAAGGAAGGGCTAGACGGCTCAAGGGGAAAGTCATAGTCAAGGGCAATTTGAGATGAAAAGGGAGCACATTGAGAAGATCAGAAGGTAAAGAAAGGAGTCACCAGAAGTCCTAGGAAAGGGGAGGCTGAGGACGGCCAAAGGGGTCATCTGAACATGAAAGTCTATCAGAACTTCTAGAGAGTTTGTCCCTGCACGAGACTGAAGGACAACCAGTGAGTGCTCTCGAGCATACACAATGCTTCTGTAACTCATTCCACTCTGCCATTCTGTGCACCTTCTGGTCCTTCTCCCCAGCACTTGCTGACTTCATTAAGGCTCACTTCCAGCCTCAGATCCACAGCGGAAGCCTTCTCTGATGCTCCCAGCCAAGGTCCAGAATATAGGGAGGGTTGTGTAGCTACAGTAGCATGAGGCTCCAATTTACTACAGTGACTTACTCAGGTGTGTGTGACTCTCCCAGAGAACTTGAAGGAAGAGATACATTTCATTGGTTTTTGTGTCCTCTATATCCAGATGCATTCTTTTTTTTTAAATTCAAAGTATACCTTTGTTAAAGACTCAGCATAGACATTTGACAAATGTATCTATAAAGAAGGAAGTACAGGAGGCAGAGCCAAGAAAACAGGCAACAGTGTAACTAGTTACTTCAGTACCATCCTAGCAGCCCAGGCAAGGGGATTCTGATTTACCCATAGGAAAGATGTAGTACAGGTAAGCTAAGAAAAGTGACAGAAAGAAAAAGACTTCAGCTGCTTGGATGACAAACAGACGTGAAAGATGCAAGCAAGTCTGAGTATGTTCATGAATGCATGTGTGTGCCTGAGCATTTCTGTGTGCCAACATTTCTGTAACAACATTTCTCCATTTGACACAGCAAGCAAGACAGCATCAAAGAGGTCCCAATGTGGACAGGGAGAGAACCGACACTGGACAGTGGCTCAGGAGTATGGATGAGTAAGGCAGGTATGAAGTGGACAGCTGAGGGTGAGAAGAATGGTGTAGGAAGACTCCAAGGCCAGGCAGAGAGAAGTCCCCCCACTTCAGTGTTGCTTCTTTCATCTTAGCTACTTTTCTCATTGTGGCAACAAAATGTGATACAAGAAGCAGTTTAAAGAAGGAAAGGTTTATTCTGGTGTCCTGGCTGGTTCTGTGCGTCAACTTGACACAAGCTTATCACAGAGAAAGGAGTCTCCCTTGAGGAAATCCATGAGATCCAGCTATAAGGCGTTTTCTCAATTAGTGATCAAGGGTGGGAGGGCCCAGCCCCTTGTGGGTCGTGCCATCCCTGGGCTGGTTCTATAAGAAAACAAATTGAGGAAGCCAGGGGAAACAAGCCAGTAAGCAGTACCCTCCATGGCCTCTGCATCAACTTCTGCCTCCAGGTTCCTGCCCTGTGTGAGTTCCAGTCCTGACTTCCTTTGGTGATGAACAACAATGTGGAAGTGTAAGCTGAATAAACCCCGTCCTCCCCAACTTGCTTCTTGGGCATGATGCTTTTTGCATGAATAAAAACCCTGATTAAGACATCTGGCTTACAATTCCAAGAAGTACATTCCACCATGGTGCACAAGGCATCACAGCAGAAGCCAAAGGAAGGAAAGAGTGGCCAGGCCATACAACCTCAAGGCCAGCTGTGACCCACTTCCTCAGAAAGACTCCACCTCCAGCCATTTCCAACATTCTAAGACAGTGCCACCAACTGGGAACCAAGTGCTCTACACATGAGCCCGTGGGGGTCATTTTACATTCAAGCTGCACCTATCTTCCTTTCAAATACAGACTCCATCTTTTCTTGTGAATTGTGCTTTGAAACAAGCCTGGGACTCTCTTTGGTTTAGGCAGATTCTCTTTGTTCCTAGATCATTACAAGAATGTAAGTGAGTATTTTTCTAAGTTCTTCAAAAAGAAAAAAAAATGGTAAAGAGTACACTTGCCAAAAAAGCAAGGGACAGGGGCTAGGATTTTACAGTTAGAGGTTAGGAAAAATGCACAGTCGCCCTTAGCTTGGTGTTTCACAATTCTCCATGCTTTTAAAAGTTGTAAGAAATCCCACAAACCTATTCAACTCTAACCAGTCAGGACTGTGAATCGTTTTGTAAGCTGGAGCCTATACGTATATAATGAAACACAATGAGACATTCCCCTTCAGCATCCATAAGACTTATGCTGGGAATTACCACCATGCATTCATCAGCAAAGGCTAGGATATGCTGAGTAACAAACATTCCCCCATATCATGGTGGCTTTAGCACAAGTGCTAAACCTCTAGGGCTTGCATGACCCTGACACTGCAGGGTCTGTTTCTCTCCTACAGCGCGTGGCTCAGCTGCCTGAGGATCCACAAAACCCACAGTCTCCTGTTGTCAGACTAGAGGAAGAGGATACTAGAAGGTCATCCAGTGAAGATGGCATACTCCATTCTAGAGGTCACCCCAGCTTTCTGCTCAGGGTATATTACATTGTCTAGCACATCTAGACTACATACATAGTCTAGGACCCATCCTTCTGAGAAGAGTGAAACTGAGAATCTCGTGTCCACTGGAGAAGTGAGCTTGCTAAGGCTGATGCCTCCCACCTATGCATGCTTTACCCCTCAGTGGTTCTGACGTTGTCAACTCTGCATCGGAACATCCTTCTGACAGTCCCTCTTCTTCTATCTCTCCTCATCTTCACCCGTTTCCCACAGCACCAGTTACTTCTCACATACAGACCCCACGGCATCTCTGGCACTTACTAAAACGTCTTTATGGTCTACATTTCCTTTGCACACTACATAAGGCATTAACACATACACCCAGCCCTTCTCGTATACTTAGTCCTTGGACCCTGTACATCCTCTTATCCATTATTAAAGTCTGACAGTTTGTACACTAGGAGACCTTAGTTAGGAATTTTAATTGCAATGAGTCAGACATCTCAGCATAAAAGCTTGGCTTGGTATTTCTGGGGCATCTTAACTTTTTATTTTTGTTTTTACTTTTTTGGTTTTTTTTTTTTTTTTTTTTTTTTTTTTTTTTTGCAAATATAGGCACCACCTGTAGCACCTGCATCCATCTACCTCATGAGGGGACTTCAATGGCTGCCCTGCTCTCCAGAGCCATCTCAACTGGCTGGCAATTCAACTAGAGGAGTTGTGGTACAGCTGAGACAGAGCAGTGTTTGGTTTTTGTTTGTTTGTTTATAAAACACCTAACCCACTAAACCAGTCAACCCCTGATTATGGGTTCTTGTAAGTTGTTTTTGTTTGTTTTAAATGTGGCCAATAATGACTTTGCCTCAGGTCTATGCCAGTGACAAATCCAAGAAGGTTTTGTGTGAGGAACAGCCTCTGCCATTTCTCCTTCAATCCTCAATAAATAATGCAGAGACATTCACCCCGAGAGCAAGGCGGCATGGTTTTTAAACACAAGAACATCACTTAGATGGGGCTACTTCTCCTACCATGAAGAGAAGCCCACATCCAGTGGCCACACTGGCCATCCTGAAGAGATGTTAAAATGTCACCAGCGCTCCCACCTGCACTAGGGTGGTGCCCTGTTCCCTGCCAAGAGGTTCAGGCTCCACGTGTGGAATTGTACTGATGGTCCCTGGTAAACGCACATGGGCAGTTAATCACAAGAGATTATTCCAGTTCCCAGAAATAGCCATTTGCTCACAGCTAAGCTTGAGCTCATTGCCCTGTCCGTCACAGATCTACTCCACCCCTCACCTGCTCCCCAAGGGTTAGATCACTGTCAGCTTTGCCCAGCATCTCCTCGTTTCTCCCAAACTCTGTTGAACTCAGCGTCTTTACTGCGAATCCTTTGTCTCAGTGGCTCACTGTACTAGAATCACATGTGTAACATCTCCATTCCCTAATCTACGGACCACTGAAGATGGAATGTGTTATATTTTAACCTTCACAACCGTACACTCGGTGGAGGGTTAATAATATTAACCAGCGGAAGACCGAATAACCACCGAGACAGCCTGAATGTTATGTGTTCGTGGAATCCCAGTATCACTGACTAATCTAGTCAGGGCTGACTACACACTGTTCTCTCTTAAAACAGACTCAAATCAGACCGCTTCCTAATGGAACCCAGTTTTAGTTTCTTTTGTTTTGGTTTTGATGTTTGTGTCAACGTGTAGCCTGAGAAGTCTGAATGTCATAGAATGGAATAGAGATAACTTTCCTTCTCAAAGTACTTAACCACTTATATGCTTATTAAAAAAGAGTAGTGAAGTTGCTAACTTTCCTAAAATAAATGAGTAATTAAGGTACGTTCTTGCTTAAAAGGAGATAAAAACCAATATAGCACAGGAAAAGATATTTAAGTTCAAACCCCAAGAGCATACTTTCTCTGTGAGCATACTGTTTCCAGTCAGAGTAACCTTCCTGTAGAAATAGATGGTGATGCAGGCATTGGAGGGGCAAAGGCACTAGGATCAAAGATAATCAATCAGATAATGGGATCCAAAAGCACATTAGAGAGGAAGCTGATGTAGGCAGAGTCCAGACCACTCGCCTGTAGCTACTTGCCCCCGATGACCTTCAAGGATGTATGGATGCTTACTGCTCGCCGTCTGACAGCCCAATATTTATCTTTCACTTCAGAAAAACTGGTCCCCAACAGTTCAAATCCAAAGAACCAATGCAGACTGTACTGGCTGATTTTGTGTATCAACTTGACACAAGCTGGAGTTATCACAGAGAAAGGAGCCTCCCTTGAGGAAATGCCTCCGTGAGATCCAGCTGTAAGGCATTTTCTCAATTAGTGATCATGGAAGCAGGGCCCATTGTGGGCGGTGCCATCCCTGGGCTGGTAGTCTTGGGTCTATAAGAGAGCAAGCTGAGCAAGTCAGGGGAAGCAAGCCGGTAAATAACATCCCTCCATGGCCTCTGCATCAGCTCCTGCTTCCTGACCTGCTTGAGTTCCAGTCCTGACTTCCTTTGGTGATGAACAGCAATGTGGAAGCATAAACTGAATAAACCCTTCCCTCCCCAACTTGCTTCTTGGTCATGATGTTTGTGCAGGAATAGAAACCCCAACTAAGACACAAAGAGAACTATTTTGAACACAGTAAAGTGCGTCACACATTGGCATATTAAATTTCACATTTTCCTGGTACTTTCAAAACCCAATTTGACTTCTGTGAATTTCCAAATCAAATCATAAGCAAGACACCATGACCTTCTAGTTAGAGATGCTGAGGCGAGGTGCTCTGGCTTTGGGGCCGCATGAAAGTACAACATATTGATTAAAATTGCATCAAGGGCAGCCACTTTCCACAGTAATTTAACTGCCAGAAAGGAGGACATTAGCCCTACACCAAGTGACAGCACAGTTCTGAGAGCTGCAGAGATATCCTGAGGTTACCTACTCACGCATAGCTTGGGACTAACAAGGGGAATTGAATGTACAATATTTGTGAGCTCCATTTTATTTTTCAGGAAAGATCAGTAAGATGTTTTAACCATTCCCCCCACCCCACCCCGACACCCCAACTTTCAGTAGGCCCTATCCAGACATGGGCAAACTGGCTAGAAGTGGAGCTTGTCACAAAGGTGGCTACCATGGAATGGAATTCACAACCTGTCATTACCAACATGATGTTATTATCTGTCTCACTGGGAACAAGTCTGAAGCACCCCTTTCAGTTAACACAGCCATCCATCCGATCAACAACGTTCTTGAAAAAAAGCACTAACGGAAACATTACCACCAAGTTGAGGGTAGGGGCTCATACAGCTTTAGTCCCGTCTAAAACTCAATGAGCTTCCATTGAATTTTGTTATTCTCTGACTCAGTGTTCTAAGTTCCACTTGGTGTCATTTCCTCTAGTGCTGCAAAGGGCAGGGAGGGGCAGACTATGGCCCTAAGTGAGAGGATAGCCTATCAATCCACCATAGCTGGGTTTTCACTACAGTCAGAGAAATGTTCACCATTTTATCAAGTATAGCTACACCTTTAGTTCATGTGCCCCCCCCACTTCTTATTCCAAGAAGACCCTTGCAGAGAGCAGACCAACCCTTCAGAGCTTGTATTTAAAACCCAGCCTAAAAAGAAAAGAGCCACACAGCACCACAAACCAACCCACGGGGTTTATATGAACGCTGCACCAGTTTAAAAGCAAGCAGAAATTAATCAGCGCACAACTTCTAACACCCAATTCTGGAAGTGGCCGAGGCAATGACCTGACTTAGGATTATGCTAATGGAGGGCTGGAAATGTGAACCATTTTGTGGCAGCTACTGGCTGGGTAGATAGAGGATGAGCGGAAACAACCCCAGGCCACCTCCGTATGTTTTCATGGTCTCCCGGCAGGCACCAGAGCCTCTTCTGCACCGCTATGTACAGGCACCCCTCTTCCCAGCAACAGTGCAAGCCCCTAAGGTTACAAGCTCTGCATCTTTTGCCCTTAGAACCACATGAAGTACAGAGTCACAATAATTCGAACAAGGAACAGAAGAATACCACACCGAACAATCCGGGAAATGCAAAAACCCGCAGTGCCGGAAGATGTGTGCTTTATCTCTAGCTAATGAATTCTGGCCCCACCACTTTTATCACTAGGGATGGATAGATAGATAGCGCTAACCCCAAACAACCATTTAATGGTCTTAAACAGCCCAGGCACACAGGCCCCACAAGACCTCAGGTACCATGGAGACGAAAGACCACAGGGAGGTCAGGAAAGTGGATTTCTGAATATGTCTTCATGTCAGAAGTAGAGGGACTGTTTTTGATTGTAACTTTTATATAGTAGTATTTTTTCTATCTATAAAACATAGTTCACGACAGAAAATTAAAAGATATTCCAACCCTGTAATAAATGCCACAGCAGCAGCTTCCAGAATATGGTCTGGGGAATCTTAGAGATGTCTGAGGTTCTCAAGGGTCAACTGAGGTCCATCTGTGCTGCAGAATTAATTTATTAATAAATGTCCTATTAATTTAGAATTAATATTTAACTAATAATATGTTTACTGAGACAGGAAAATCATAATTCCAAGGCTAGTTTATACTACCTAGTAAGTGTTAGGCTAGACCAGCCACGCTGGTGGGAAAACTTTATTTAAGACAACAAAACCAACTACAAAACAAAATGAACATGTTTCTTAAGTGAATTTATAAATATTGTTAGATGTTTTGTTTTGATTTCTAAATATATGAAATAACATTAACATTAGGCATAGCCCAGAATAAAAGCATTTTGGGATCTTTTTCTGAATACCAACATGAGAACAGATATTAAAGACTTCAATTTAATCCAGAATTTCCTTGTTTTAGTTCCTTTATGTTTGCAGGTTCAGGATTTTAAATAGTGGCTGGAGAGGGAAGCCGTAGTAGGCAGCGTTTAGTTTCTGCATCGTTTGCAAACTGCAAGTTTCAGCACCAACAAGTCCACCCTGTACCTAATTCAATAATGCTTCAGCCTGCACATAAAGGATTAAAGAGCAGGCAATCTGTGTCACAGCCATCCTCCCTCCTCTTCAGGGACTACATTCCAGAGACTCAGAGAATGCCTTCGAGTGCAGATAGAATCCAACTCTTATAAGTCTACACTTGGCCCATCAATGCAAATCTATGCTAAAACTTGAGGTTTAACCTAGGCACAGTAAAGACAAATAACAATAATCAATAGTGAGATAAACACAAGATATGCAATAAAAGTTAGGTGAAGTGGTATTTTCCAGGATAGGTTGTATTCACACATCTGTGGATGTAAGAGGATAGGCTGCCTGTTTGTGAGATGAAGAGGGGTGGATGATGCAGGCATCATGACACAGTCTTAGTGAAGAGAGGTGAATGATGCAGGCATCATGACACAGTCTTAGTGAAGAGAGGTGAATGATGCAGGCATCATGACACAGCCTGAGGCAGATACAGAAGAAATGCTTGAACACAAGCACTTTCATTCTGTCCATCTGGCAACAGCTAAGTAGACAGGAGAGTAGCACACATGGTGTGGGCACGCTGGACTGAGGAATGGTTTGAGCTTGTTGAGAAGGCAGCCTCAGGTTTTATCACACTAGTCTGAAAGGCACACAGTTTAAAGTGTATGACTTGCCTATTTCTGAGTCTTCCCATTTAATATTCTCAGAGGGTAATTGACCATGGGTAACTGAAACCATGGAATGTGGCTTATTAGACACTCTTATTATATACTCTGCCAAATATGTTTGTTAAACTATATAACAAGAATAATGAACAGGAAAGGGGGGGGACACTGGATAGGTAAAAGGACTGTTGGTGTGTGGAAACTTGAACAGTTTCTGGATTCGATCACAAGACACACCTCTCTGTCAGCTACCACTCACATAAACCAAGAAGCCTACTTTCTCCTGAAGGATTTGTTCTTAGTTCTTACTATATTTAAGGGCTTCCCACCAGTCAAAGGATAGAAGACTTGGATGTGTTTCATTTCCCTAGAGTGTTACACTGCAGTTTCCTAGAGAGTAAAACATTCCATCCTGCAGGACACTCCTTAAACGGGAAGGTACGCAACTCAAGATAGCTTCAGGAAGTCCCTGAAACCGAACAAATTCACTAGGTCACCCCCCCCCTCCAGTACACTATAAAAACTCAGCCCCCAAAATGGTGGAAGCTGAGCTGCAAAGAAGACTGACAGCTGACCAGAGATACGTGCAAGCAGCAGAAACCAGGAAGAGATTTAGACCAACTGAACCACCAGGAAAGGACACTCTCCAAACGGTTGAGTTTTCTGCACCATGCTGGGGTGGGCTTTGGTGATGCAGCTATCTTTGGGTCATTTCTGCTTCTGTAAGTAATCCCTCGCCCATACTCCTATAAGTAACCCCAATGGAACTCACTGGTTCACCAAGTTGACTTTGGTTCTATCTGTACTTTGGTCTGTCATGGGCTCCCTTATCTGGGGGTGAGTAGAAATCTATGCTGTATCTTTTCAGGAAAAGTTTAGTCATATAACACAGGTCAGTGCAGGTGCAGAATACATGGAGCCATTCTGCCAACAAACAACAGTTGCCAAGTGAATCTGAAACCTCCCGGTACTGTGGCAATTCACACCTGTGAGCTGAACACATACTTTCACATCAGCCTGTAGAACAAAGTTGACTTTCCCTTTGTGTGCAATGAAGAGAACTATGGTATCCCAGTTGTATACTGGATAATCAGTGTGCTGATTTTATGGTAAGTATGGGAGGGATATATGTATTTATGTATATATGTATGTATGTATGCACATATGCATGCACATATGCATGAATGCACATATATGAATATTATACATATGAATAATAACATGACACTTCAAGAGTAGTCTATAAAGATAAAATCTTTGGAATTAATAACATCTCTGTTCATACTATCAAATGTCCAGAGCTAAGATGTTCCTTTCCTGTTGAAGAATCATCCAGGTGGGCCTGAAATTGGTCCTTAAAGAACATTTATCTGAAATACAATTTAAACCTAAGTGTCCAAAAGAGAAGTAGAGTCCCTTCACCCAGCAGGCATAACTCAGCAAACATATGACTAAAGGAATTTCAGATAAAACACATTATCTGACATTTTTTCAAAAGTCCCATTTGGCTACTTTTCATCAAAAACAAAAGCAAACAAACAAACAAAAAACAACAAAAACAACCCCCCTTAAACCTGTCACTTTTCACAATATGACCTAACGTGGATTTATGTATAACAACTCCATGGATGCTTATACCAGAATTGGTGTACTGGTATGTGTGTGTGTGTGTATGTGTGTGTGCACACACACTCACATTCACATGTACTTAAGCACCTGTTGCTAGAAATCCACCTGAGATCTGCTTATGTGCTCCTGAAACACTCCGCCATTGAGATGCATCCCCAGTGTACCCTCCCAAAGATGAAACCATTTTCAATATGAAAAAAATCTGGCTATAACTGAGAGGAAAACACCTTGTAACAAGAGACAACATGGAGTTACTAAAAATGATGGGTTAGGCCAGGTGTGGTGGCTCACATCTGTATCCAGCATTCAGCAGACGGGCAAGAAAGTCAGACTGCGCTCGTCTGGCCTATAGAGCCAGTTCAAGCCAGCCTACTCTGCACACTCAAAGCAATCTCAAAAAGAAATAAAATAAAAGAAGATGATATTTGTACTTACATGGAAAGGTATTCGTTTTAAGGTTAAGCAAAGTACTGAGGGGCTGGAGGGATGGCTCAGTGGTTAAGAGCACTGGCTGCTCTTTACAGAGGCCCCGAGTTCAATTCCCAGCATCCACACAGTGGCTCACCACCTTCTATAACTGTAGTCTCATGGGGTCTCATGCCCTCTTCTGGTGTACAAATGTACATACAGACAAAACACTCTTATACACAGAATACATAAATACAATTTTAAAGAGTAAATTACTGCGTATGGAGAATTATCTCATTTAATAAAAACATACACACGGAGAGATCATAGTTTATCACTTTGATAAATAACATATAATTATGTTCTTTATAATGTTTATGAGAAGTACCAACAATAAACCATCATTTCCATAATAAAGAATATACAAACATTAAAAATTACTTCTAAGTTCCTGACTAATTAATTCATGTTTTCCCCCTGTTGAGAGGTTAGGAACCATCTAAAGATATTTGTAAGTTCTTCTCATTCGTAGTTAGCAAATGACAGAAAATTTTACAAGAGAGACTTTTGCCCTAGGGTTGAACTCTGCAAGGAAAATATTATTCTCAGCACGAGTTTAATTAAATCTGCAGCGACGAGCGTCAGGTCTCTCAGGCTGCCTGGCAGCGTGGTGGAACCCGAGAAAATAAAACCAGTATGAAGCAGCGGTTTCTCAACAAGGAACAGAACACTGGAGACTTTCTGGAGCAAGGTGCTTGAGGAAGGTGTTGAAAGTTTAAAATTCTAAACCCAATGGTCTTGAACCTGACCTGAACATACAGGGCAAAGCCCTAAGGTATCTGTGCAAAATCCAGCCCTGGGGCAGAATCTGCAATATCAGGGGTCAGGGACGGCAGCACCAGAATGCAGAAGCGGTAGTGTACTGGGGCCTGGGGGACGCTACGCTGTGGGCAGTAAGGATCTAGGCTTAACTGAAACAATGGTGGATGCTTTCCTTTGGGATGAAACAGAACTTTGTGCAGTGGTCATTACAATGCTTTCCATGAAGCCTAAGGGCTTTGATGTGCCTGGGTAAGTTAATTAATTAATTTCTTCCTCCCTTCCTTTCTCTCATGAAGGAAGCTCACGCTTATGTGGTATAGCGTGCAAAGGAAGTCTTCCCCCCAAGGAAGCTTAAAACCAAGACGCCGGTGACAATGACGAGAGGGTCAAAGGTTAGGCAACAAGCTTTCTCAGAGTCCAGAGCACATGCTGACATCCTGAGGTCCTATGCCTCCCAGAGGCCACGCACTCAAGGACTGGTCCCCAGAAGGCATACTTCTGGGAGGGGCTGGAGCCTTGAAGAGGCAAGGCTGGTTGAAGGTGGTTCAGGTACTGGGGTACCTGTTGAAGGAAGTATCAGGAGAGCTCTCCCTCTGCCCCTCTCCCTCCTCCTTTGGCCATCATGAGGAGAACCATGATGTATTATGTACTGTGCCACCTAGGTCAAGAGCCAGGCCGGCTCAGACTTAGGTTTCTAAAGCTGTGAGCTGCATAAAATGTGCTCCCTTACACGAGCACCTATCTTGAGCATTTCGGTCTCAGGACCTAGAGGCCCCCAGGATGGGAAGCCATAGTGGGATGCAAGGAGCAAGGCAGGCTTTAGGAGGGAACAAGGTACAAAAGGACTGTCACAGCCCAGGTGGCCTGTGCCAGTATTCACTTCATGCCTTGAGGCAGGAGGGGCAGAGACAGGGCTTCAAGTATGGCCCGTGAAACCCCCATGTGAGCACTATTTAAAACCATAAGTAAGTACACAGCAGCTGCCACAGTCCGGCTTGCCAAATCTTCTCTTCTCCTATTCGTGGCCGCTCTGAATTACCAGCCGCGCTTGCTCTGGGCACCTGGTTCTAGCAACGGAGCAGCCTGGCCCTCGGCAGCTTCCACCCATTAATAAGAGCATGGGGAGGTGGCAGGAGGCCATCTAATCCGCCTCTGGCTCTGCTCCACCCGCTGCATTATGGGGGAACACTGTCCTAAGGAGCGATAAAGCTGCCGTTTCTCCCCCCCAAACACATCCTCCCAGAGTCCACCATCCTCAAAGGCTAGTCATTTTCAACCAAGTGCTGTATTTATTTCAGATGTTGAGAAAAAGGCTAGCGTTCTTTCTGTATTGTTAGCAGCTTGCTTTCCCAGCTGGACTGTCCCTCACACCCTCTTACAGGATAACCGACATCTACTCTACCTTCAAACCGCTTCCCCCTCAGCAGTCACGTCCCAGCTGTGACTCCCGCCAGCTCTGGAGTCTAAACATGATTTGCCAATGCTCGCCTTCTCTAAACGACACGGAATGGCTAGTGGTCTACCAGAACTGATCACTTAAATAATTCAACGACCTGCTACATTTTTTATTTTTTAAAGCAATCAATTTATTACTTGAGATTTCTCCCCCTTCCCATACATAATATGGAAATGGCCACCTGGTAGGAAGGCATCATTTTTTTTATGCTTTAAAAAAAATCTATTTATCATCTCCCTAAAAGGGCATTATACAAGCCACTTTGGCCCTCTCAGCTCACCAAGTAATTGATCTGTCTGTCTGCCCACAGACCTGCAGCGATTAATTACACTGGTGGTCCTGCAAGGTTCCGTAAGGCCTAACAAGTCACTGATGGAGATGTATACAATCTATATGGTTACTTGAGAGCGAATATCACTGGGGACACTATACTCAGTTTTGGGAGCCCCGTTGCTCTCCCAATCACTAACCTGAAACACAACCCCTTTAAAACGTGACAGTTTAGCTTAAAACTCAGGGAACGTCTCCAAAAGTTAGAAAGATTCTCATAAAAATCTGACTTATGATTTGAGTCCTGATCTTGAGAATTAAGAAGTCCATTTCCAAGTAGCAGGATCGACGTCTGAACGCCCTGCAGAGAATGGACAGATTGGTTTCAGGGCTTACTGCATTTCCAAAGACAATATATTATGAAAAAGCACTTTCTAGTCAGAAGAAAAAAAACCATGCTAATTTGACAGGCCCCAGTTATACTTAGGATGCTCAGATACCAGGAAAGTTTACTATAACTAAGACGATTGGTGTCTGCGGTGAGATTATCTCAAAGTGCCTGACAAACATAATTTTATTCAAAATGTGTTTATTTCCCCCCCATCCAATTTAAAGCCACCTGAAAAACGAGGCCTTGCTGGCTTCTTCTGAATAGCAGCAGAAACCTTAAGCTCCTTTCCATGGTACCTGTTTGTAAGAGTGAGATACCTCTTGCGGCTGCTGCCCAACTCTATTTTATTCATCTTCTGTGCCTCTTACATGCTCCTGTGGGCCACAGGGCATGTGTGGGGCTCAGGTGTCGGCCTGTGGGAGTCCGTTCTCTCCGTCCACTGTGTGGGTCCCAGGGATGGGACTCGGATCATCAGACTTGGGTGTCTTTGTCCACTGAGCCCTCTCGCTGGCTCAGGATGCTCTTTCTTAAATGAATGACCCCTCAGAGTGCTCAGCCACTTTCAGTGATTCTATAGCCTGCACCAGCACTGAAAGACAGCACGGGATTCTGAGATAACTAGAGTTCTTGTCGGTCCTCATTTTATCCTTTTGTTTTTGTTTATTTTTGGTGAGAGAGACGGGGAGACAGAGAGAGCGAAACAGTCAGATGCTGGGAAGCTCTTCACTAAAGATGTTTCTATTAAGAACCCGGGCGGGTGCTTAGCAACCACCTACAGCCATAGTCATAAATGAGCATTATTAGTAGTACTATTATTATTATATCTTTATTATATCCAGAAAGCATTAAAATCCATCCTCGGGAAACACTTGTTAGTGTTTAAATTGTACAGTCACTTAGAGCAGCGGGTCTTAACCCGTAGGTCACAACCCCTTTGGCCCCTCGCTCCAAAAATATTTACATTATGATTCATAAGAGTAGCAAGATTACAGTTATGAAGTAGCAAAATGAAGATAATCTTGCAGTCAGGGTTCACCACAGCACGAGGAATTGTATTAAAGGGGGTCATGGCTTCAGGAAGGTTGAGAACCAGCACTATAGAGAAAATTAAGTCAGAGATAGTGTAAAAAAAAAAAGTATGAATTTACATGCCCAAAAATCAGAATTGGCCTGTCCACACCAAAAGAGACCCTGAGCAAACAGGGACCTTGATCGTCCTAGCAAACAGTCTCTGCTTCCAAGCTAAGAGGTCACAGGCCGAGAACGTCTTGATTCATCGTGAGCACCGTCCAGGCTCTGGCCTGGAGTCTTTATTAAAGAATGCTCTTGGATAACAGTCACTTGATCAGCCCCTGGCTGGAAGGATGACTCAAGTTTCCAACAACCCATTCATGATGAAATGAAACATGGAACACAGCAAGAGACGTTTTCCAGGTTAACCCCACGCAAAGCTCTCAGCAATCTGAATGCTGTGAGACGTAGAACAGCGGGTTCTTAACCTTCCTGATGCTGCAACCCTTTAATACAGTTCCTCATGTTGTGGTGACCCTCTCCCCCAACTCTGAAATTATTTGCATTTGCTGCCTCATAACTGTAATTTTGCTATTGTTAGGAACTGTAACGTAAATATCTACATTTTCTGATGGTCTTAGGTGACCCAGTAAAGGGTCATTCAACCCCCAAAGGGTCACGATCCACAGGTTGAGAAATGCTGGCATAGAAAGTTTAAGGATGAGGAGGTATTCACAGGGTACCAATGATGCAGAAGTCTGGTGTGGGGGCGTTCCCCCGGCATCAAAGAAGAACCCACTGTTAGTGGTTTTTCTCATTTGAGAAGATCAAAACCACTCAGTCCAAAATTTTTAATTATAGTGGAAAGAATGGCGTAGTTTAAAGTAGCTGGATTAAGGAAAATACGTATGTAATAAGGTTGGGCTGAGTGACACCACAGTCAACTACATCACAAAGCAAACTAGCAAGGTATGAATTACAGAATCTAGAGAGTGGGGACGTGGTTACCGGTACACACTGGCTTCATTTTATTTTCTGCAAGTTTCAAACTTTTTGTAAACGTAGTTCACACCTTTACTTCTAGTACTTGGATGGCAGAGGCAGGAAGCTCTCTCTAAGACCCAGACTAGCCAGATTTCTACTGTGAGTTCTCTGCTAAGGTGACACAATGAAATCCTGTCTTAAAAGGGGGGGGGAGCGGTTCATAAGAAATCACTGGGGGAAATATTACAACCAAGGAGGCAGAAGGTTCCACCAGGACGTTACTTAGTCTGGTAGGCAATACACGTTGT
The DNA here is from genome assembly GCF_978045245.1 of Mus caroli. Lineage (NCBI taxonomy): Eukaryota > Metazoa > Chordata > Mammalia > Rodentia > Muridae > Mus > Mus caroli. The sequence goes on along the minus strand of NW_028227264.1, from coordinate 122,272,099 downwards.
TCTTAGTTTGACCCCAGGGACTCGGAGTTCAGAAGTGCAAAGGGCCTTAGCATTCTCTAAGATAGTTAATCCATGGTTTTATGGGTCCATGAAAATATTAGGAAAACCTCGGCAGTTTCACAGTGCTTTCATAAAGTGTAAGAACTTGGTTTAGAAACTGTTCTGGTGTCTGAGATCGTGCGCCACTACACTTCTGGCTTTCAAATAAACCCAACATGTCAGTGATAGCAGATGATATGATTAACCATCTTCTCTCGGCAAAATAAAGATAATCCTGTGTTGGTTTCTTTTCAGTATTTTGGGAATAAGTACCAAAGAAGAATGATGGAAACGACCAATCCAATCCCATCCCTCTGTTTTATACGAAAACAGAAAACGGAGGCCAGAACTGTGGCGAACTGAAGCACTAGCTATCCATACCATCCCGAGTAAGGGCTTCACTCCAGACACCAGAGAGGTGGCTAATGGTACAGCCCATCTAGGAACAAAACCCAGGCCACACACACAGGAACACAGCTTCCCCGCAAGTCACCCGCCTGGCTGGCTTTTCAGGGGTGAGCTGTGAAAAGTGTCTCCCAGACTCAGCATCTACCAAGACTTCCCTGAGTTTTGACGTTAGGCGTTCAGCCACACTGGTGAAATTCTAGTTTAACACAATAGCATAAGGACATGCAAATTGACCACCGCCACAAGACTGTCTGTCATCTGTGGTCCTATTTTCTCATATCCAAATGGACAGCATGAAATTTTATGCAGAAGACTGCGGAACCAGCCGTCGTCTTCTGTGTTCTCTTTCAATACGGAGATTCAAGATCCGAGACAAACAAAAGCAGCCACCATCAAGCCTCAGACTTTAAATGAACGGAGGAAACCTGCATGCATGCTAACAAAACAAATAAATATAAGTAGTTCATCAAATTGGACCCCTTTCTAATGGGGAGAAGTGGTATAGACCTTGGAAGATTTAAAAAAAAAAAAAGAGGTTACAGAAGATAAACTGAATTTCAGTTTTATAAAAGAGATTAGACCCTTGATGACAGATGATGTCTCTCATCAGCCTAGAGCTGCCTAGGAAACAGAGGGAGATAATATGTGAGGATGCACAGTCCCGCTGAGGTTTTCCTCTGCCTTAAGGGCTGCAACACCTTTATTGACGTGTATTAGAGAAGCATTAGAACAAACCCTCAAACTACGTGAGTTCCATGGGTAGCGCAGGTCTATCCATTCTAGGGCGGAGATTAGGGATAAAAAAAAAAAAAAAGGTCTAGGTGTATCCAACATGTGGTTCATAGGCCATGAGCCCCAGCAGAGCTAGGAATGCCACCCAATGACACTGCATCCTGAGATTTTTTTTGGTATGTTATTATTTTACTACTCTTTTTGTAACTTGATGGCGGCGTGACTCCAGAGCATGAATTCTGAGATGACAACAGTCTGTTGCAATGTCAAAAAGTTGGACAGGCCTGAAGTTCCCAAGGCCAATATAAGAGCAGACTGAAACAGATAACATGGATGTCACCCTGAGTGTCAAGGCAGGGTGGCAGTTATATTCAGACACAAATACACAGCATTTCAGACACTATTTGTATGGGAAAAGAGCAAGTGCATACCGGTGCATAAAAGATTCAATTTTAAAACCTCATCCATCCGATGATATAATCCTTTTAGGTTTAAAGGTTGACTGTTTAGTGTTGATTTGAGAATGCGTAAAAATGAGGTCAATTTAAGTAAATAAGGAACTCTGGTGTCCGTTACTAGATGCTGTTGCCTATAGTAGAGTTTTCTGAACTCTCTGACCAGCCCACACTGCCACCCCTTCCTTCTTTACACAGACCTCTTTTCCTGTGACAGGCTCTGGTAGCCATGCTGAGATGTGATCTTGGCTCCCTGGTCACAGGCGTGGAAGCCAAACGTGGACCACTGATACAAGCTGAAGCAAATCCAACCTCATCCCCAGACTCCAGGGTGGAATGGAGGCTTCAGCCCGCATGTCCCGGTTGCTTGCTGGCATGGACAGGCAGATGTGAAACCAATGAAGGAAAGAAAGAACACCTGGTCTGCTCCTGGGTGGCTTCTGGGTGCAGAGGTGCAGTTCCTAGTGGAGATGCCCTGACCTGCTTGGACTGAGATGACATTGTCTTCTCTATAGCTCTTCTCTCCTTCCTTGCCCTGCGAAGCTGTGCTTCTGTGGCTAAGAACCAAGAACACTCAACAGCTAAAAAGCTAAGATTGTTTATTACAGTACTTTGAAAGTTTGGACTGATACTAAATAGAAGCCATAGTAGAGATTAAATATGACCACATAGAAATTAAACTTTGCAATGCAAATGAAAGAATATAGAGCTAGATATTGAACATGCTATTTAATCTTGTCGATTTGATGGGATTTATGGGATTTAGAATCATCACGGAGAGAAACCACTTGGAGTGTCTACCAGGGTTAATAGAGGTGGGAAGATCCCCACCCCAAATGTGGGACTGACTTTCCAGACTAAATAAAAAGAAGGAAGCTAGCTGATCTTTAGCTCTGTTTCCTGATTGCAGATGCAATGTGACAGCTGCCTCAAGTTCCTGCTTCTATGACTTCCACGCTGTGATGGGTTTTGTGCCCTGGAACTGTAAGTCGAAACTAGCCATGCTTCTTAGAGTTGCTTCTGTCAGAAATTTGTGTCTCACCAATCAGAAGACTAACGAATACGCTCACTCTAAGAGAAAAATGTTGCGAGATGATAGGCTGAAGGTTAATGTCCTTGATATATAAAAAGCTCTTATAAACAAATGATAGTTATCTCCAAGGAGTAGACAAACTATATAAACCAGAAAGAATCATCATCCAAATGGCCAACATATGATAGATGATATAAACATATACGTGCATACTTCATTTCACCAAGCTTGAGTTTAGTGAAGTGCTTCTCATCTTTTTGATGGTTAGCAAACATCCAAGGCTCACTGCTAAATCAGTTTCCAGTCACACACTGCTGACCATAGCATGAAGTGGCACAGCCAGTCTGATAACATGAATCATAATTATGAATGTGCATGGCTTCTAACCAAGCTCTCCACGTCTAGAATTTGTCCTTAAGGAAATAATTAGAGGAGAATAAATCTTAAAAGCCTAAATGTAAATCCCAGATGGGACAACCACTAGTGATTCATTAATACAAAGCCTTCCACTGAAATATCAGGAGCCACTCTGGACACTGACGTGTAGATGAGTCCAATACACACGCACAAAGAAGACCCCTTCAAAAGCCTGTGTAAAGGATCCACTGCTATTTTTTAAGATACAGTAAGTCTTGATATATCTTATGTATTAACAATGGTTATTGGCTTTACAATTCCCCTTTGTTCTTTACAGCTTTCAGTAAATCATGTATTATTTGAACTTTTTAATAACATATTTTACAGTTCTATAGCTTGTTCTTTTGTTAGAGGTGGGTAGGAGTTAGAGAATGTGTATAACTTACAAATAGAAAGGGAAGAAATGTTTACATGACAGGTCAAAACCACCAGAGGTGGGAGCGAGAACTGGGTATGGGTCTTAAGCCTGCCGCTTAAAAAGTGTGTGTTTGCTTCAAACAAGCCTCTGCACCTGTGCTGTGTGCGCCTGATGAAATTCACAGGGATAGCACGCGGCACAGAGCATGCACACAGGGACGTCTCCACCCGTAACTGCGGCACCGAGCAACTGCATCTAATGCGTCTAATGAAGCAGATTGGTCGTGGGGATATGGAAATGGGCCAAGCGAATCAAAAGCTATCCTCCTGTTCCTTCCAAAGGGCCTGGGATAGAATAAATTAGAACGCTGGTAAAACCACTGAAGGGACCGCTTAGAGAAGGCTCCTCAACTATTGCCCTTAACACCAGCTGATGTGATTAGGTTTGTCTGGTATCACGTGCACACTCTGCCTGCCGCCCACCGTCACCGTGGAACCACGGGAACAACCTAAGGTCACAGAGGCAATGCTATGAATCAGAACCAAAGGGTGGATGTTTAACGGCAAGCCTCCCCCTTCCCTTCTCCCCATTTGCAGTGGCGGCAAACACTCTACTTGATAAAGCTTTAGTCAGGACACTCTAAGTCAGTGGCTCTCAGCCTTTCCGATGCTGTGACCCTTCAACGCAGTTCCTCATACCGAGGAGACCCCGACCATACAAGTTTTTTGTTGCTACTTCATAATTTTGCTACTGTTAAGAATCTCAATGTAAATATCTGTGTTTTCTGATGGTCTTAGGCCACCCTGTTCAATCCCCAAAGGGGTCACGTCACACAGGTGGCCAACCACTGCTCTAAGTTCTCTTCTTCTGTGATCTTCATCCCCATCCTGTGTGGTCTTAGCAAGAACCCTGCTGAGGAAGTTTAGGTGGGACTCCTCAGTCTTGCTCACTGATCAAGCTTGTATCCCAATCTGTGTCTAGCAATCACTCTGCTAGGTCACTAGTAGACCCACTGACCCCTTACTCGGCTCCCCAGCTATTGATTGGCCCAGCTATCCAGAGCTGACCCAAAAAGCTATGTGTCAACAGAATGAGTCAGGACCCTTTTTCTTTATGGTAGGTATGTGCAAAGGTCTTGGGACATTTGAGAACAGAGCTGATCACAAAACTATTTGGGGGGAAAAAGAGTTTGTTTTCCTCCTGTGACCTAGGTACTGAGATTCAAAATTGTCCAGAGATATTAAAGACTGAAACCACAGCAAACAAAAGCCCACTTCTGACATCTGAAGATGTGCTAGTCCTTGATGTCACTTCAAAGATGGTGGCAAAGAGCAGGCAGGGGTGGGTGTCGGGCAATGCTCTAACGCAGATGATGACTACGTCTTAGTACAGGATGGACCCAGCATGAGACCAGTGCCTGCTGGACAGTGGGAAAGCAATGATGCCATCAGAGGGAAACTAGCGGAAGCAGGCGCATGATGTTTATTTCTCTGAGGAGGGCGTAACTCAAGAGTGAAAAAGTTAAATTAGGCAAATTAGAAAGATTTCTCTACCAAACACTGAGAAAACTGTCTTGAGCAATATGTGTTTGAAGAAAACAGCCCCTGGTCTGCAGGGCTAAGGTACCAAAGGGAGTTGCTATCACCAAACCCAGAAAACCTGGTGTGGTAGAAGAATATTATACACGATATTGTCTTCCCAAACAGAGTTTTATTAACAGATAAACACACCTGTCAGAATGGCTAAATCCAGTTCCAGAAAGTACTAGGAGTCTGGGAAAGAAGGTGATGTATCTGTCTACAGAAATCCTCCCCCCCCCCCCCCCCCAGGAGCATCATCTTGGAATAACTTAGCAAGTAGCGCTTCAGATGTGGAAACCTGAATGTCACCACTGAAGCAGAAGAAATTCAATACCTGAGTTGCTATCTGAATTTTAATAACGTTCTTTCATCCAAAATGAAATTTTGGATTTCTGTACAGTTTGGAACTCCATGAGACTCAAAGAACTTATATAATGTCCATTTAACAAAAGTTCTCAAAGTAATGTTTAAGACAGTTACACAAATGGTAAAATGATACAATTGTTATTATTGAAAAATATATCATTAATAAAATTTTTTTGGTTTGTTTGTTTTTTTTTTTTTGGAGACAGGGTTTCTCTGTGTAGCCCTGGCCGTCCTGGACTCACTCTGTAGACCAGGCTGGCCTCGAACTCAGAAATCTGCCTGTCTCTGCCTCCCAAGTGCTGGGATTAAAGGTGTGCGCCACGTTTAATATACAAAATAATGTTTCTCAAAAACACTGGCTCAGTCTTTGCAGTTTAAGGCACAGACTCCGTGCTTGCCTGCATGTCTGGGGCTGCCACTCCTGCTTTGTAGAAAAGTTAGACACATTTTTAAAAAACAGTTTTAAAAGAGAGGAGAACCATGAAGGGAAGAAGGTAGAGGAGGAAGAAGAAGCCACCACGGGTTAGGTGAGCCATAAAAATGTGGTCCCGAGGGCTGGCCACAGGGAGTTAAGAGCAGCCCAGATGAAACGTTAACAGGACTCTAGCATGGCTGTTCCCTAAGAGAATCCACCCAGCAGCTGACTCAGACAGATGCAGACACCCATGGCCAAACAGTGGATGGAGCTTGGGGACTCTTATGGAAGAATAGGAGGAAGGATTGCAGGTCCTGAAGGGGATAGAAACTCCACAGAAAGATCAATAGAGCCAACTAACCTGGACCCTGGGGCTCTCAGAGACTGAACCACCTACCAAAAAAACCCACACACAGGCTGGATCTACGTCTCCCCACACATATGGAGGAGATGTGCAGTGTGAGTTCATGTAAGTCCTGAACAACTGGAGCTATCCCAAAAGCTGTTGCCTATCTGTGAAATATGTTCTAGCTGGGCTGCTTCGTCTGGTCTCAAGGGGAAGAGGAAGCTCCTAGCCTCACAGAGATCTGATGTGCCATGGTGGGGAATATGCAGGGGGGTGCCTACCTGCTCAGAGGAGAAGGGGATGGGGATGGGGGAAGGACTGTGGTAGGGGTGACTGAGAGGGGGCAGTGAGAGGGAAAATAAATAAATAAATGCATAAATCTAAAAAAAAAATGTTTAAAAAGAAAGATTCTGACCCATTTAAACAACGAGCTGACTGACCGCAGGCCCCTGCACCACGGGGACAACCTATGTGGCATTTGAACTCATGGAAACAGAGGGAAGTAGCTGTGCTACAGTCTTTGGGTCAGCCGGTGGCTTCCTTTCCCCTAGGCACTCTCTGGGTAGACCTCACAGGCTCAGTTAGTGATTTTGAAGCCAAGTTTCGAAATGGAACTTGCTAATGCATGTTTTTAAAATACTGCATTGGGTTTAAAGAGCAAACACCAGCAAATACCCATAATCTAGTGCAGTGGTTTTCAACCTTCCTAATGCTGTGACCCTTTGATACAGTTCCTCAGGTTGTGGTCACCCCCAACCACTAAACAATCCCTTTGCTACTTCATGGCTGTATTTTTGCTACTGTTATGAATCATAATATAAATATCTGATATTCAAGAAATCTGATATTGACCTGCAGGCAAGAACAGCTGATCCAGTGGCTGCATTGTCCTCCACAGTAAGAAAGTTTTCAAGGAGCCAGAAAATCCCATAAGTAAGCTCCAGAATAGAGGAGGGGCTTCAGTCTTGGCACCCTCAAGACTTATAGGGATTGCTTATTGTGGATTTTCTAACTCAGCTACACAGAGATTATCTTTCTTTAAAAGGGATTACCAACAAATGACAAAAAGTAGACCATTTTCCACCCTCTAAAACGGTGGGTTGTCAACTTTCCTGTCCCACTGGTGTATGTGTGTTTGCATAAGCATGTGTCTATGTCTATGTGTACGCATATGCTTATATATGTATGTACACATATCTTTAGCCTTTCTACCTTTTATTTTGCATGAGATGTAGTTTTCTTAAGTTCTCTAGCATGGCTTTGAACTCAATCTACCTCAGGTAGAACTATTTACCTTTTATTGTTAGTCTCCTGGGTAGCTGAGATCCTCCTGTCTCAGCCTCCCAAGGAGCTGGGAGGACAGCCCTAAGTTCAAACTTTTGTTAGAGACATAAACAAAAGACTGGGTTCAAAAGCATCCCTCTATTTCCACTAGTTAAATAACCTTCCCATCTATTCTATCCCTCTCAGGAACCTTCTAGAACAAAGAGAAGAGGATTTCTGCCTCCCAGTTCCTCTTCTACTAACAGGAAGTGATTTCTTCTTACCCCCCCCAACCCCGTTCCTTCTTTGTTTCAACCATTTTTACCATTCAGAATGCATTTTTGAAAAATTATAAATTTTCATTATAATAACTTTATCATATCTATATATAAACTTTATAAGTACAAAAGTAAAAAAGAATAATGATAGTTCGAGGTTTGAGGACACAGTGTAATATATTACCTCATAAAAGTAGTGGTGAGGAGAGAGAGATGTTAGTGACATTGCATTGTGAATGACACACCCTGGGGCAGACAGATGCATCATAATTTGAAACTGGACATAGGGAGTTTGGCGTCATGAGCCCTGGAGTTTGACCCTCTCGATTCAGATAAAGATTGTATTAACATGGGCGAGTTGCTTAATTATTGCACACCTGTGTTCTCATCTACAAAGTAGATATGATAAGACTGTTGTGATATGTAGATGGTCTAACATAGACTTGAAAATACTAAAGAATGCTGGGCATTAATTATATTAGCATTATTATTACTACAACACAGTTTAAAAGTATGACGCTTGTCAGGAGTCAGAGGAAGGGCAGCCAGACAGGAATTCTCTGTACTCTGGGATACCCAGTGAGAACACGTTCACAGCTGAGTGAGAGCAGGTCTACAGAGGGCTGCGAGGAAATGCAGTTCTACTCATGGGGACTTGGAATGATGCCCCTGACACACTGTTTCATGAAAATGCTACAGAGTGACACCGCCTAGGAGCCTGTTGTGGGAAGTGTTCATAGGTACATCCACACACAGTTGGAAAAGCATTTGTCCCAAACATTGAGCTCCTGGGGCCAGGAGTAGAGGTGAGAAGATGGTTGCATGAATAAATACGTGTGCAGTCTGTCTGCAACTAGTGTTAAGGGCAGAAGCCTTTATGGTGGCTCTTTCATGCTTAGAGTTGGATATCTCTAACACTCTAGCCTAGGATAAGCCAGAGTTCTTAGAGACAAGGAAACAGGCTCCGAGGAGAAAGAAAATGTAGGGCCATTCAGCTTCCTATGCCTACGTACCACTGAAGAGTTCTTTCTTGTCTGCTCCTTCACACTTTCGTGAGTTTTCCCCTTCACTGTGCCCAGCTTTCCCCTTTACTGTGCCCAGCTAGCCCCCACTGTCAGTGATGCTGCTCACTTGCTTGACCCCTCCCTCCCTCCCTCCCACCCTTTGTCCCTCCCATAATCTCACCATTTCTCAGGGCATGACCTAGACCCTTAGGTGTCCACACTCACCCAAACCTCCACTGCTCAGGAGCAAGGGCCTCCACCTATGCAATTATGGGGTCTTACACCTCCAGTTGCTTTTGACCTTGCAAAGGGTCCAATGGCTTTTGAACTTATTTTTCAGTCAAGGAATGGCTGGCATGAACTAGCAGGCACTTCTCCCCGCCTTTAGATTTCTGCTTCCTCTTGGAGGTTACAGGCTGTTTCGTTCCTCCTGCTCCCTCTCTTTCACGCTTGTCTGCCTATGCTGTATCTACCCACCTGCCCACCCCGCACATCCAACCCTCAGGCTCCTTTCTTCACATGCCAGTCATCAATCTCCATTTATACACACAAGCCTGTGGAGTCACGATCACAGGATGACGCGGGAGGAAAAAGGATTCAAGATTCTAGGCAGACTGATTCGCAAGCCACCTACTTCCTGCACCGGAACTAGGCTTGCTCGTGGGGAACTGCGCCTGCTGGGGGGATCTGGGCCACAAGAACCGGGTCAGCAAGAAGGCGCCCAGGCTCAGGGGAAATTTATTGGTTCCTGGTTGAACCAATCAGAGAAAGAGGGAGAGAGAGTAGCCATGGATAGGTTGGGGAGGGCCAAGATTACCGAGAGGGTGTAAAAGGAAAGAGACAGGTGTGCAGAACACGGGGGTGGGGTAGGGTGGGGGTCCAAAGTGATTTTGGATCCACAGTCACTAACCCAGGGATTCTAGTCTAAATGCCCTCTTCTTTCTTAGTTTTCCAGTTACACAAAGCTAAATGGTAATATTACGTGGGAGAAAACATTACTTATCCACCATTCACACGATGCTTATTAATAGTCAATGGAGAAGTGACCGCGAATTAGCAGAAGGACAAGGAAACCGTCTATCCTGGTTTCACGCCTGGCCGTTAGCCTAACTCAGTCAGTTTAAAAAAATATATAAAAAATAAAATAAATCACTCCGGAGCTCGCGTAATCGCAAAAACTGATTACTAAAATGCTGTATTCGACACCCGGAGTCAAGTTTCTATCTTCCCAAGGACTGTGGGAAGTGGTAGTTGGCATTTACTGGTCGCACGGCGTTCACGTTCACTACCTGCTATAAAGCCCAGTGAGCTCACAGAAAGACCTTTCCGAACCTGTGGTCACGCGCACCAAGCCGGTTGGCTGCCTTGGGGAACACATCCCGCGAACATCGACCTCATGCGGGGGCACAAAGATTTGGGGGGTGGGGGTTGAACACCGATACAGGTTTTCCTAAGGTGTTGCAACTTCAGAAGAGCTTTTTTGCCCACTTTCCCCAAAAAGTGTTTCAGATCCCTTATCATCAGAGCGGTCCAACCTCTGCGTTCCCACGGTCCTGAGCCGTTGCCACCCCTCTCTGCCGCCCACTGCTTGGTCCGAAAGCCCATACCCAGGGTTTGGGGGAAAAGAGGGAGGAAAAGGAACTGGCCAGTGTAAGCGACGAGGCTCTCGTCGAGGCCTGGAGGCCAGAGCCAGTGGAGAACCCTAGTGCCCAGAAGCCGGGAGAGGAAGGAGCTGGAACGGTGCGGGGAGGGGCCGCGAGGAGAGCGGGGGCGCCGGTGCACTCACTCTGCGTAGCCGGTGGCCCAGGGCAGCCGCCGGGTCTCCTTGAGGATGAGGATGGGGCGGGCGATGTGGTCTGCGCTGCACTCCACCTCATCCTGAGACAGCCCGAGGAACTCCGGCCGCCCGTACGGGAAGCGCAGGGGCAGGTCGGAGCCTCCGCAGCCGCTCCCGCCGTGCTCGGAGCCGGAGCTGCCAGCCATGATGCCGCCCATGAAATTGGCCACGGCAGATTTCACTCGAGTGAGCATATTACTCCGGCGCCGGGCAGCTGCTGAGCGAGCAGGAGGCGGCGGCCGGCCGAGGCGCAGCGCGGGGCATGCAGGCTGCGGCGGGCGCGGGGTGCACGGGCGGTGGGGACGCTGGGACGCGCGGCTCCGTGAGCTCAGTGCTGCAGGGGGCCGAGCCCCGGCCTCCCGTGCTCCCTGACGCCGCCGCCGCCACCTCTCTCGGCGACACTTCCGCAACCGGGCGACATGGAGCGAGCGGGCGCCTGGGGAGGGACAGCGAGAGCCCCGGGAGCGGCTGGCGGGCGGCGGCTGCGACGGGTCCCTTCCCCGCCCCCCTGCGCCTGGTTCCTGCGTGCGCGGAGCGGAGCCCACCCGGCGAGCCCACGGACACGCCGCTCCTGCTGCCACGGCTACGGCCGTGGAGTCATGTGATGATCAGGCTGCACCGGCTCCGGCTGCGGCTCTGGCCCAGCCTCAGCCCCTCCCCTGCCGGCCGAGCACAGCCTGCTCGGAGACCGTGACCTCAGGAGGAAGACGCAGGCGGGCCTGGTCGGTACCTGGCGAGGAGGATGGGGGCGCTGTGAGCTGGTGGCTGGACAGGTGTTAGGGGCTGTCACATGGTCTCAGGCAGCTGGGAGAAGCCAGAAGAGGGGTAGGCGCTGGGAGGAAAAGTGCCTTTGACCTCTGGAAAAGAAACTTCGGGAAGGCAGGTGCAATGGTGGTGGTGGGCAGTCTCCCCAGTCCCGTGATGGAAAGGAGCAGATCTACCCAGTGCTGGGGTCTTCACTACCCCATGGGGATGCAAGGATCCGTTGAAGTTTTCCCTCAGGCAGCTAAAGAATCTCTTTCCTTTTCCTTTGATTACCTCTACACGTGTTACCTTCCGTGGCCCACACCTTGTTACGCAGATAGAATGCTTTAACTCTTAACAGAAAACAAAAGATGGCCAAGAAGCCAGGAACATGCCGGGTTGTTTAACAAATGTACACAAGCTCTTTCCTCTAATACAGCGACAGATGTATCTTTACTACTGCGGTATTTTAACCGCACAAAATTAAGGGCACGTGGAGAACTGAAGAAAAACAGAACACAGCCACTGAATTAAATGCAAACTAAAGAAACAAGCAGATGCTTATAATAAAATATATTTTGGTGATCTTATGTTAATTTAAATGTCTTGAGAGTAATAAGCGTGCTTCTCCAAGAGTAACGTTTGTTAAACATTGGTTTTGTTTCATTAAAAACAAACAACTTTTGCCATAGGAGAGTTTCATGCTAAACTGTTTTAAGTCCTGTTCTGCAACCTAGCATTTAAGACTACAATTTGTACAGCTCAGCTCTGAATTGCAGGAAGAATACGGGAATACAGGCCCTTATCCTTAGAGAGGGCTGTGGTCCAGCTGCTGGAGCCGGGTGGCCCAAGTGATGGAGAAAGGGGTGGTCCAGGTGCTGGAAGAGAAGTCCAGCACGTCAAGGAGAGAAACCCTGCTCTTAAGTCTGGATACACGCCAGTGGTTCCTTTCTTCAGTACCTAGAATCAATCAATCAATCATTTATTTATTTATGTTTTTCCAGACAGGGTTTCTCTGTACAGCCCTGGCTGTCCTGGAACTCACTCTGTAGACTAGGTTGACCTCGAACTCAGAAATCTGCCTGCCCCTGCCTCTGTCTCCTAAGTGCTGGGATTCAAGGCATGTGCCACCACTGCCCAGCCCTAGAATCATTTTTAAAAGAAGGTATTTTCTCCTCTTGACCATTCACTTTAGATAATTATGGCGGTATTTCAAATGTTTACGGAAACACCACTACTCTCAATGCATTGTTTTTCAAAGTTAAACGTATTTATTGTTATTTTATATACATTGGTGTCTTGCCTCCCTGCAGGTCTGTGTGAGGGTGTCAGATCCCCCTGGAAACGGAGTTACATAGACAGTTGTGAGCTGCTATGTGGGTGCTGGTAATTGAGTCCAGGTTCTCTGGAAGAGCAACCATTGAGCCCTCTTAACTGCTGAGCCACCTCTCCAGCCCTGTCAATGCATTATTTTAATCATATTTTAATTTTTTTGTATTGAACACACATTAGTTTTATTTTAGTCCTCTTCATCCCTGTAATTATAAAATGTGGGTCAGATGGCTGGACCAAGGGCTCAGCCATTTTGAGCACTGAGTGCTTTTCCAGAGGACTATGGCTCAATTCCCTGCACCCACATGGTGGCTCACAATCCTCTGCAACTCCAGTTCCAGGGGATCCAATCCCATCTTCTGACTTCCTCAGGCAACACCCTGATGCTGCAGCTCCCAGACATACATGCAGCCAAATTATACATCCACATAAAATACAAACAAATCTAAAGCAAAACCTTTTTAGTGGGTCAGGTCTTTAAATGATGCCACTTCAGTTCCTTCTTAATTGTTGCACGGCTAAGCTGTGAACTTCCGGATGGTGAGGCTCTCACTGCGCATGTTTTGTCAAACGTACAAGCTCATCACAGGCTCTGGAACCCTCTGGGTCCAAGATAAGCTTCGAGTCCCCTCCCCCCTTCAAGCATTTCTTATAATACAGCTTTTAATATTATGGTTTAGATGTTTCAATAATCATGTCTTGTTGAGCTGAGTTTAATATGAGCCTTCACTTATGGTACTGCTTTAGAGTGCATAGAAACCGGATTTTAATAAAACTTTACTGTCTGATTTATTTCCAATTTCAAAGTAGTGCCTGGCCATGGTATATTTCAAATAAACACAACCCACTGGTCCAGAAGTGTAATGAAAGAGCAAAGGATTCTTTATCCTTGCAGGGTATAACCACGTTTGATGCTTTCCGCAAGCTTCCAATCTGTTTCTGAAATAGGATGTGTAGCACAATTAAACTTGGAAACATTAGCAAGATTAGTGAAGTAATCCCTTAAGAAGTTATTCTGTTTCCCATCTAACCTGATTATTACCTGTCACAGCAGGGCCATCCCCAACTTGTGCAGTATTCTTCCCGAGAACTTTGCCCTGAAAGTCGGCAGAGCTTCCTGACAGACCATCTTGCCTTCGATTAGATTGACAGCAAGAGAAGGAAGTGAGTTTTGCTTTTTAAATTCAAGGCAGTGGGGGAAGGGGGGGTCATTATTACTGTTTGAGGCACCTCTAATATTAAGAGCCTTTCTCATGCACTACATATGCCACTCCTGGAAAAAAAACCCGAGCAGCTGGATTCAAATTATACAGGGATCAGGTGCTGAGAGAGTCTGATTTGTTACACACTATATACATAGTGTGTAGGTACCTGTAGGTACCTCTTGTGTTTGCAGGCTATTCATCTGAGAGAGAATATGTTTGTTTGTTTGTTTGTTTGTTATAGAATAGAGTTTATCAGGACATGGGGAGGGGAGTCAAGAGGGTAGTACAGGAAGAGAAAGGCAGAGGGGGGAGAGAGAGAGAGAGAGAGAGAGAGAGAGAGAGAGAGAGAGAGGAGAGAGAGGAGAGAGAAGAGAAGAGGCTGGCCATGAGCACGTGGAGAGAGAGAGAGAGAGAGAGAGAGAGAGATCAAGAAGGCAAGAGAGAAACTGAGATGTTTTTCTTGCAATCTCATTGCTCTGCCCAGTATACTATACCTCTGTTGCTATCATTAAGAATTGTTTATAAGGAAAGAAAAAAAAGGAAAGAAAGAAAAAGGCCAGAAAGTTGGTTGTTTTTGTTTTGTTGTTGTTTCCCTTAAACAAGACCATTCTCTTAAAATGTTTACTGACAACAAAACGAAACAACAACAACTTGCGTTGTAAAAACCTGGCAGCCGTCAAGGTTAATACTAAACAGATGATGGCAGCCATGGCTAGAAACAGATGATCGAGGTTGATGCCATCGATATAAGATGCACTGAGATCCTGCACACTTGCAGGATGAGCTGCCAAGGGCACACCCTGCCTGCAGCATCTCTAGTCTCCTAAGCTCAGTATACTCATGAAAAAAACCTGGGTTAAACGCAAACAGAGCATGCTCTACAAATACATAACCAGATAGTTCTGCATGTCAAGGTCCTGAAAGAGAAGGAAACACCGCCTGGGTCCTTCAGTGCTGAGAGACTCCTGAAGCGCAAGTGCCATTGTGAACGTTGACTTGAGAGGCTGTGAGAAGGGAAATAGAATATATTATTATGGAGAGATGAAACAGAAACTAGAAAGACTCACTGGGGAGGGGGAATGGAAGAGAAGGGGGAGGGGGATGGAAGAGAAGGGGGAGGGGGATGGAAGAGGAGGGGGAGGGGGTGGGAGAGAAGGGGGAGGGGGTGGGAGAGAAGGGGGAGGGGGATGGAAGAGAAGAGTAAAGGAGAGGACTATGGTGACGAGGGTGGGGGGGTGGGGAGGGGAGCAAATACCACTGAAGGCCGACTGCCAACCACAGGGAAACCTGCTGCTGGAGAAGCTTCCTAGCGTACGTACGTACACATATGAAAGGAATGTAGATGGAGTCACCAATAGGGCAGACGAGACCTGAACTAAACATTTTATACCACGAAGTAAAAGACCCCAGAGCCTGGTTTCATTTTCTTGTGCTGTCGACCCAAGGGGCCCCATGGAAACTCCCAAACATCCCTGGCTCTTGCCAAGGCTATTGGTTACCTTTCACAACACGATGGGAAGACCCTATTGCTGAAGATAAATGGCCAAGAACCTGAGACTGGGTAGGACATGGGTCTAGGGGGAAAATCTAATCCTATCATTATGCTGAAGAACTAAGATGACCCAGTAGCGTATTGCTGAGCCCACAAAGCTGAACCTCACTCATCGCACACCGAGGAGATGTCCTCCTGCAGTAGGTGGGAACTAAGAGAGACACAAGACTAGAGAATGTGTGGGAAGTGAGGGACTTCGGAGCACGCAGTCCTAGGTGGCAGGACAGCACCCTCCAGAAACAACAGAACTGGGGCACGTGCAGAAACTGCGGCAGCACGCCCAAGACACGCAAGGTTTCAAGCCAGCGGTGAGGAAGGGAACTGGAAATGAGCTCCCACCCCTAACCAAGAGGTTTCGCTGCAGTTGGTGCCTGCTGGCAAAGGAAACAACCAGTGGTCTCCAATGGTTTCTCAGTGGGTATATTAACCACATTCCAGGGAATGCCTAATGTTCAGGCATGGATGGGCAACACAAGAATGAATTCAGTGGTATTTTGTAGAATTTTTTTGTCTCGTTTTGCTTTGCTTGGAATTTGTTTGTGTTATTGGTCTTTTGCTTGTTTGTTTTTATTTTTGTGTGTGTTTATTTTTTGTTGTTTGATGCTTGTTTGCTTTAAGAGATAGATGGAAAGGAAGAGAGAGGATGGGAGAAAGGGAGAGAGGGAGGGAAGGAGGGAGGGAGGAAATGCAGAGGAAGAAAGAGAGAGAACATGAAGCTGGATGGGTAGGGAGATAGGGAGGGGGTGGGGTGGATCTGGGAGGAATTGAGAAATGGGAAAACATGATCAAAATATACTGAATAAAAATGTTTTTCAATAAAAAACATGAATGAAACAAGATTCACTTTAAAAAAATTTTTGGGACTGCCCCATCTTTTGACTTCTCTGGGTCATGTTGGATGAAAGATAGTTGTGCTGAGGGGCTGGAGAGATGTTTCAGCAATGAAGGACACTTGGGTTTTGCAGAGGGCCTGGTTTAATTTCCAGCACCCACACGGCAGCTCACAACTTTTTCTATTTCCAGTCCCAGGGGATCTGCTGCCCTCTTTTGGATTCCAAGGACACGAGGCACACATATGGTGAACATACACTCACACAGGCAAAACATTCCTTATACATAAAATAAAAATGAATAAATCCTTGAAAGTTTAATGAAAAGAATAGTCTTGGGATACATACTAAATATACAAATATTCCTAAGTATATACATATTCAACTATCTATGTATAAATAAGTTCATTTGTAATATTTATTCAATTATGTCATGAAATTGGATGTGAAAAATTCCTTATATGATATTTGTGGTATCTACCACTATGGATAAGCAAAAATATCCTCATATCATAGTCAGTGTAGTGCCATACCGAGACTTTGAAAATAATCAAGTAGGTCCCGAGTTTTCTTTCTCTTTCTTCCTTCCTCTCTTTAAAATATTTTTCATCCAATATGTTTTCGCATATTGTAGACTCACATTTATATCAAAATATTACTCTCTCAGCAATCTTGAACTATGTTTCAAGCTCGTATCAAATTGATAAAGGTTATGTAGTTTTTACTCTCCACTGGGCTTTGTTTAGCCAACATGTTAAAATGTATAAAACAGTTTACCTTAATCTAAGCTTGCCACAATTTTAGTTTCATTTGTAGTCCAAGTTATGATTTGAAACGCTGTTTTGATGAGTTACATTTTTACCTTGAAGACTAGTGTTTAACTCAACTGAGTGGTCAAGTTGACTAAAACCGCTGAATCTGTAAGCCAGTTTTTTCGTCATCAGGATCTGGGGCAGATTCTATTTTTGATGCCATAAGCCAGCTGGCAGCATATCATAAGGCACAAAATCTTCTCCATCTCTGGACCCAACTTTGCTGCCTTCTGAAAAGTGATGTCACCACAGGCAGCGTCAATAATTTGACGGAATTTCTGCAGCTGACCATGATTAACCTTTGGACCTCAAGAAAGTAAACAACTTGGTGATTTGCATAATACCCACTTGTAACGCTTTGTAGCATACACTGCTGTACTATGCAATGTTGCCTCATTAAGTATGAGTCTTAGGCAATTACATCATCTTCTATTAATTTTATAAGTCACTCCCATCTACTTATTGGTAACTCCACCAGATATGGATATGCTGACATGACATCAGACATACAACATCACTTTAACATATTTTACTGCTCTATGTGAGGCTCCTGATTCAGTTGGCTGTTTTACTCACACTAATGCAGCCATGTCTTCAGCTGAGTTACATTCGTCATCAGTGCCTCCAATAAAAATTCAGGTTGAGGCATTTCTTCAGCACGAATTTCGACATCCACCGCCAGAGCCCAGGTTTAAGATCATCCCTCTATCCTTTCAATAGACTTTTCCTTCTGCGGCTCCCATGGCCATTGTCTGGTGAGACAAACTGATTTTTTAAATAGCTACCTCCATTTTCCAGGGCACATTACATCTGCCACACTATGTTATTTAATAAGTTCACTATCACTACATGAGTTTGATTTTTTCCTATTAGGTAGTCTAACACCTAACTCCTTTTTCAATGGAGCCTGAGTTGCAACTTAAAACGCTGACACCATTGCATTCACTAGCAAGATATTGCTGAAAGGACCCAGATGTAGCTGTCTCTTGTGAGACTATGCCGGGGCCTGGCAAACACAGAAGTGGATGCTCACAGTAGCTAGTGAATGGATCACAGGGCCCCCAATGGAGGAGCTGGAGAAAGTACCCAAGGAGCTGAAGGGATCCGCAACCCTATAGATGGAACAACATTATGAACTAACCAGTACCCCGGAGCCCTTGACTCTAGCTGCATATGTATCAAAAGATGGCCTAGTCGGCCATCACTGGAAAGAGAGGCCCATTGGACATGCAAACTTTATATGCCCCAGTACAGGGGAACGCCAGGGCCAAAAAAAATGGGAATGGGTGGGTAGGGAAGTGGGAGGGAGGGTATGGGGGACTTTTGGGATAGCATTGGAAATGTAATTGAGGAAAAGATGTAATAAAAAATATATTAAAAAAATTGTAGAGAAGTTTTTTTAATGCACTTACACTGTTTTGTCTTTGTGACAATTCTTGGTAGACACCAAATTTGACAGCATGCCTTTGCATATGTTGATTTTCCAAATCATAGTCTTTGAAACACGCACACAGTCATGGAAACATGCACAGTGCTTTTAAAATTTAAGCGGGGCACTTACTGTTTGTCTGGATCTACCCACTCTTCATTGAGAAAGCTCCCTTCATCCAGAAGTTTCTTTGTTATGGCTTCTGCTTTCAGTTGAGACATTGTCAAAACAACTCTGGGATTAAAAATTAGATAAACAATAAGTGTGCTGCCTGGTTTTGTGTGCCAACTTGACACAAGCTGGAGTTATCACAGAGAAAGGAGCCTCAGTTGAGGAAATGCCTCCATGAGATCCAGCTGTAAGACATTTTCTTAATTAGTGACCAAGGGGGGAGGGCCCAGCCCATTGTAGGTGGAGCCATCCCTGGAGTGGTGGTCTTGGGTTCTGTAAGAAAGCAGGCTGAGCTAAGGCATGATGAACAAGCCAGTAAGCAGCGCTCTCTATGGTCTCTGCATCAGCTCCATGTTCCAGCCCTTCTTGAGTTCCTGTCCTGACTTCCTCCAGTGATGAGCTACAACCTGGAAGTGTAAGCAGAATAAACCCTTTCCTCCACTACTTGCTTATTGGCCATGGTGTTTTGTTCCAGCCGCAGAAATCCTAATTAAGATGCTCAGTGTTTACCTTCGTTAGGAAAATTAACTGAGAGAAAATAGAAAGCCAGGTTTGAGCCCTTCTGCCTCTCAGCTGTGGATGTGTTGGAAGTAGAGGGCTGTTTGTGAAGCACGGTGGGCCATGTGTGAGGTGCCGCCTGGGTGTGGAAGCATCACTCGTAATTAAGAAAGAATGCTTGCATGGTTCCCAAATAACAGTAGATGAGATCATTTGGTAAGTCAAAGCATCGTCACTGCTCTTCACTCACCAAGTCCCCATGAGTACCTGTTACATCTGATGGTGCAGATTCTCCTGTCTGCCTCGGAAGATGCCATTCGCCACCATGAAGTAGAAGTTATGTGTGTATTTTGAGCAACACTGCCACATGATGCACACTACAAAGTGTGGGCTTAAGAACTGTTTAAATCACAAAAAATGCAGAAAAAGAAAAAAAGAAAGAAAAGAAAAGAAAAAACCTTCCTGTTTTCTGTAAGTTGATTTTGAATTGGGCTCCATTTATAGCTATGCTCGGCCATAGTGGCTCACAGGTGGCTGATGGGACATCCCCATATTGGAGGATACACTGTTACATGGTTAAGTGTAAGTATTCATCTGGAAACTTTCAGAGTAAGAGCAAGGACTTGAAGTTGTTAGATAGGACATCATGTTTGGAAGTTGGGAGCAACCTGGGTCATGCTATTAGTTATGTGGAGAGTCTAAATTCTGTTTAACTGAAAACATCTTTATAAGAAAGACTGCACTATGACCAACGTTTTCCTAAGCTTGTATGCACTAACTCCCCCTTTTAATACTACCTGCTCCTCACCTGCTACCATTTAAAAATCACTGCAATAGGGATTCCTGTCTCAAGGTAACATTGTTACTAAAGTAGCGAGGAAGGTTGTTTTCTCAGTGGCAAATCTTTGTTCAGAAAAAATGCTCTAACTTTGCAAGGATTAGCAATCAAGCACCTCAAGGCAGCTTCTTCCCAGGGGAGCTGCTCTTCTTTCCTGGCACAGGGTATGGATGACAGCTGTCTTCAATACGCTGAAGTGCAAGATAAAGTTACTTTGTCCTTTTTTTTTTTTTTTTTTGTCATTTGCTCTATTTTGAACAAAGTGAAAGTGATTTCTATGCTTGTCTGTAAATACTTGAGGACAATTGCTCCCAAACCAAAATACAGTCTCACATGTTATTCAAAAGCAGGATGCCATGATCCCCAGTTTGGCTCTTGTTATGAACATATCCTGATGTTTGTAAGCCAGCTCCGTTAGTGATTTTATATTTTTGGCTGTGAGCCTAGCCTTTCACTGCTGAGCCATCTCTCCAGCCCCCATTAGTGACTTAAAAACAGGAATCTGTAATACACCTGGGTAATTGTCTTGGTTCTCTTCTAATTAGCCTGACTTTGGAAAGCTGACCTAGGGGCACCCTCCTCTACCTATGCAATGACACCTGCCACTCTGGGCAGCCCAGGTCAGCTACAGACTTGCTAGAAAAGTCCCATTTCAGAACTGCTGAATAAGGCCCCTAGGGTGGAACCTAGTACCTAGTTTGATAAGTCTTTGGGGTAGCTTTTCTACAGGCAACTCAAGAAGCATCCATATTTGGATGGGTGGTGTCTTAGTTTGGGTTTTATTACTGTGAAGAGACACCATGGCCAAAGCAACTCTTACAAAGGCCAGCATTTAACTGGGGCTGGCTTACAGTTTCAGAGGTTCAGTCCATTACCCTCATGGTGGGAAGCATGGCAGCATCCAGGCAGACTTGGTGCTGGAGAAGGATCTAAGAGTTCTACATCTTGAGCATAGGACCTCAAAGCCCACCTCTACAGTGACACACTTCCTCTAACAAGGCCACACCTCCTAACAGTGCCACTTCCAATGGGCCAGGCATACTCAAACCACCACAGGTGGACATAAACATGTTCTTCCTACTGATCTAAATGTAGAATACATTTACATTGAAAATATATGACCCATCTAATTATCTCCTATTTATGAGTTTATATTAGTGAAGAATCTGGTATATACTGCCACGGACAGATACTGAATTCTTCAGCCTATGGGAAGCTATAGATATGAGTAACTGTCTGCTGCCTCTTGACCACCCTCCTAGACTGAGCTGCACAGTAGGCCATTTGTCTAGACATATCTTTCTGTCACTTATCAGGAAAGAGCAGGACAATATTTTAAGTAAGTTTATATAGATTTAAATGTATAATTTAAATATAGAATCATAGGAACATATGTGAAGAACTGAATTGTTGTTAATGTAAGCCACTAATCTTTTTAAAAGTCTTGTTATCTTGTGTTCAAAATTGAGGGGAAATTAAATTGGAAAAAAAAAGGTCAGATTAACAAGAGGAAATAGTTCTTTATACGTGAAATAAGATATGTTCAGATGTTCACGAGAAGCTTTGAAAGGCAGGTTAAGTACAGAGTTTTTATCTTAATTGAATAGTGGAGGGGGGGGGGAGGATCTAATACTCTTAGAAGGGGTGAGTAAGTGGGTTTCCTTATGAATGAAAGATGGATTTTTTTTTTTAGAACAAACATGAGGTAAGGAAAATTCTCAGATTTTCCTGCTTCCGCAAGCTTGAGTGGTCTTCACAGCTGGCACTGCCCACTGAGAGGTGCGGGGGTGCTCAGGTCAGGACATGTTTCCTCAAAATACAGCCTCTCTCAGTATTCTTTAGTTGTCTATAGTTCTCTGTGTAGGGTTGAGAACTAAGTGGCCTTTCATCTGGCCCCTTCGGCATGTCCATTTCTGCTGTCCTTGTTCAGATCATAGATCAGTAGTCATGTTGGTGAAATTTTATGGGTGTAGCTTCTCACATTGCTAGAAAACATAGTCGCAGAGCAAACTCCCTGTCCTTCAGCCCCTTATTCTGCAATATTCCCTGGGTGTTAGGCAAGGAGTGTTTTGTAGATGGGTCTGCTGGGACTGATGTCCACAGCTCTGCGTTTTGATTGGTTGTGGTTCTCTGGAATGGTCTCTGTTGCATTGAGAAAGTTCCTTGATGAGGAGTGAGGACTACATCTTCTTGGGGGTTTTTATCAGACTCTAAGCCTTGCCCTGAGTATTCCAAGGGCACCTCAAATTCACAATGTCATTAACCCCATGACACTTCTTCATGCTCTCACCTCAGGGAATGACAGCACCATCCACTTCCTAATCTAAAAATCTGGGTGGTGACCTTCCTTCCTGCCCTCTTCTCAAACTCCCCTATCCTGTCATTACCCAGGTCTGTGGGCTCAGCCTTCTAAGTCTCTCTCCTCAAGCCTGCTCCACAGGGATAATTTGGCTCAGCTCCTCATGATGCCAGACTTCCAAGTCAGACTCTTGCTGGTGTTTCTGTGGAAACAGCTTTTATAGAACAGAGCCCCTGGTGGTGTTATTTTTGTCCCCCATTTCAAACTCTTCAGCTGGTCAGTCAGTTGAAATCCATATCAACCTTGGTCATCTAGTCCTTGGTTCCCTTCGTAGATACAGGTTAACCTCTCCTGCATCCCAACAATTCTGCCCCCCTTCCAACCTTTCCAATTACTTGCTAATGTTTGACCCCCATGCCTTCATTCCCCTGGTTTGCAAGCTGAGTTCCTCTTCCAAAAACTTTGCAAGCCCCCTTCTCCTGTCCTCTCCACACCCTTGGAATAAGTGATCGGTTCTATATCCCTCACATCCCACAGGAGTCAAGAGCTTTCCTTTTCTATACTTCTTGTTTTTTTGTTTGTTTGTTTGCTTTTGTTTTTGTTTTTGTTTTTGTTTTTGTTTTTTTTGGTTTGGTTTTTCGAGACAGGGTTTCTCTGTGTAGCCCTGGCTGTCCTGGAACTCACTCTGAAGACCAGGCTGGCCTCAAACTCAGAGATCCGCCTGCCTCTTCCTCCCAAGTGCTGGGATTAAAGGTGTGTTCTGTACTTCTAAAGCATTTTTACAAAATCATATAATAACTCATAGCACAATCATCCGATTCCTGAAATGTAAGGAAACTGAAAACAGAGCTAATTGCTCTTTTTTTCCCTCTTTGGATTTACAGTGTGTATTATATATTGAATAATAGCTGAATAAAAAAATTAATCAAATGATGATGGCAAAAGTAAAATGGTGGGACTCTCTCACTTATTAAAAGCCAAGTCGGAGAAGCATCAGTGATGGTTTATAGAAATAAATCGGATAAGATAAATGGAAAGTTCCATAAAGCTAGACTGGTGTCTGTGAATTCCTGATGTTGTAGTCTAGGAGTTTACTCAAATTAATGAAGTTATCATTTAATTCAGCTGCTTCTATGTGTCAAAAGTATTTAACATTTGGGTACAACAAAAATTTCTTAAAAATTTGAATAGAATGCTGCTTCCTTTTTTTTCTTCCTGATTTCAAATCTCACTATAGTACAGGAAGCTGTATTCTACTAGCACAAAAGACAGACATATAGACAAATGGAATAAAATAGCACTGAAAGACGTGGCGCTGGAGCTGGAATTCAAGGCATTAATTCATATTGGGATACACTCAGCCATTGAGCTACATCCCCCATAACTGAATACTTCCCAAGGGGGAATCTTAAGATTGGTGGAAAGTGTTTTATTCATTAAAGAGGAAAGAGGGGCAAACACAAGATGAGAGAAGAGTCTATATTTGCAAATCTGATAAAAGATGGGAAAATGAGTAGAAAATCCCTAAAATTCAACCATAGAACAAGAACAAACCAACAGGCAGAAGAAAGCATCCAGCAAGTGTGTTGGCTCATTTCTTTTACGTATAATACCTAGAAGGTTGAGGTGGGGTGGGTGGGTTAGAATTTTCAGGCTAGCCTGAGCTACATGAGAGACTCTGTCTCAAAGCAAAACATAGTTAAAACAACAAATGAAACAAATCAAACCATCCAGTTCAAAAGGAACCAAAGAAAATACAGAATAGACAATAAGCACAAAAATATTGTTTAATATCACCAATCACTATGGAAACAGAACTCAGAACTACTGATATAAAGTCAAATCCCTTTAAGATGGGTAGCACAAACCATGGAGACCATCAACTGTTGACAATTACAGTTTTAAACCAAAGCTTTGCGTACTTTTGGCAGGGGTGGTGTGGTGGTTCTGGCAGGGAGATACAAGGAGAGATGGTCACTTTGCTGCGGTGGAAAACAGTGTATCAGTTACGAGAGAGTGAAAAGTGTAATTGCCATTTACAATCTAGCATTTTTACTTCTGAATATGTACTGAAAAGAACTCAAAGCAGGTCTGTAATGCTGTTTTGAGTGATCCTATGGTTTAAAGGCCTCTGGTCTTATTAGACACCTATTCTTCAACATTCGACTTGAAATTCAGAGCCAATTTTCATAAGTATTGTTCTCACAAACATTACCTGTGGTATTTGGGTTTTAATTGTCAACTTGACACAGCCCAGTAGAGTCACGCGGGAAGAGAGACTGAGGTTGGCCTATGAGCTTGTCTGTAGGAAGCTGATTGCTTAGCTGGTGTGGGGAGACCGAGGCTGCTGGTGGGCAGTGCTGTTCTGCTGTTTTCTGGTTTAGGGCTCTGGACTGTGTGAGCATGGAGAGCCTGCTGAGCAGCAAGCATGGTTCATCCATTTCTCTCTGCTTTTGACTGTGCATGGAATATGTGTAACTGTTCACATTCCGCTCCAGCTTTCTGATGAATGACAACCTGGAGTCGTGAGTTAACCGAGTCTTCATTGATTTATTTTTGACCAGGTTTTTTTGTTTGTTTGTTTTTATCACAGTGACAGCAGTGAAGCTAGAGCACTGCCCTGCCTCTTTCTGGTTTCTATCCAAGTCACTGTGGACTCACCTTCCCGGGTAAGTGTTTGGTTTTTTCATCTTGCACAGTTGTACACAGAAAGACGTTTAGAGCCTACATAAAAGTTGTAAAGCAAGAGAGTTGAAACCAGCCTGTGTTTTAAAAGCACTCACTTGGGTTGCTATGAACGGTGGCAGGACGAGGTTTCTTAAGAAACTTCCCACCAGTTCATGCTATGTATGAGGTGTTGTAGCAATTACATTGACGCTTTTTCAGCAATGAAGTTTTCATATATGGCACTAGACCTTTCTAGGATAATTTTTGTTTGTTTCTAAGCAACTGAGATATCCCAGGACAGCAAAAGTGCTTACTATGTGCCTAGCATATGGTAGATATTTGACTTAGTTAGGGTTTTATTGCTGTGAACAGACACCATGACCAAGGCAACTCTTATAAGGACAACATTTCATTGGGGCTGGCTTACAGGTTCAGAGGTTCAGTCCATTATCATCAAGGCAGGAACATGGCAGCATCCAGCCAGGCATGGTACAGGAGGAGCTGAGAGTTCTACATTTTCTTCTGAAAGCTGCTAGCAGAATACTGGCTTCTAGGAAGCGAGGATGAGGGTCTTAAAGCCCACACCCCCAGTGATACACCCACTCCCACAAGGCCACACCAACTCCAACAGGGCCACATCTTTCAATAGTTCCACTCCCTGGGCAGAGCATATACAAACCATTACAATATTACCCATAATTTTACTGAGGTGTTGTTTTGAGCAGCTGTAATGAAATACCACAGACTGAGTAATTTATAAACAAAAGAAATGTATTCTTCTGAGTTCTGGGATCTGGAAAGTGGAAGACTAAATACCCCAATCCTGGGGGTAGTCCTATTTGGTTAGAATCTTCTTGCTTCATCAAAGTATGGTGGTAGGAGGGAACGGGGGATAGATGGAAGGAAGGTGCTTTGGGAGGGAGAGCATAAAGAGAAGGGAGGGGGAGCCAAAGAAGAGAGGGAAGGAAAGAGGGAGGGAGGGAAGGAGGGGACTCAATTTGTTTTGTTTGCTTTTAAAGTACCCACTCCTGACATAATAGTCTGTCTGTCTGTCTGTCTGTCTGTCTCTCTCTCTCTCTCTCTCTCTCTCTCTCTCTCTCGATTCCTTGGTCACATGATAAAAAAAGTCCCACCCCATCTCCTTGCCCAAACATTGCCTGTATGGCAATTCTTTATTATCAATAGAAGGCAGCTGGGGGCAGGGACCCTCAGGTCTGGAAGCTCAGCTTTTGGGAGCTGAAATAAGACAAAGCATTAGATTCAATTCCTAATATTATCTATTGGTATATATAATTAAGAATCAAAGCATTTGCTTTTAACCTTGTTTCTTTTATGTTCATGTAGTTCAAGATCAGTACCTGGCAGATGACTTGGGATATTATTTATAGAGGTTTCTAGCAAAGAGAAATGAAAGTCAATGTTAACTCAAAGGTAATAGGTAAGCTAATAGTCCTCATTGTGCAGACAAAGGATTAAGAAACATTTTAGGGAAGGTAACTCAGTGGATAAGAGCATTTGCTCTGCAAGTACGAGGAACCAAGTTCAAAGCCAGGGACTCACAGATAAAGCTGGGCCTAGCCGCTTGTAATTCTGACCTCAGGTCTGGGTGGAGATCTCCCTGAGTAGCCGGCCAAGCCTAACCGGCAAGCTTCCATTTCTGTGACAGATCCTGTCCCAAGATAGGAAGTCGGAGATTAATGAAGAAACTTGACATTCTGTTCCGGTGCCCACATGCACATTCATGGGTACAGACATCCATCTACATGCAACACACACAGACACACACACACACCAAGAACATCACAAAAATACACCATTTTTTGTTAACAACTACTGATTTTTTTTTAAAAGGAAGTAAATGAACACAAACAAGTAGATTTTCTTTCTTTTCTTTTAGTTTTGGTTTGTTTAAAGAGAGGGTCTCGCTGTATCAGGCTGGCCTCAGACTTAAGATCCTCTGCCTCCTGTGTGTGAGATTGTGCACTCCTGTACACAGCTGATTTGCAAAGACCTGCTTATCTGCAATTTTGAGGAATTTCCATTTCAACTATAGATTGGGTCGTACCTATTGTTTCTCTTTTAACAGACTTTTCTTAAAGTCTCCGTTTATGAAGCAGGTCTGGTGCTTTTCTATGATCAGGGTTAGAGGATGATGATAATTTTCATTTTAATTTTTTTCTTACTCCATTCTCAGTATATCCGTGTTAGCAAAGACCACAGTGGGTAAGACTTCTGCCCCACTCTCTTCTAGACATAGCCCATCGTGTCTTCTCATCTGGTGGCATAGCTCGCTTGTTCTCTGGCCGCTGTCCCACAGTCCTCTTCGGAGAAATGGTTTGCTTTGGAAGTACCTACCTGCCTCTGTTTATTTTATCTCGAGGAGCTGGGGTATCAGTGAGCAACACTGCTTAGTCAGCCGCCCAGTTCCAGGGTGAGATTAGGAGGATGCCAGACCATAATAGCAACTAACAGTTAACTTTTTCTGAGGCCTTGTTCAAGGATCTATGACAGCTAGCAAAAATTCTCGGTCATGGAACATTTTTTACTAGGCAAAGGCACAGAAGCTATGCCTTTGGCTATGGTACACCATTTTTCTTCTTAGGAAAAAAAAAACAACAAAACTTATGTTTGACCAAGGAAAATATTATCACCCTCTTGAATAACCATTGTGTCCCCTTGAGTTCAATAACACAGAAAATGTTCATGATAGTAGAAGGCCTAGCAGAGGGAGCCCTCCATAGTCTGTCGGTGCTGAGAAACCAGAGTTCTGTCAAAAGCATTAGCTTCTCTTGAATCCTGGAGAATGTCACAATACATTAGTTTGCTTTGTTAGATTTCTCTCGATTTCCTGATTAAACTGAAAGGGCATCCAAGGTTTGACCAAGTAGAGGGTGTACCGATTTTTTCCTTAAAGAAAAATTCTCAGGTTACTTAGGAAAAGTGCAGAATAAATCCAGGCTTCGGGGGAAAACAAACAATGTCTATCTCTTCTTAAGAGATCTTCGGGAAAAGGTATAGATCATGTGGGTCCTTTGCACCCTTCTTAGCCACCTCCCATCTCTGGCACCCACTTCTAACCCTGGTGCTGGAGACTTGCCTGCCCTGGATTCTTGTCTTACCTGTTTCCTTCCTCTGCCTCTCCCGAAGGTGAAATCAAATTTTCCTCACAAATTTACACCAGCCTGTGTCCCACACTTGGCTATCACATCTCTATAGTTCTAGCTCATTGCAGAAAGCCATATGCAGACTTCTGGTGCCTGAAAATATATATCCAAGAGGAAGGAGGGAACTGATTCTGACTTCTGACCGCTGACCTCCACACATACATGGCATCACATGTACATCATGGCAGGTATATCCGAACATATACATCATGCTCACACATACAAAATAACAATAAAAATTTAGAAAAATATTTTTAAAAACTTGCACTATGGAAAAGTGTGTCTCAGAGCTGAGGTTGTAGTTCAGTATTTTGAACGTCTGTTTGACATGCACAGGGACTAGATCCATTCCCAATAGCAGGAGAACAACAACGTCTCCTACAGAATCTAAAACCCACTATGACAGGTGCTGCTCCTAGAGGGTCTAAATGTAAGTTCAGTGAGATGGCTCAGTGGGCTTGAGGTCCCTGGGACCCAGAGAATGAAAGCAGAAAACTGACTCCTGAGGCTGAGGAATGGCTGTGCGTTCTTTCTGGGTCACCTTGGGGCTGCTGTCACAGACCCATGCAAGGGAGATTTCATATCTGGATAGATACCCCATTGCTCGTTCTGATCGATTATAGTTTGTGATGGTGCTAACACGTGGGATATTTACTTCTATATTTGTGTCTAACTGGGATGCAGATGGTTTCTTTACTTTAGAAAATAAAACGTCAAAGCAAACACAAACTAGTGAGTTGTTGCCCTGTGGGGCTGTAGTCAATTGGTGGCTAATCTCTCTGTCGTCTTCATCCCACCCTTTACTGTGTCTGCATGTACTCGGTTTCTCTACTGCTAGACCAGAATCGGTACTCTTCCTATCAGGAGCTTAAATTCATTTTGACATGGGTTTATTCCACTCTTATGTGAGAATTGAGGGACTTGTTGTTTGTTTGTTTGTTTGCCTTTTCTTTTGTATCTTGAATGGAGATTGAGACAGGCACGTCTTTTCTGATCACTCTCAAAGAATTAAAAGACCCCTAGTGACTCTTGGTGAGAGCTGTTTCAATTCAATCCCTAGAAGGTCAGTCAAGTTTAACTGTCCTAGCTCCTCCAACCATGGCCTGCCTTAGGAGAGGTGTCTGCTGGGTCAAAGGGAACTAGGGTGGATGGGGAGGGGTTAGGCAGTCTGCTAGGACTTTCTTGGCTCCGCTGTTTCAGATTGTCTGCATAGCTGACACTTGCTGCTGGCTGTGTCTCTAGGCCAGTCTCTCATTCATGTGGAGCCCTGATATGGGAAGATTGGAATTGGTTGGATTCCTTCAGGTCCCTGGGTGGGCAATGGCTTCACTGTGTCTACTCCTGCTACTCAGATGGACTTGTGCAACAAGACTCCGCACAGTCTCATGTGCTGGGCTTTGGTAGTGTGTGTATTTACTCCACAGCTGTGGGAATGAGAGGTGTTCCTCAGACCGACATGTCCATCTTTCCCAGTGTTTGGCTCTTCCTTTGTCTGTGTAGGTTTCCTAGGAATGGCTCAGGGCCACCTTAAGTTAACTTGCTTGCTTGCTTGCTTGCTTCCTTCCTTCCTCCCTCTCTCTTTCCTCTCTTTTCTTTTCACTTATTCACTTTACATCCTGCTCATTGCCCTCCTCTTGGTCACTCCCTCCAATAATTATCCCCTCTCCTTCCCCCCCTTCTCCTCTGAGCAGATGAGCACCCCCCTGGATATCCCCCGACCCTGGCACAATCAAGCCTCTTTGAGGCTTGACATATCCTCTCCCACTGAGGCCAGACAAGGCAGCCCAGCAGGAAGAACATATCCCACGTATAGGCAACCGCTTTTGGGAAAGCCCTCGCTCCAGCTGTTTGGGACCCACATGAAGACCAAGCTGTACATTCTGCTACATTTGTATGGAGAGGTCTAAGTTCAGCCTGTGCATTCTCTTTGGTTGGTGGTTCAGTCTCTGAGAGCCCAAGAGTCCAGGTTAGTTGACTTTGATTGTCTTCTTGTGGAATTCCTATCTCCTTGGGGGCCTGCAATCCTTCCCCCTATTCTTCCATAAGAGTCCCCAAACTATGTCCACTGTTTGGCTGTGGGTGTCCACACCTGTCTGCGTCAGCTGCTGAGTGGAGCCTCTCAGAAGACAACATGCTCCTGTCTGCAAGCACAACAGAGTATCATTAATAGTGTCAGGAAGTGGTGCTTGCCCGTGGGATGGCCCTCAAATTGGGCTGGTTTTCAGTTGTCCATTCTCTCAGTCTCTGCTCAACTTTGTCTCCAGTTTTAAGGAGCACAGTACTGTGAGCAGTTATGGTGTGTATCTTTTGGTTACGTTTCTCTTTCAAGGTGGAAGGACCACGTTGGCTCTCCGGCCTTTCAAATGTGATTCTTCACCTGTTCAGTCTCTTCCAATGCTCTAAGTCCTTTGCACAGTCCATTTGCTCAAAGGGTTCAAGGGCTGTGGAACAACTTCTTGGTTTAATTTCTTTTATTTCTGAGAGTATAATATAACTACATAATTTCCTCCTTCTCTTCTTTCCCCCAAACCCTCCCATATACCTCTCCTTGCTCTCTTTAAACATTCATGGTCTCTCTTTTTAAGATGTTGTTAAATGCATGAATGCATATATACATATTATGTATATATATTTTTCTGTTTCATAAATACATCTTGCTCAGTCTGTATAATGATACTGGTATGTTTTCAGGGCTTATCATTTTGATATTGGATAACCAATTCATGTGCTCTTCCCCGGGGAAGAATATTTCTTCTACTTTTAGCATCTCTTAGTTGCATTTAGTTGTTTATGTAGGAATAAGGCCTCATGGGTTTTCCTCATGTCTACTTAAGCATGTCTACTGCTGTTTTCCTTGTTCAGATCATCTTTGGTCAGTCATTTGGTGAGACTTTATGAGCATAGCTTTTGCCATTCCCAAGAAATAAAATTTCATGGCAAACTCCATGGTCCTCTGGCTCTTATAACCTCTCTACACCCCCTTCTACAATGATCTCTGAACCTTAGGTGAGGCAGTAGGCATTGGTAGGTAGCAGGTAGTAGTGGGTATTGTAGATGTAGCCATTGTGTCCTGGGCTCTGCATCTACATATTTTGATTGGTTGTGGTTTTCTGTAATGGTTTCTGTCTGTCACAAAGAGAAGTTTCCTTGATTAGGGATAAGGACTATATTGATCTGTTGGGTATAAGGATAATTATTTAGAATGTAGGTAGGATTGTGATGATTTAATAAAGTGGTGGTTGTAGATTCTCCTTCAAGATCCACGAGTTCACTTGTCCTGGGGGGTTGTCTAGGTTTCCAGTGCTGGGCGTGATTTCCCTCTTGTTGATGGGGTCTGAAGTCCAATTAGAGAGCTGTGGTTACCACCAAGTTGTCAGTGACACTACTGCACCCTTAGGGTTATCATAACATGCTGGCCATTGTTGTGGCTCTTAAGTGCCACAGTTGGATGGGGCTGCGGGATGCTTTGCATAGTTTGAAGATGGATTTGCTGTAGATCTTTGAAGGTCTGTTAGAATTCTTCTGTGAATTCAGCCGGTCTTGGACTTTTTCTTCTTAGCTGTAGGTTTCTTTATTACTATTTCAATCTCCTCCTCCTTTTTTTTTTTTTTCCAGTTCTGTTTAAGTTGCTGAATTCTTTTTTGGTTTAATCTTAGAGGGCTGGCTGAATCTAGAAATTTACCCATTTCTTTTTCGTTTTCCAACTTAATGCAGTACAGGTTTCTAAAGTAATACTTAAACTTTTTTTTTATAACATCCTTTGTAATATACTGAATTTAGGTGTAATGTTTGTTCATTTCTGATTCTGTTAATTTGAGTCCTTTCTTCTTTTCTTCAGCCAACTGGGCAAAAGGTCTATCAATCTTGTTTATCTTGTCGAAGAACCAACTTTAAATTTTTAAAAATTCTTTGTATTGTTTTATTTTTATTTCACTGATTTCTGTTCTGATTTTTATTATTTCTTCCTGATGACTGGGTTGGGATTTAGTTTGTTCTTGTTTTACCACATTTTTTTAGTTGCATTAATGAGTCATTTATTTGTGCTCTTTCTGATTTCTTTTAAGTGTAGGTACTTAGGTCTATAAATATCCCTCTAAGGATGGCTTTCGAAGTGTTCCAGGGGTTCTATTTGTGTTTTGACTTTTCTCTTAGTCCCAGGAGAATGTTTTATGTTTTTAGTTTTTTCTTTGACCCATTTATCATTTAGTAATGAGTTGTTTGATCTCCATGTGCTTATGTGCTTGCTGGAGATTTGTTTTAAGCTTTATTTCATTGTGATCAAATACGTTTCTTGGAATTGTTTCAATCTCTAGAATGTATAGAGGTTTGTCTTCTGTCCCAGAATGTGGACTATTTTAGGAAAGCTTTCAGATGCTAATGAGTAGAATGTGTATTCTTTAGGGTTTGGGCAGAATAATCTGTAGATGTCTGTTAAGTCCATTTAATGCATAATGTCACTTAATTCTGATGGTTCAGTGTTTAATTTTTGTTCAGATGACCTGTCTATTGGAGGAAGTGGGGTGTTGAAATAAGCTTCGATTAATGTAATGATGTCTATCTGCTTCTTGTAACCCAGCAGTACATTCTTTATTTTGGAAAAAGAAATTGGGAATACAGCCTTATGTTTGCATTTTCAGGGATTTATTCTCCTTAAGTTCTTTCTCCTTAATTTCATTGAATTTAATTTCTTTGTGTCTGCTTTCACTTCCTTGAATTCTTAGATGATTTTATTGATTTTTGTTTGTTTGTTTGTTTGTTTAAGTTACATGTCTTGGGGTTCATCAGGGTAGTTCTCATTCACGAACATTTCTACAGAACTGATAGATTTTAGAGAGAAGTTACTGGCTTGATCTTTCCTCTTGATTTCATTTTTGGGATTAAATCTGGGCACAGGGGCTTCTTGTGTTAGTTCTAAGCCTGATATGAACTGAGCAGGTTAGGACAGTAAAGAGGATGTTCAAGCAGATTGGTCATAGAAGTTGGAAATAGGTTAGGTGGAATGAAGTCAGGAAGACAGGAGGGACTGGACCGGTGTAAAGGGTGTATCTCCTGGATCAAGTCTAGAGGGTGGGGGAAGATATGACTTGGTGAAGAGGTTGGATGTGGCATGGGAAGGGTTTGTGTGTTGAAGCAGGCAGGATGGGTCCTTCTAGAATCTTCTAGTTTGGTTGAAGGGCAGGTCAGAATAGCCAAACTAGACTGGGACACTAGATATTGACTGGCTATTGACCTGGATGGGAGATTCAGGAAGACTCACCAGACTAGACCCTGGAGATAGATGTGCAGAATTTGGCTATGTGGAGAGGTTAGATATGATGTCTGGTTCCATTTCTTTATAAATCTACATATGGTTGTGGAGATGTGGGAGGTCATCTCATTCTAGCTTGTGCACTCTGGTTACAGTCTCCTCAATAAAAACCGAGTTAGAAGCTTACACTAGCGTCCTGTTGCATTTTTAGATGACAAATTAGCATTTTGAATGCTAGATCTTCTACGTGTGTGTGTGTGTGTGTGTGTGTGTGTGTAGCAGTAAATTAATAAACCACTCTTCTCGCCACCTCTCAGAGTTCTCTGTATTCTTGAACGAAAGACACAAACATGCAGTGTTATTTTCTTCACAAGTCTTAACTAGCTCAATGTCTGGGCCACTCCTGAACCTGCACATGGCTAAGACACTCACTCCTCTGATAGCTCCAAATTAATACTCGCTAAATATATATTTCATCACTGCTACCCCAGACCCAGTCCAGGAAGCAGTCTCCTGGGGCCTGCTTCCCAGACTTTTACATGGCTGGATGCTTCCTATCCTGTAGCCATTAGATCTGATCTCTCTTCTTCCCCATCATGGTGATTTTGGTCCTTCTTCTTCCCTTCCTTCCTTGTCTGGGAAATCTCAAAGTTCGGCCTCTGTTTCCCTGCTCAGCCATTGGCTGTTGGCAACTTTATTGACCAACCAAAATACCAGTTGGTGACAGGTTATCGTAAGTGTCCGGACATGTAGATTCCTGTGTGATTTGGGGGAGCTGAATTAAGATAAAGCATTAGAACCAATCTCCAACACGTGAGTGTGTGCATGTGTCTGTGTGTGTGTGTGTCCCCCTTTGTAAGGGTTATCTTTTCTATACCAGGTGAGGCATTGAGATTGAACTGGCTCCAACAGGAAATTGCCTGCTGGGTCCATACATGAAACTGGCTTTAGGACAAAGGCTAAAGTTTTATTAATATGACTTTTCCAGCAGGGGATATACAATTCCCCATCATATGTGATGGATATATGTATTCATAGAAACCCATATTTGTAACACTCTTGGGTCAGTAAATACGTCTTAGTCTTCTCTACTTTCATTTCATGGGTGTTCACTCAGCATTGTTGCTAAGGGCTGTAGGACCCAGTAGTAAATTGGGTTTTCTTGTGAATTATGACTCTCATAACTGGATTAACCCTGAGGACAGGTATTTGTTTTTATTATTATTTCCATCTGTTCAAAATTGCTTGCTGTTGTGATAAAACACTAACTCAAACCAACCTGGAATGGGAATGGATTATTTTATCTTACACTTCTATTATCACGATCCATCATGAAGGGAAGTTAGGAACTCATGCCAAAACCTGGAGGCAGGGACTGAAGCGGAGGTCACAGAGTGAGCACCACTTACTGGTTCAGTATCCATGGCTTGCTCAAATTGCTCTTTTATATAACCCAGGTTCACTTCTTCAGGGTGGCACTGCCCATGGTGTGCCAGGCCCTCCCACATCAATCACAAAAGTGCCCCACAGACTTGCCTGTTGACCAAGCTGATGAAGACATTTACTTAACTGTGTTTCCCTCTTCCCAGATGACCCTAGCTTATGTCATGCTAACAAAACAAACACCTGACCAGCAATCATCACATTCTTGAGATATATTGAAAAACAAAACAAACAAAAAACCCTCATTATTTAAAATGGCATCCAAATTTGAAGAACAGCTTTGCTGTAAGCCTTATTTTTTAATTAATTGATTAGTTCATTTACATCCCAAATGTTGCCCCCTCCCAGTCCCCCTTCAATACTCCCTCCCTATGCCCCTCTTCCTCATAAACTTATTTATATTTCTTATGTTTATGAGTATTTTGTTTGCAGATACACCCACACACCAGAAGACAGCCTCAGGAAGTTGTGAGCTGCCATCCAGGTGCTGGGATTTGAACTCAGGACCTTTGGAAGAACAGTCAGTGCTCTTAACCACTGAGCCATCTCTCCAACTGCCACAAGCCTTATAACGCTAGTCTTTTTTACTAAATCTCTGAGATTCATCGCACTCTTCCAGTATGTGGGAACACCAAGCAACTCCATTATGTCATCTCAGATGACATCCTTAGAGTCCTGACATAAAGTAGACACTCCTTAAGTGAGTTCCCTTAGGAGCTTCTCTGTCCTCTTTTTGAGATTCCTCTATCATTTTAGGAACTTGGCTAATATTCATTATCAAGGCAGCTTTATCTCCTGTGTTCTTAAAACTAAAGGTCATTCTAGATAGTTACCATCTGAAGTCTGGCGCTGTCTTCTCTTGTATGCACTGGGGTTGGCTATAGATATGTTTCTAAACTCAGATTGTAAACAATCACTCAAGTAACATTGTTACTTCATAGACAGGAGCCAGATGGCTTTATCCTCACTGTATTTCTTCTGATTAATTTTTCAGGATGTTTGCCAAGTGTCTTAGTTAGGGTTTTACTACTGTGAACAGACACCATGACCAAGACAACTCTTATTAGGACAACATTTAATTGGAGCTGGCCTATAGGTTCAAAGGTTTAGTCCATTATCATTAAGGCGGGGACATGGCAGCATTCAGGCAGGTATGATGGAGGAGGATCTGAGAGTTCTACATCTTCATCTCTGAAGGCTACTAGCAGAAGACTGGCTTCCAGATAGCTAGGATGAGGGTCTTATGGACCATGCCCAGTGACACACCTACTTCAACAGGGTCACACCTTCTAATAGTGCCAATCCCTGGGCTGAGCATATACAAACCACCACACCAAGTCTCCTTGGCGTTTCAACACAATTAACTTGGTTCTTAAAATAGAGCAAGTAATATATGTAGCCATTCACCATAAAGTTAGCTCAGAGTTTGCTCAACTGGCACCACCCATGTAGTCCTTTGTAACCCATCATCCACTAAGTGATATGTCAGGAGAAGAGCTAGAAATGCCTACAGCATTGTTGGCAGTATTGTAGTGTTTCTAGATGGACCCCAAGGTGATCTAGTTTCCCACCTCTCCTATATTCCACACAACTCCTCAAAACTCAGCTCAGCATTTTACCCAAGGATTGTCCTTGTGTGCCCACTGTAGGACTGACCAGAATCAGCCATGGGTAGAACTCACTACTTACTGTTGACTCCAGTCTTGACCATCCCCAGTGGCTCTAATTAGAAACCAGATTCCTCATAAAAAGCTATATATAGCCTATGGAGCTGTCAAGTTTGTTAGCGATCACCTAGGGTCAACTTGATGGTTGATTTTTCTAATTGTTCTTAAAAACAAACAAACAACATGTATATGTTAATAAAAACCAAAGCATAAGAATGATCTTAAATCGATCAAAAGTTTGACATCTGTTGTGGACTTCTGCTCTTTACGAATAACAGCCGTTACTATGTTATGGGAGCAGCTGTGGTTACCAAATTCTTAAGATCAGGAGGGTTGGTGGCCCCTCCTAGGAGAAAGCAGGGTGGAGGACCATTACACTGTCACCCAAGCTTCTGCCCACATCCTCCTGTGCGCCACTGCAGCTGTGAGTGATTCTGCCCCAGCTGCTCATGGCCTTGTGAGGTGCTAGTGTGTGAAGTGTGCGGAGGGCTAAACAAAAGACGATCCTCCATCCACACAGCCTTGGAGATGTTATCATCCATGCTGGGCTGGGAATTGTGGTGATGTGGTTGCTTCATGGTCACCTGCACACCTGCAGGTGACCCCCACCAGTGCTGTATTTTATTAATAAGCATTTTGATTTGAGTAGAATTGCTCTTTTGGTTGATTGCTTTCCTGGTTCCTTGGGGAAGCAAGGATGGGTTTGGAAGGCAGCACTGTCCTTGCTTTGGGTGATGAGACATAAAAGCTAAGCTCAGACAGCAATCCTGACAGTAGTCACCTTCACCCATGTAAAGTGGGACACATACATTGTCCTTGCCGTGGGTACAAAGGCATTTAGCTAAGTCTATTCTATCTGAAGCTTCAGCATCTGTGGGAGGAACCACCAGATGCCCCCCTTTTTTTTCTCCAATGTGGTGTGAAATAGCAAGCATCCTTGATGAATGGGAAGGGAAGGGAAGCTTCCAAGAGATATACGGAACACCTGTCTCTCAGGTACAGGAAAATGCCAATCCATACTTGCAAGACCAAGAGAACAATCATTTCCTTAAGATTTGTGTTCTACCACAGTCACTAGCATGACCTGGTAGCCCAAGGGTGTGGTAGTGTCACGCATCCTTTGTTGGTAACCAACAACAGCTCTCTAATTGGACCTAAAACCCTTTCCACAAGAGGGAATAATATCTGGTACAGGAAACCTCTCCAATTACACAGGGCCAATAAATTCGTGGGTCTTGGAGTAGAATCTACAGCTACTACTTGACTAAGCTGGTGTTAACTCACGACTAAATATTTGTCCTTATACCCACAGATGAGTATAATCCTCACCCGTAATAAAGGAAACTCCTTTTTTTTTGCAATAGATGGAGACCATTACAAAAAAAAAAAAAAAAAAAAAAAAAACAACAACAAAAAACAAAACAAACAACGACAACCGCCCCCCAAACCAAATAAACTACAGCCAGTCAAAATGCTGAGATTTGAGGCCTAGTCCCAAAGGATACCTCTACATAACCACTCCCACACCTAAGGCTCAAGAAAGCATTAGACAGGGGACAGAAATGTTGTAGGAGCCAGAGGATGAGGATGCCTGACCTGAGGCTGTGTTTTCTATTAATAGCAGAAGCTACTTCCATAAACTCTCATCAACGGCACTGCCTAAGCATGAGCTGGGCAGGGAGAATGACGATAGACATGTCAAAGTCGACATGGGAAAGCCCAGGAGGCCTCAACCCAGCACAGGAGCTCCAGGTGACTAAGGAATGCTGGGAGCTGAGATCGGGAGAAAGCAGTCCTCCCCAGGGAGGAGCACAGCAATTGCCTAACCCACACACAAAAGCCCTGTACAGACTGATCATGGTATAGTTAGGAATATGTACATCACACACATTAACATAAACACGTATGTAGATACATGTGAAAGACAGCAAGGAAGAGTATATGGGAGGGATCAGAAGGAGGAAATCATGTATTTATATTTTATCTCAAAGGTAACGGACATAATTTTAAAAATTGTGTTTTATATCCTTTGCTTCAAAGGGACCCTACACAAGCGCCTGGACTCCTCCAGGTATTTCCTGCTCTTGTCGCCGGCCTGAGGCTCTTGGATGTCAGGAATCATGTGTTCCTTAAATTGCTAGGGTACCACATAGTTCCTGGAAAATAATGGGCAGTCGTGAATATCCACTGAGAGGATGGTTGGATGGGTGGCTCTAAACTCTACCATCTTCCAAGGCTCTGTGACCCCTTCAATCTAATCTCTGTCCTTTCTTAACTCAGAACATTGAATAACTCGATGTCTGGTCAATCATGCATGCCAACACAACGTTGGTGCTTATGTAACTCTTGTCCAGTAATTTAATTTCCTAATGTTTTGTCTTTATGCCCAATTAGATTTTCAGCTGATTAAGAGGAAAATTGTTTGTTCTTTTTTGGGGGGTTTCCTAGGAGGTTAGCAGAATATTTTGAACACTGTAGGCACACAGTAGATGAGCCTTTAGATTAGGAATGGAAAATAAAGGAACAAATGAAATTTGAGGGGATTAAAACAGTCTACTGGCTCTGACAGTGATTTTCAAACCCTGGCTTGCCTCCTAGCCATCTGAGAATAGAATGATTGCTAAGATGCCCACAGGCTTCATATCCTGTAAAACAGTGAACAGAGAACCTGTGTACCAGAGAGGCACGTATCACATTTCTATCATGAATCTGGTCATCACTGAACTCAGGCTGCCTGAAGGTAGTTAGTGGGAGCCTAAATATAGGCATGGTAGCAGATGCTCATGTTCCCAGCATGGGGAGGGATGAGGCAGGAGGAGAGAGTTTGGAGCCGACAAGGCTATATTGATGAATTGAAAAGGCTCACCTTTTAGGAATTCAGGATCCTGCAATTCTGATCTAATTCGTGTTTTGAGCATCAATTGAGCTTGCTGTACTTGAGTGGCTTTTTTGTGGAGTAGCCTGGAAATGAGACCCTGAGTGTACAGAATAAATAGTATCTCAACTATGGTATACATTTTCCTTTCTAGCATTTTTTTTTCAGTTAGAAAGTGTGTTCATATCTTTAACTAAGATATTTAAGGATGTAGTTCTCCTGGGGAGAATGGAAGGGTTGGAATGTTCTCATGGCTTTAACGGTAAGACTTGAAAAAAAACTAAACAACACCAAACCTTCAAAAGTTTCTCTCAATTTAGAAGGTCAGTAGCATATAACAAGACCAAAGTATTTGATTTCAAGAACGTAACATAGACCTTTTAAAATAATCAATTATATTTTCAATTCACTATTGTCAGTTTTATTTTTCCTAATAGAAAGTATTACAGAACTGAAAATGGCTTGTTAATTTCTCCTTCTCCTCTCTCTTCCTCCTCCTCCTTTTCCTCCTCTTCCTCCTCCTCTTTCTTCTTCTTTTCTTTTTTGTGAAATCTGAATAGTCTTCCAGGAGACTTTTAGAAAAAAAATTTAACTCTTCAGTTTTTCATACGATGTATCCAAACCCACACGTTTTTGTTGTTGTTATTGTTTTGCTTTGCTTTTTTGCTTTTGTTAAATCAGCCAGTGGGAACTAAGTTGACCATGTGCTATTTACTTCTGGAAAAAAAATCCAGTTTTATGAGGAACCACTTGATTCATAGTGCAGGCCGCATGTCATCTTGAGTTGTGTAAGAGATGTTTACAGTTTGTTGTAACTAAACTTTAGCTATTTTATTTTTTAGTCACATTTAAATTTCCTTTATATTATATTATATTATATTATTTATTTATTTATTTATTTATTTCTGTGTGTATCTGGGAACTGTGTGCATTGGCATTCCTGAGTGCAGATACGTGTGTACTATGGCTTGTGTGTAGAGGTCACTTCTCTCCTTCTACGTAGGTCCTGGGATGGACCTTCTTCAGGTTATTAAATGTGGTGAATCAACACCTTCACTCACTGAGCCATCTTTTTGGCACTTACTTTTCTTTTTGTTTTTGAGAGAAAGATTCATATACCCTAGGCTGGCTTTGAGCTCATTATGTATTAGTAGCTGAGGATGGTTTCGAACTCCTAATCATCCTGCCTAGACCTCCAAGATCCTGGGATTATAGGAATGCAGTACCACATCCAGCTAACTAGGCAGTCTTGACACAGCATTGTAGCTTCTGCCTTAGCTCCCACCTATCCAGGCCCAGGCACAACTACTGAACTATCCTATCCGTATGTAATGCTCATGGGACCCGCTCTATATTTACAGCTTCGTTGTTTTATATTCCCATCGCTGATTTCCACTGGACTCTACTTCATTTTGCCTAGTTGCTATTGATCATTCTATTGACATCCTTTGGACTCTACTTCATTCTGCCTGGTTCCTATTGATCATTATTGACAAGAAAATCTCTCTTGAGAATAATTTCTTCTGCCTTTCCTCTTTGGTTTTATTGGATACCTTTCTATCACATCTGAACACTGTGACTCACTGTCCCTGTACTTTATCATGTGGCTTTCCCCTGTCTGTACATTATTTATCTCATCTTATTGTCCTTTGACCTCAGTCTACAGTAAGTAGTTGGTCTGACTAAGGAGGTGTTTTCAATGTCTTCCATCTTTATTTGCACTGGAACTCTTGAGAGTCAGCTAAGACAATGGACCAAGCTTCTAGAGTCTGACCTCCCTCTCTCCCAATGTCTGTACTGCATCAGCAATTTCTCCCAAGACTGAAACCTACTATGTCAGAGGATGAATTATTTCTTATGTGTTATCTTTGCTACAACAATAACATGATTAAGTGGATAATGGTATTATATATTTTTTCATAAATGAGAAAGTCAAAGGCTTAAGATACGCAAAGGAAGAGGTAATCAATGCTAGAATTCAACCGATTTATATGAAGTTCTTTTGTTGTTTGTTTTAGTTTTTATTTAAATCTTAACCATTATAACTTTCTGCCTCCAAAATGACTGTGATGGACAGAAAGAAGTATGTAAAGACCTGTCTTAGTTAGGATTTTACTGCTGTGAGCAGACACCACGACCAAGGCAACTCTTATAAAGACATTATATTGGGGCTGGCTTAAAGGTTCAGAGGTTCAGTCCATTATCATTAAGGCAGCATCCAGGCAGACATTGTGCAGACAGAGCTGAGAGTTCTATACCTTCATCTGAAGGCTGTTAGTGGAAAATTGACTTCTAGGCAGCTAGGAGTAGGGTCTTAAAGCCCACACTCACAGTGACACACCTACTCCAACAAGGCCCCACCTACTCCAGCAAGGTCACACTTCCAAATAGTGTCATTCCCTGGGCCAAGCATATATAAACCATCACATTCCACTCCCTGGCTGAGCATATACAAGCCATCACAAGACCTGTGGACCAAATTCTGTTTGTGGTTCTCAGGACCATACCAAAACATGCTAGACAAGTGCTTTTCTACAGGGCTACATTCCCACCCCTGTATAGAAGACATAGTCGCCGGTTTAGTTCAATTAGAGTTCCACATACATCATCTTCCTATAAGGTAGTATGGGCTAAGTCCTTGGAAAAGCTGGCTAGATGGCTATTAGGAATTGAGCAGGATTTCCCAGAAGCAATAAAACTCTGTGGGCCTTGAGACAATAGCATTTTAATGGACAAATTGAGTCATCCAAATTTACACGTAGTTTTATTGTAGCTTATGTTGTTTAGTTCATTTTCTTTCTATTGATCTTTAGCTCAATAAGAGAAGTTTTAAAAGCAAGCTTCATGTTTTATGCATCTGCAGTTTTCAGTACTATCAACACAGCACTGTGGACATAGCTCATTAGAAGCCAATTTATAATTATTTACATAAACGTAAAATTCATGAAACCAATTAGTTTTTCTTAAAGTCCACATGACTAAACATGACCCTCTCTTAAATGGTCTAATGACATCCTTCCATATATTATATTCGTCAATTTCCACATGACTTCCTCTCTAGGTCTTCAGTACCCAAAGGACAAGGACTATGTGCATCCTGTGTACCACTGAATCTTGCACACAGTAGGTCTTCAACAAGTCCTTGTTGAATAAATTAAATGGGCTTTTCAGGGACTCCCTCACAAAGTGAGTTTATGA
Organism: Mus caroli; assembly: GCF_978045245.1. Classification (NCBI taxonomy): domain Eukaryota; kingdom Metazoa; phylum Chordata; class Mammalia; order Rodentia; family Muridae; genus Mus; species Mus caroli. The sequence goes on along the minus strand of NW_028227264.1, from coordinate 122,229,596 downwards.
GAAGATGAATGTCATCCAATCTTATCTGATAGAATTGAACATAACAGATGACACTTCTCAGAATCTTTCGATGAGGACATCTGGTTAAAGTTCGTTATATAATTTATTGATTTGTTATAGTCCCACTGCCTTTATTTATTTTTGGTGGCAGGGGTGGAATCTGGAGCCCCAAGTACTGGGCAGGCCTTTGTCACCTAGTTGCGCCTCCAGCCCACCCCTGAGAAACCTTTCCTAATGTTCTGTGGAAGCTCAGTTGATGAGACACATTACAAAAGCCTTTCGGAGTGAGAGACAATGGAGGGAGGGGTACAGCATTTATCATACAATGGTGTTACAGCTGTAGGTCTCAGGAAAAGAGACCCAAGTTTTAGTTTTGTGTTTGTGTTTTGTGTTTGCTTTATTTGATTTTTGAGAACATGATTTTGATATGTTGCTCAGGCTATCTTCAAATTCCTGGGCTCGAGCAAATTTACCAACCTCAGCACGCCAGGTTGCTGGGATGACCACACCCAGCCAAGAGATAACCTCCCTGTCAATTCCATTCTAGCTGCAGAGACTGCGCTCTGAAAGCTGGAAACCAAGTGGATCCGGAGCTTTGTGTCTTTATTTCTCCGTGGGTGACAACTGGAGGCTTCCACTCAGAGCAGCCTCCATGGGAGAGAGGAGTGCTTTAAGGCTGTGTTTGCAATACTCAGCCACGGGCTTCACCTTTATTTATAAAGTCTGTGGGAGAACTCATTTCACAGACTTAAAGCTGAAAAGTCCGGAGCGGTGCCTTTGTAGAAAGGTTAAGTGAGGCCAAGTGATTATATTTAAAGGACACAAAAATAAAAAAAAAAAAAAAAGGAAGGAAGAGCTGGTGAAATAAAATGCAGCCCACACTACAGAGGAGGTTTGTGTGTGGGTTGATATAAATATATAGATGTAGATGTATAGATATAAGTCATCCTATATATCATATATATACACATACATACATACATACATGCATATGTATCTATGTACCTATGTATGTATCTATCTTCCTATGGTTGTAATAGCAACTAAAGCTGGTCCTGGCTAGTTTCTGCCTTCAGGTTCAGTGTTATCTGACTATAGAACCTGTGTCATCTGCCAGGCCTCCTTTCAGTATCACAGCTTTCCTAACACTGTGTGTGTGTGTGTGTGTGTGTGTGTGTGTGTGTGTGTGTGTGAGAGAGAGAGAGAGAGAGAGAGACAGAGACAGAGACAGAGACAGAGACAGAGACAGAGACAGAGACAGACACTGACATTAAATAAGTACTTTCGTGTATTAGACAATGTGCCAGGTAAGTTGCAAACATCATTATTCATTTGTCAAGTGAATGTTTTAAAAATGTTTCCAGTGTACCTGGAAACCATGCCCTTGGTACTGGAACATATCAGTGAATAACACAGTCACAAAGTCTTTAGTTACAAGCAGGTACAGAGAGTCAGCCATAAACAATACGGATTGTGTAACAAAGAATATGGGTAGAGAGGGGGAGCCAGGCTGCAGCCTTAAATGACTGCAGAGTTAGGGCAAAGATTTGTAGCCCTAGGGTAAGTGTCTGGGAAAAGTAATATATTTTCTCTTCCTGTTGCTGTGATAAAATACCTTGTGGCACACACCTTTAATACCAGCAATCGCAGGTATCAGCAGGTATATCCCTGTAGGTTCAAGGGCAGCCTGGTCTACATAGCAAGTTCCAAGACAGTCAGAGCTATATATAGAGACTCTATCAAAACAATGCAAAATATGGGAGTTTACTAATTGATTAGTCAAAGCATCAGGATCCAGGTCCAGTCAAGAGACCTTTTCTCACAAAATAGGATGGAGACCAAAAGAAGACGACCCCAGGTGTTGGCTTCTGGTTTCTACTCATGTGTGTATGCGTACATCCTCATGGGCCACACACATACCCTACTCTAAAATTAAATAATGTAAAAAAGTAAAATGAGATGCAGCGATGTATCTTGGGGATCTTTTCCATTTGTTGTTCAACTTCAATGTGACGGTCTCTGTTTCTGGTTATTCTATTTTATTTTGTCGTGTTTGGTTGTTATCTTTTAGAAGCTTGTTCTTTTGCTATGAGAGGCAGACGGGGAGTGGATGTGGATGGGAGGAGATGGAAGGAGTCTAGAGAGGGGAGACTGTAATCATGATATGTTATATGAGAAAAGAACCCATGATTAATAAGAGGAGGAAAATAAAAAATAAGTAAATAAAACTAGAATAAAATGTATAATTTTCACTTTGAAAAAGTATACTGCGTATCTAGAAAGTAGAATTAGTAGAAGACACTGGAAATTATGTTAATTTTTAAATGAATAATAAAATATTCGAAAAATTAAAAAGTTACCATACAAAATAGTAATAAACAGTACCTACAATTCTCCTCATATTTTGTTCCAGGGACTGTAAAATGCTACTTTGTATGATAAAAATATTTTCACATGTTTAAAAACTCTACATGTACCTATTCTATGATTTGGTCATTCCACTTTTTAGACATGTACTCAAAATAAAGGAGATCATATATGCCCATATATAGAACTGCACACAAATGTTCACAGCAACGTTAGGCATAGTAGCCCCGAAGCAGAAACAACCCAAAGGCCATGAACAGGCGGGTGAATAAACACATTATGGCATATTTTAAACAGAATGGAGTATGACTCTACAGGAAGAGAGATGGAGTATTGATACGTGCAATAATATGCAAGGCTCTCAAAATAAGTTTGCTGTGAACAAGATAGGCTAAAAGGTACATTTCATGTAATTTCTTTAATAAAATTTCAGAAACTGTAAACTTGTGTACAGTGACTAGGCATCCCCACCCCAGGATTGCCAGAGCATCCAAGGACGACAAAAGGATTCAGATGAACAGGAGGGAAAGCAGAAGTGACATGTGAATTCACTGCTTCATCTGGAGGTGGTCTTGCAGGTAGCAAAACCTGCCCAGTTGTGAGTTTTAAGTACATACAAAGTACATTTAAGTACATTAAGAAAATCATGTATATGTAAGCCTGAAATGGTGGTGGGAAGGACTGGAAACATCTAGGGGGCTCACATCATAACTTTAATCTTTACTCCATCCCTCCATCCTAGCCTTCCCCTACACTGGGGCATCGAGTCTTTGTAGGACCCAGGACTTTTCCTCCCACTGATGCCAGATAAAGGCCATCCTCTGCTACATATGCATCCAGAGCCTTGAGTCCCTCCATGTGTATTCTTTGGTTGGTGGTTTAGTCCCTGGGAGCTCTCGGGGGTCTGGTTAGTTGATATTATTGTTCTTCCTATGGGATTGGTTGCTTCTTATTTCTCCATGACGCACGTTGTGTGGCAAAACCAAAAAAAAAAAAAAAAAAAAAAAAACTGATAAAAGTCCCTGACATCTCCAGTGCTTTTCCGGGTCCTAGCTAAGGTTTTGGTAGGTTTGGATCCGCAGTGTGAGTTGGAAACTTCCTGGAGGTGAATTCACACCCTGTGGAAAGTTCCTTTCATGTGCTCCACTGAGATGACTGCATGCTCTGACTTGTCCCTGTTCTGCCTCTGCTCCTGCCTCACAGGTCTCCCACTGTGACTAAATGTCAGTTTTCATCATCAAATGCGAGCAGGGGATAAAAAAAACCAGTTTCTTAAAGCACCAACTGTGCAAATTGCTGCCCAGAGTCCGTAATAGTTTCCCTTGTTACTGCGGACAGCAAGCGAGGGAGGGGAACAAGAGGGAAGGGAACAAAGGGCGGCGGTCTCACTCACAGGCCGTTTTTGTTCGAGATATTTTAGTGTTGGTGGTGCCGTTCCATTTTTGAGAGCTTGTTAGCCTAAGGACCCTGCTAGGTAGAAAATGTGATTAAAGTTAGATAAAGGTTTATTTAAAAATATTAGGGTAATTTACTTACTTTGGTATGACTGTGACCAAAATACTTGTCAGAAATAACACCCGGGGAGGAGTTACTTTGGCTAATGGCTTCAGGAAGATCTGATCACATTTACTAACTCACCATGTGTGGGGAGAGAATCATGACTCTTGTATAAAGACCTTCACTTGGGGAAGCAGCACAGAGAGAGGGGATGTAGAAGGGGCCAGATACACCTCCCAGTGGCCTAGTTCCTCCATCCAGGCTCAACCAATCACCTTTCAGAACCTTCCAATAATGCTTTCACAACACAAAACCATGAAGGGATTGATCCAGTGAGATCAAGAGGTCAGAGCCTTCAAGGTCTAATTGTCTCTGTAAATGACATGGAAGACACACCCAACCAGAAGTGGGCGTCCCCAATCTCCTTTGCATTTGCTAATTTGATCAACAGGACTTAAGTTTTATTTAAAAAATTAAAGGCACTTTGATTTTTCTAAGATTATCGCATGTCTGTGGTAAATTAATATGGGACCCTCAACAGATATGAGTATGGGGAGATTCCTTTGGATATGTTTATAAACTGTTGAAAATGAGACCATCATAGGTTCTCTTCTGTGCAAAGAAGTTGGGGGATGACGAGGGCTCAGGCAAAGTATATATAGAAGGAGAAATCGTTTTTGTTCAAGGAAAGCATTTATATTTACTAGGGTCAGCCCAATCTCACAAATCCAGAAAATAATAACAAAGTGTTCCCAATGGCTGCCATAAAATAAATAAATTCTCTATAGCCTGACGTGGAGAACTTGGTAGTCATTTACTGTGTGGAAGTCACATGGAGGTGTGATTTTCAGGATAAAAATAAAATGAAAGCCGACTGTTTTTCAGGGGCTGTTACTGAGAAAATGACGAAGTAAAAGAAGCAGAAGTAAAATGAGACTTCAAGGAGGCGATAAGATAATCCAGTGGGTAGGACATAAATAGAAGACCGTTGGAGGAAGTGAAAGATTATTTGTGAGTTGAGAAGAATGTTTTTCAGGGAAACATCAAGGCAATCGACTTTAAGATTGCAGAACAAATATGAGTTCTATGAAAGGGACCGTGAAGCTGAGATGGGCAGTCGTGAATATGTAGGGTATTAAGTAACCTCCTTGTGGGCTGTGGAAGCAACTGGATCAAAACAATCAAGGAGAAAAGAGACACACACACACACTCACACAGACAACAGGTGCAGAAACACACTCTTATAGGACATGTGCATACACACAGGCACACACACAACACATGCATACATATAACACATGCACACACACCATATACACATACATGCACACAACACATGCAAACACATAACACATGGACACACCATGGACACACACACACACACACACACACACACACACACATTTATTGTAGAGAGGTCCATTCCACTTCATGGCACACTGGGTGATAAGTAAAAATGAGAACACATTGACAGGTGGTCGATGTGAGATTAAGACAACCTCATACAGTTTTGTTTACTTGTTTGTCTTTACTCTGTTTGGCTATAGAGCAAGGGGAAAGACAAGAAATGGGAAGGAAGCCCATGAGGTTAAACAAGGCTATTATATTAAATGGGAGAGATGTTTAGAGATGACTAAGGTGATTGGAAAGTTCAAGTCAGAAAGGATGTTGAGTGTAGGAGATACAGGTGAGATGTGGGTTATGGTCAACTAAGGTCTGCTTTCCATACTTGAAGGTATGAAGATCAATCAGTGATGCCAGGTGCCAAGTGTGAAGAAGACGATGTACCAAATGTCAGACTTAAGGGGGTGAAGGAGAGTGGGCAGCTGTTGGCAGATGACATCAAAGAGGACAGAGAACAGCCAAGTAGCACAGATCTCCCAGGACTGAGGACTGATCCCAGAACTTCACAGATGCTAGGCAAGCACCTTACCACTGTGACCCACACTTGGAGATACACCGACATGAATAGATTGGTGGAACCACAACCCCCATCCCTGGAGCAATTTTCAAAATGTAGAAATAGGACTTTGGTCTGACAGGACCTCAGGGAACAAATAGGACACCAGGCACATCTCATGATGCTATAATATGTGGGTGGAGGCAAAGGAACAGTCATGGATTCAGAGAAGAACTTGGGCGCATAGGAAATATACAGAGAAGCGATTAAAAGCAGAGATCTTCTCTGGCTCATTGGGCATGAGGGAATAGTTAAAAATTGGCCAAGAAGGGGACTAAGTCCAGACAAGGACAAACAAGTCATTGTGGAGATAATGGGGCATGCAGGATGAATGCTCTGCAGTGCTTATACTTGGGTATCCATTTACAGAAAGTAAGATGAGTGAGTTGGTGAATACCATTACAGCGTGCAGTGAGCCCAGTGAGGGGATCGGGAGATGCACAAACATACACATGGCAGTTCCTCACACCCATGCTAACAACCTGTCTTTATTGTGAATAAAAACTGTACTCGGATCTAACAACACCAGTCCGGGGGACACGATGGTGATGGAACTTTGCTCTTGAAGAGGTCTCAGTCTGTTTAGGAGATGACCAGCTTTACCATTGTGATAAATGACAACTTAGAAATATTTGTAGGGTTCCCCGTGGGAACATAGGAAAGGACTGTGATGAGGTGTGGGTTAAGAGTTCACAAATCATATATTCACCCTTCTTCTGAAAAGGTTTCCTATCCATACAGGAGGGGCTTCCTCCTATTATTCTAGAAAGGTGGGACTAATGTTAATGGATTGCTCCAATAGTGATGCTACTGTTAAAGTAACAGTGCCTAATTTAGTTTACTTCAATACAATGAAATCTTTTATCATTGTTGGTTTGAGTCAGAGCTGTCCCACAGTGCCCCCACCTGAGGGCATGTGAGTCAAGCTCACTGGGATCTTTCATTTTTATTTTATTTATAAATAAATAAATAATATAAGCCATTCCTTCTCCCTTCCAATCCAAAGGAATTAACAGCTGAAGATGAGTGTCCTCCCTGACCATCTTAGCATCTTGTGGTTTGAATTCCCTAATCAGTGGCACTGTCTGGGGAAATTGGAGGAATGGCCTTACTGGAGTAAGTACATTGTTTGGGGGTGGGCTTTGAGAGTATAGAGTTCTACCCAACTTTTGGTTCACTTCCTCAGCTTCATGTTTATGACTGAAGTGATCTCTGGGCTCCCTGTTCCTGTTGCTGGCTGCCTATGCCTTCCACCATGGTGAACTTTTGCCTATATGGAACCATCAGCCAATACAGATGGCTTCCATAAGTTGCTTTTGGTCATGATTTTATATATATAACAGCAACAGAAAAGTACTAGCACACACCTGGCTTTCAGTTTACTCTATGGAAACCAGCCTATCTCAATTCTGGAATGCCTCGAAGGCTTGACTCACGAGTCAGAGGTGACAGTCCCTTCATTTGGAACCGAGGGTTTTTTTGTTTGTTTGTTTGTTTTTTTGTTGTTTTTTTTTTTTGTTTTGCATTTCTCACACGTTCTCAGGTGACCCTGACACTGTTGGTCCACAATCCACACTTTGAGAACTACTGCTATGGACAGACTTGAGGATTTTAGCTTTCTATCTCAACATTCTTGTAACTGTATCGAACATCGCAGCTTGTGAAGAGGTTCTCTGAGAAAGCAAACCATCTCTAAGCTTTCGTGTTTCGCCTTGCTCTCACTGCCCAGTGACTGTGGCCTGGTGTCCTTGGTCATCCACATAGTTTCTAGCAATGACCAGTTTGAAGATGTTGCGACGCTTGAGTTGAACTTTGAAGTTGAATAAGGTTGCAATAGAACAAGAGACATTTAAGGGCTGGGAGGATCTGAGTGAAATCCTTTGTGGACTGGGGAAAGACATGAGATCCAGAGAGTGATCATTCTCTATGAGCATGGAACAGAAATAAGGGTGAATGGAGGTGATGCCCTGGAGAAGTGTCTATAGGGAAAATGGGTGAGGGTAGTAGAGAATTTCAAATTCCATACAGGAGATAGCTTTCTAATGTTGACAGTAGAAATGCCTTCTACAGTTTTAATTTTTAAAACATATGTGTATCCTATGTGTGCTTACTCTTCTGTATGTGCACCATGTACATGAAGTGGCCTTGAGGGCTTGATTTTATAGTCCCAGAGTTACGGGCAGTTGAGAACTGCCTGATGTGGGTACTGGCAATCCAACCTGGGTCATCCATCTATCAGAGCAGCAAGTGCTGTCCACGAATCAACAATCTCTCCAGTCCCCTGGAGATACCTTTTGGAAATAATGTAAGTTATTTGTTTGTGTATGTGGTGATGAATTTGTGTGTAGTAAGCAAACATTCTATTATTGAACTATATCCTCAGCTCACTCAAACACAAGAAAATCTCAAATAAAAAGCATCTTTGTACAGAGCATTATTCTCCCTCCCCCCCCCGCCCCCCCTCCCCCGCACCTTTCTTATTCTTAGATTGACCAAATGAAAGGTAAATCTAGGAGTCAGATAAGCACCCACAACCTTTAATACTAGGAAACAATAGATGGGTATGTGCCACTTTTCTAGATGGGTGACCCCACTGGGTCATGGGCCACTCTGGAAACCCCAGACTCCTCTCCCCATACTCATGTAAGGTTCACCTCCTTCCCACAGCAGAGCCTGGGATGGAATGAATGAGAAGCTTAGGAATGGGGGGACCAGAAGGAGTAAATGCTGCTCACATGCTGCTCTTGATGAGAGAGTCAAGAAGAAGATGCTGCACAAACAACCTGAGTCCTTCCTTCCAAATTAACCAGGATCAGAAACGGAAAAGTAACATGAAGATCATAGAATCTTCAGGTGGCCACAGGGTATTGGCTATCCATCCTCCTCTGCGTTGTTGGGTTGACCAATTGAGCTTGCCTGTAACTGATGCATTTTGGTGCATGTCTTATTCATTAATTATTAATATATTTTAACACGTATACTATAAAGACCAGGTCCGAATCCTATGTCATTTTTGCTTGTTGGTTTGAGTCAGAGCTGTCCCACAGTGCCCCCACCTGAGGGCAAGTGAGTCAAGCTCACTGGGATCTTTCATTTTTATTTTATTTGCTTTTTTTTTTTTTTTTTTTTTTTTGCACATGGTCTCTCTATGTGCCCCTAACTTCAGAATCACAGAGATCCACCTTCTTCTGCGTCTCGGGTATTGGGACTAACGGAGAACACAAAGGGGCTCAGCTTTATTTTGCTTTTAAAAATTATATTAAATTTGTTCTAAGGAATAATCTCTATTTGGTATTTTTCGAATTAAATGAGTAATTCTTAACAACACCAAAGCAAACATCTTTTCAACTTACTATCGTCTTTTGCTTCTGTTTGTGTGAATTCTTCTGTCTCTGCCATTTCTTTAGTCAGTGGGAATATTTGAAAAATTAGTGCCCTTTCACCTCTGTCCATTTCTGAGAAGTGATTCTGTTGAAGATGTCATCTATTTCACAAATGTAACAACTTTGTTTATCATCTTAGGTTTGGGCTCGTCACACTAAAGTTATCCCACGTCTGCAATGATGAGATGCATTACAGCCTGGTTAATATTAACACAAGGCCCATGTGTGATGCTGCCTACCTCTCCTCTAATTAGCAAGCATGGTGCCCTCCCTTGGGAACGAGATGACAAAGCTTCCCATTGTGCTCGGCTCAAGGCAGCTTTTGCAATCACAGATGATTCCACAGCTGTTTTTATAGGTGAAAGAAGCTATGATAAGTCGTCTTTCTTTCTGCACCTCTGAGCCCTGACTCACCTCTCTCCAACCTGGCAGAACCTTAACCTGAGAACGCACGTTCAACCTTTCCCAGCGTAACAGTGCATTTTGTCTCCTTCTCCTGTCTGAGTGTCTCCTCAGATTTATGTCTGTGTGATTAACGTCTGTAGTGGGAGCCTGGTTCAGTCATGTGGATCTTCATAAATGGTAGTGAGGCTCTGAGAAGAGAGGCTTCATGCACAATAAGATCTTTTCTCCCCTTCTGCTTCTCCACCATTTGAGGACTCAGTATTTGAAGAGCCATACTGGAAGATGGTCGCTCTCACTGGACATGGCACTTGCTCATGCCTTGATCTTGATTTCTCAGCCCCTAGAAATATGTCCAAATAAATTTCTATTATTTGTACTGTATAAAAGAAAGGAATGGTGAAGGCAGTGATATTGAAGACTCATAAAGCTTTTTGGAATTTTGAAATTTTAGTCTACAACTCAGTGAGAATTTATTCTAATCATTAACTTGCTTATGAAGTGTATACTTTGATATTTCCCTCTCCCTCCCCCCTCCCCCTCTCCCCCTTCCCCCTCTCCCCCTCTCCATCTCCCTCTCCTTCCTCCCTCACCCTTCCTCCCTTTCCCTTCTTCCCTCTCCTCTCCTCTCTTTTCCCTCTCCTCCCCATCTTTCTCCCCCTCCCCTCCCCCTCCCTCCTCTTCCTCCCCATTCCCTTTCCCTCTTCTTCCTTCCCCTCCCCTCCACTTTCTCTCTTCCTCCTCCTCCTCTTCTTCCCCTTCCTCTTCCTCTCCCCCTTCCTCTCCTTCTCTCTTCTTCCCTCTCTCTGCCACTCAATGCTGGGGATAGCTCAGTGATAAAACACTTGCCTAGCATGTAAGAGGCACCAGGTTTGATTGCTATCACCCTTAAAGATGGTAACAGGAAAAATATTTAGCATCTCAAATAAGTTAAAAGGAAAAGAAATTGAAAGCTGTCAATTCCTAAATCTTCGGTAAAATTGCCCCTCAATGAGCTCTACCTTAAATCAGTACTTCTTGGCCGTCTGCAGTGTATCCTAGTGGCTGGCAGTGGAACTGATGGGTTTTAAACCTCAGAATGACGTGATCAAAGAAGTCATACAGAAACAAATCTGGCAGTGATGTGTTCCATGGGCTGCAAAGCAAAGACTGCACAGCACTGCCAAGCCTTCAGCTTAGGAGATACAGATAGGGAGAGCATGTGTGCGCGCACACACACACACACACACACACACACACACACCCATCCTCAGGTCTTAGCTTTCTCTCATGCTCTCCAGTCATTGAGTTCATACTTCCTTTACTAACCTCTTACCTCACAATTAAATCCCTGCACTGAGTGGATCCAGGGAGCAGATTACAAAGCAGTGCGAGAGTTGAGTTACTTATTGCACGTGTGTGATTCACAAGGGGATGCCACTAAGATGACATTTAAAATAAGGACATGTTGGTGTGTTGGGAATTTGCAGACCCTGTTAGAGAAGCAGAAGGTGAACCATGTGAAAAGAGGGGCCACACATGTGTGTGAAAGGGAATGGGCAAAGGAGACTGACCTGCTTTATAAACAACCAGCCCTTGTGACCACCAACCCAGTCATAGGAGCCGTCCATTCCTTCAAATAACTCCTTTTCAAGATGGTACTCTTATGGCCCCAAAGCATCACTAGAGTCCATTTCTTAAATGTTCCAACATTGTTAAATTATTAATCAAGCCACCAGGGCATGAACCTTTGGGGGACCACCCACATGGTAATGATACCATCTAACCCTTTATCCATATACTGTGTCTACTTGCAATTTACTTTGTAGGGTTGCCTTCAGATATGGAACAAGAACATCTGGTTTATTTTTATGCCCGTAATAGCTTTTATTGTCCTCTACCTCCCAGTTTTATGTATGCTGAAGATTCCAAAATTTCTGTTTATAATTCCTTTTGAGAATTTGCAGTTAGATGCTGGAGATGTGAACCTAACTTTCAAATAGGACCTGCTATTAACACTTCTTACAGTCCTGTAAACTGATGGGTAATTCTTTTCTACAGGTGACTACTCTGTGGGGTTTAACACATGGGGGAAGTGAATGGGACATTTTCTATGATAAATATGAGAATTTTATTTCATTTTAGAGAAAGTAGGACTTGCGTTGTCTGGGTTGGCCCTTGCCCTCTGTCTCAAATGACCTTTCTGCCTCAGCTTCCTGTGTAGGTGGGAAGACAGACACATACCACTGCCCAAGTTGAGTCTTTATTTTGTTTTCTTTTGTAAAATAATTATTAATTAATTAATTAATTTATTGTCTGGGGGAGAGGAAGTATGCACACCATAGTGTTCATGCAGAGGTCAAAAGACAGCTTCTGAGAGTTGGTTCTCTCCTTCTGCCATGCAAGTCCCAGGGATTAAACTCAGGTCTTCAAGCTTGCTAAGTGTTTCTCTCTACTCACTGAGACATCTCACTAGCTCACTCTACTCACTGAGACATCTCACTAGCTCTTTCTTCTCACTGAGACGTCTCACTAGCTCTCTCTACTCACTGAGATGTCTCAGTGACTGTATTTTGAGCAGAAAAAAAAAAAAAACCAAGATAGTCTTTGGGAGATTTTTATGCTTCCATGATGAGCCTCTGTATGTGCTAATTTCTAATATTATGTGATCTCATCATTAACTCTATGTAATAATTTAAGTTTAATTATTCATTAATAATAGACATCTATGCATACTAATATACTAATAAAAGATAATCATACTGAGAAGGGAAATTTTACAAAATATGTACATTCTAGGCTCTGAGCTGTTGGGAACTAAAAAGGGGGCCCTGGGGAAGAGGGGAAGGAAAGACCCACACCCTGCCAGAGTTTTACCTATTCTCTGGTCTGTCAGGCATGGGAGAGCTGCCATAGACTTTCCACTTATTCCTGGGTGGGCATTCAAGCCTCTGACCCACTCTTCAGGGAGTGGCCAAGGGGCAGCTCTACCTGGGATTCCCAGAGCTACTTTGCTAAAGCCACCAGGGTTATAGGAGAGAGGGATGAGGGAAGAGGTTCCCAGTACCTGCAAGAGTGAGCACGTCGGATCTTGACTGGAGCACAGGAAGGCCTTCTAACAGGAGATTAGAAATGACTCATTAGGAGAAAGCCTGTCCCATCCTCCAAGTGCAGTGGGCCTTGATGAGCAGAGACATTCTATGGTTTCAGAGCTTTATTATAGAAATGCAGGGAGAAAGAGAGAAGGGAGGGAGGGAGAGGGGGGGGAGGGAGAGGGACACGGAGAGGGAGAGGAAAGGCTAGAGAGAGAGGAAGAGAAAGGAGAGAGGAGAGGAGAGGAGAGGAGAGAGGAGAGGAGACAAAGAGGGGAGAGAGAGGGTGAGAGTGAGGGATAAGAGGTAAGAGAGACAAGTAAGAGAGTGAGGTGGGGCTGAACAGCCCTTTTTATGGTCTTTACTGTTGCTAGGTAACTGAGGAGGAGTTTAGCCTGAAGGTCAGAAGCTTGGGCCACTGACTACTGACCATGCTTCTCTTGTGGGGGCTGTGGGGGGCGGTAACTTAGGCAGGAGCCAGAGTTCCAGGAGCATGAGGGAATGCCTACTGTGTCATGTAGGTGAATTATGACCTTGGGGTTCAGACCTCAGCTCAACTGGAGACCGGCCTGTCTGTGCAATGCCCAATGCCCAACACTGATCTTGAAGTATCTCCACTCCACTCCTTCCTTCCTTCCTTCCTTCCTTCCTTCCTTCCTTCCTTCCTTCCTTCCTTTCTTTCTTTCTTTCTTTCTTTCTTTCTTTCTTTCTTTCTTTCTTTCTTTCTTTCTTTCTTCCCATCATCCTTTTCTTGTCACAGAGATTGAATTCAGGGCTTTGCACAAGCTAGGCAAGAACTCTAGCAATGGGCTATGAATCCAGCTCCATCCATTTTGCCAGGTTATACATTTTCTTCTAGCCTATTCAGTTGGTCCTTTCTTCCCATATAAATTTTGATAGTGTTTTGAAAAGATGTAGTCCATTCTGTTTAGGCTGTTAAATTTGTGGGCATAGTTTTCATAGTATTCCTTTAAGCTATGGTTTGGATATGTATGTCCCCAAAACCAACTAGAATGTTCCACCTACTAGTTGTTGGTGGAGACCTTAAGAGGTAGGGACATATGGAAGTGTAGGTCACTGAAGACATACATGTTCTTGACTCTGTCTGCTTCCCCACTTCTATGAAGTGAGTTTCCTCCATCATATGTGTCTATCACCACAAAGTCCTGTCAGGTCATGGTCTCAAAGGCATCAGTGCCAACTGATGCTGGACTAAAATCTCTGAACCTATGAGCCAAGGTAAACCTCTCCTCATAAGTAAGCTTGTCTTATGTTTGTTCCAGTGGCAGAAAGCTGGCCAACACAAAACACTGGGACTGGGAAGGGAAGGGAGACATTCCACATTACCTCCAAAGTTCTCTTTTCATCATTTTTATTGTGAGGTATTTCAGACAAATAACGTGATATTTCATTGGACGTATTTTAGTATGTATCTCTACAGGGTTTGGTCATTTCCTTAGATGTGCTAAGACAACCAATATTTTTATGGTTTTTTTCCGTTATTCATTGTTATGCCACTTTCTTGAGATATTTCAACATATTTTAGGCACTTAATTTGTTCAAATAATAATAGTGACTTTTTGATCCATAACTTATTTCAATAAAAAAACTACTTTCTATGGAGAAAGCATAAAAAAAATAGATGTTTGAGTCCTTGGTGTGGTGGTGCATACCTGTGGTCTCATAGTTCACACAGGAGGTTGAAGCCGCCGGATGACATGCCTGAGGTCAGGATGGTTGCTACTGAAACCCTGTGTCCACAACCATCGATTCCCGAAAAGGAAGAACAAAAATGGAAAATACTCAAATTTTCACAGGATATTGTGCTGAAAGTCCTGTGTGTACAAAGTGTGAACATTTCACACTCTAAACACCCCACAAACATATCTACATGCACTGCTCACACGTTGGCGCTACACATACTCTCTCTCTAACCAGATTCCCAATTGGGCTACCACAGATACCCAAGAGTCCTCAGGGAAATGACCATGCTGGAGACTCAGCTGAGGGCTAGAGGGGGAAAAGAGGGAGAAGTCTACAGTCCAGGTCCAGGCTAAGCCACATTAAACATTGTAATGGCTAGTCCTAGTTGTCAACTTGACTCTATCTGGAATGAACTACAATGCAGAATTGGAGAGTTCACCTGTGATCCAGATCATGAGGCTGGAAGACACAAGTTTCTGACCTGGATCTTGGCTTGGAACTCTTGAGGCATAGCGGCCATGAAAAGCTTAGGCCCAGGTAAGGTAGTACACTCCTTTAATCCCAGAAGACTAAGGCAAGGAGAGCTTTGAGTTCAAGGTCAACCTGGGATAAAGCAAGTCTCAGATCCAGACATGGTGGTACATACATTTAATCTGGGCCACATCTTCTGCTGGAAGCCTACATAAGGACATGGGAAGAAGGAAGAGTCACTCTTCTTTGCCTGCTTGAATTTACTTACCAGCACTTCTGTTGGAATCTACTTCTATAGGAGACCAGCTGAAGCAACTAGCCTGGTGGGACCGAGCAACTACTGGATTCTTGGAATTCCCATTCACAGCTGCCCATTGTTGGGGTAGTTGGACTACAGACTGTAAGTCATCACAATAAATTCCCTGAATATAGAGAGACATTCCGTAAGTTCTGTGACTCTAGAGAGCCCTGACGAATACAAACATTGACTTACCTTTCTGGAAAGCCCTTTTCTTAGCGACTTCTTACCACTCACCCCTATCACATACCACCTGAGAATTAAAAAAAAATAAGCCAAGAACTCAAAAATTGAAAACACCTTTTCCAAGAATGGGTTTTCCAGGATGGCTTGGCTCTCTTCTTCTCCTGTGTTCCCAAAGCGAGCCAGTGATCGGACACAGAAATTGGCAGGTTAAGGGCACATTGAATGTAATTAATGCTGCAGCCAACTCTCAGTTTTCTGATGTGGTTTCTAGTTTGACAGTGTCATTTGGAAAGTGTCTGACATGAGAGTACTTCTAAAATTATACCTAATGCAGACTAAACACTATCAAATTTATCAGAGGAAAGTTTGACCTCCTAATGTAGGCACAAACTCAGATAAACTTGCCATGAACCTTTGAGAGGTATGCGCAACGCACTTTAGAAAACTCCAGTTCCATTATGATGAATTATTCATTGAAAACCCATCTGCATACTTAACTCTGAGCAGACATAAATGAAAACCTACCTTGTTCCCAAGGGACAACAGAGCTACATTCTGTTGGTTAAGATCCAATGGTTACTACTGGACAATGAATTATCGCCAGCTCAAGGTGTTCCTGTGAAGTTTACATGAATCCTGCTGACCAGGAGAGCTTTTTGTACCGATGGACGCGGGGCCAGTGTCACACCCATTCTGAATTACCAAACATAGCTGAAGTAAAACTCTTGGGTAATAAATACTTCAGGGAGGTAGCATATGGATGCAGCAGGTTGGCTTACTGATTAATGATGGAATCAGGATCATTTGCATTAACAATGGAAAAACTCCACTAATGGCCGTGTCTGAGCTTGCTTTCATGATACTCAGGGGCAATGTATTACATCACCAGGGATATTCTGAATAGTATTTGGCTATAATAAACTGTTAGATACTTAGAATACAAAGCTTGCTTGCTGTAGCCCAGTGGCTTCACCGTCTGCAGGCCTCTGAATGGTTATCAGGTTTACCAGCAACTTTGCCATCAGATAGCTGCTTATTAAGGTAGCCACGGACTTGTCAAATCATAATCTGTCTTTGTGCGTATGAGTACATGCTTTTATGTATGTGTGCACATGTGCATTCATGTGTTCAGGGAAGCCTGAGGTGGGTGCCAGGTCTTTATCAGTCGCTTTCAATCCTACTTTTTGGGATAAGGGCTATCACTGAACTTGGAGCTGGACAATTCAGCTAAAGTAGATGGCTAGAAAGGTCCAGAAAACCTCCTGTCTACACTATCCAGCACTGCAATTACAGGTATGCTTCTGTGTACCCAACTCTTTACATGAGTGTTAAAGTATTAAACGCAGGTCCTCGTGACAAGCACTTTACAAACTGAGATATCTCAGTCCCATAACTTTATTTTTTTTTAGGCAATATACCTAGACGATTCATATACATTTATAAGTCTGAGACACATTATATCTAGTCCATCAGAGATATGGGACCTGTGAGAGCCAAAAGAGCCTCCCAGTTTGTAGGCAGGAAACAAGCGGTAGGATGCATGAAAGACTTACCCACTGTACTGGTTTGAGTGAGAAGGATTCCATAGGCTCATATATTTGAATGCTTGGTCCACAGTTGGTGGAACTGTTTGGGAAGGATTAGGAGGCGTGGCCTTGTTGGCAGAGGGGTGCCACAGGGACCAGGCTTTGAGGTTTCAAGATTCATTCCATGTCCATTCATTCTCATTCTCTCTCTCTCTCTCTCTCTCTCTCTCTCCCTGCCTTGAGGTTTTCTCTCAAGATGTGAGCTCTCAGCTACTACTACAGCACCATGCCTGCCTGCCTGATGCTATGCTTCCCCCTCCCCCCTCCACGATGCTCATAGACTCTTAGCCTTCTGAAACCATAAGCCTCAAATATACTTTTCTTCTGTAAGTTGCCTTGGTCATAGTGTCTCATCATATCAGTAGAAATGTAATGAAGACACCCACTCACAAGGCAAATTAGTGGCAGAAATGGTCGGGTTGAATTCTGTCTCATGCTTCTGCTACTGTCTGTCCAGCAGGTCACCTCCCCCCGCCTGTCTGAGCCAACCTCAACACTGCTTTCTTCAGTGGAAATTTTATCTGCATTGCCAGTTGATGGACATTTTCCCCTGCACCTCTCCATTCTGGATTACCGACAGTTGATATGACATAAGATGGCTTTAAGCCTCTCATTCTATAGCATGAACTTTTGTGAAGATACACAGGGATGACTGGGTTGGGAGCAAAATCAGTTCACAGACAACACCGCAGGGAAAGACTCGTAAACTCCTGGGCCTCAGCAGAGGAGCTGTTTCCTGTGAGGATGGTTTCTCATTCCCTTCTAGTCCTACCCTTAGAACTATCACTGTAAATTCTTTCTCCATAATAATAGATGCTCCCTTCAGAATCCCCAGGCACATACAAACATATCCCCTCATTCTTCATTTTCTGATTTTATGTGATGGCTGACTTACCTGCACGTGTAGCTGTGCTCCACTTGCATACCTGGTAGCCATGGAGGCCAGAGAGGAGAGTGGATCCCTCGGAGTTAGAATCATGGATGGCCGGGACCTGCTATGTGGTACCGGGAATTGAACTTGTTTCCTTTGGCAATGCAGCTGGTGTCCTTAACCACTGGGCCACCTCCACCTCTCTTTCTAACCCCCAGTTTTAACCTTTTAAATGACATAATTTAAAGGGCCACAGACAGGATTCTTTACTTTTTGTCTGCTCGCTTTTTATAAGCCACACCCAAAGATAGTTTCAGAGAAATAATACAGGGTAGTTTAGCCAATATCACATAGCCCTACTAACAGAATTGAGGAGTACCCCATAATTAAAAGCATTACATTTTTTTTTTTTTTTTGCTTATGTCAGAGCTAGGACTATTCTGTTCACACCAAGTAAGATAAATTAGGCCTTTACATGTTCTCATGTCAGTAAGGATTTGCTGCCAAGCAGGTTCAGAATTGGCCCAATTTCATCAGCAAGTTAAAAAATAGCAAATCCTTTAGTGTCTAGGGGTTTTTATAAGACACTATGGGATTATATTCTTAGAGATAAGTATTATCTTACAAAGTATTACAAATCAGGATTAGGGATCTGCCCAAACCTTCACATCTACCAAGATTCTCAATACTCCGAATACAGATGAATTCATTTTATCACTTTCCTATTGATGGGCAGGCACTTCAGAGCTTCTAAACTTCGGTTCATTGCATATAATGTTGTGATCGCTATCTTTGTGTAATATTTTAAATGTACACGCACAAATGCAAAACGGTCATTCAAATGTGTGACAAGAGCCAGTTTGTGGCAAAGTCTTGCTTATTTGCTCCTTGTAGCTGATTTAGACAATTGTGGAGAGGCATTCATGAAAAGATTCCAAATCTTCATAGTGGAGAATGTCCTGACACTGTAGTGGAACTTGGATAAGCAGATAAAGTGCTCAGCCAGTGAGTCCTTCCTTTCTCTACTTCCCCAGGACTAAGATTACAAGTGTGCTCTACCCTGCCTGGCTTTTGTTTAATGAATGTTGTTGGTTCATATGTTCTCGCAGTAAGTATCTTGCTGCGTTACCTCCTCAGCTCAGTGGCAGTGCTTTTATGAATCAATTTCTTAGCCTACAAAACAGAGATCTCACATATGATTTCAGTCAACAAATATGAGTTCTAGTGGGCAGACCTTATTCTAGGTTCTGAGAAATAGCAGTAACCCCAAGGCTACAACAGACCCGGCCATTATGAAACCTGCCTTTTAGAGATGCACACCAAGAAACATGATGATAGCCATCAACTGAGCCAGGTACCCTTAGGAACAAACTCCCGCGTGAACACATTTTTAAAATGTCCTTTCATTTGGCTGCAGATAAAATCTTTTGGGGTAAAGAAGCTAAGTATAGTCAGAGGCTTCCTGCCTGCCTCCTTTAGGATACAAGCTAAGCATGCCCAGAAGTGTTCTTGTCATTGTTCCTTCTTGAGCTAGAATCTTAAACTGAACCTGCTCAGTAATGTAGACCCTAAATGACCAGCATGCGCTGGTTTGTGCCTGTCCCACAGTTGCGTCCTTTTCTGCACAACTGTGATAGGCTTCCTATATAAAATCCCTTTGTTCTGAAGAGCGCTGCTCTGGAAAAATCCCTCATGCTTCTCTTCCCTGCTGCGCCTAGTAAACTGTTCTCTTTCATTTCTTGGCTATGCTTGCTTCAACTGCGCATGCACTGAGATTGCTTTGACTGCGCATGCACCGGGATGCGACCTCATTGCCTTCGGTTGTAACGACAACTAAGAAAATGAATTAACACACTAGATAGCCATGAGTGTCAAGGAGAAAAAATGGAGCAGGAAAATTCAATGGGATATGTGAAGAAAAGGAATTCCACTTTTAGACAATAGGGCTAGAGAAATTCCAAGAATATATCTTTTCAGAGCCTGAAAGAGGAACGAGTCCAGCTGTGCATGTATTTGAGGCTGAGCAGTACAGTGTGAGGGAGTTGGCCATGCTAAGGTGGGATCATACGAGGAATCAAGGAAATCAGAGAAGGCCATTGTGGTTAATGAGACAAGGCAGGAAAGGAGGTGAGTTCAGAGACAATGGAGCAGATGAGAGGACATCACATTCTAAGGGCTTTGACTTGTGCACAGTGCAAGAGAGCAAGACCTTGGGGAATTGTAAACACCAAAGGAATGCGATCTGATTGATGTTTTTAAAAGGCCGTGTGTTAAGACTGCCCTAATGGCTTGAGCACAGAAGTAGACAGGAGGCTGCTGGACTAATGAGGCTGGACAGAGAGCTGGGGGAGAAAGTGGCTACAGTTTGATATACATTGTAACAGGAGTCAGAGATAAGTCCATCCCTCTGAGGAAATGACTACATTTTGATATACATTGTAACAGGAGGCAGTGATAAGTCCCATTAGGGATGTGAGTGATAAAAGCCATCCTGTATATCACTCCTCTCTACTCACCGTTAATCTCCCTCTGGCTAGCGCCTCTCCTGCCACTCTGGTTTTGTTTCGATGAGCTTGGGCCCTACCTGTCACCTCTATCTGCTCAGTCATGTGCCCCAGCAACCTCTTTGCCTTCTTCCTGCAGATTTCAGTTCTCTCTCTCTCTACCAAATCATGCTCAGAAGCCAACAGCAAGCCAGTAACCCTCCCATTTGAACAATTATAAGACCTACTCTTCTTTTGAGACTCATATGTGGAGGTCAGAAGACCATTTTTTTTTCAGGAGGAGTTGGTCTTTTCCCCTACACTGTATGTTCCCCTGCTGGGATGGCTTGCTAGCTTTCCTCCTATTTTTACTTTTATTTACTTAGAGATACTTATAATGTATTTAGATCTAATACACCCCATTTCCTCCCCTCTTATTCTTCTCCTATCCCACTAAAATTTCCCTCCCAACTCTATGTTCTCCCTCTCTGTCTTTCTCTCATCCCTCTGCTCTCCCTCACCCCTTTCCTTCCTTCCTCCTAGCCCTCCTCCAGCTCTGTGATTTAATACCATCCAATCCATTTAGTGCTTCATGAATGCACATGGGTACTGAAGCATGGCTAGCCTCGCAGGGCCTGGGTCCCCAAGGTGGTCCCTTCTCCATCCATGCTGGGGTTTAATTTCCTCCCCTGCTGTCAGTGTAACAATGAGTGCAGAGAAAACACTTATTGTTGGATGAGTAAGAGATAAATAGAGGAGGGGAGGCAGGTCCTGATGTTCCTTGGAGTACACAACTTCCAATAACCTGAGACTCCCCTATAGACACATCCTGTAGAGGCTTCCTTTGCCTTCTAATATATGCATACCAAAATTATAACACACAGGGATTGGGGAAGTATCTCAGATTTGATCTATGCCATGGTCCCAGCCTTTACTTTTCCACATCTTGTAGCTCAAATGCTCATCAGAGGCTCAAGTTGCTGTGTTCTGATGATGAAGCCTTGGGAGAGATTCTGGTTGGCTAGCTGTGGTCAGATGCAAACTCTGTATCCAGCCAGAAAGGCCCCTACATGCTCTGCAAACACAGCAATGTAAGTGGGCATCAGTACCTTGGAGCAGATTCCTCCAGAAGGCTCCCAAATGTCACAGATCAGTTCCTCTCTACATACTGGTTAATTTTACATACGGAACTCACAAATAAAGTTTATACAAAATAGGCCTTTCTAATCACTTTGACTTTAGTGTTTTAGAAACTAGGTTATGTCTGAATATAGAAATAAATAGAAGTAAAGTCCTGTTTGGAGATTTGGTTCAAAGAACAATCACTTTTTAAGTTAATAAGTATCTCAGGTCTTATTTTAGTTGACTTTTTTTTTTTTAATTTTTTTTTTTGATCTCCTTCTACCATTAGGAAAGGCTCAGCGAGAGAGTAGTGTGCAGTCCTGTAAGGCTCACACATCTTCATTTTACCCTTGGTTGAGCTTTGATGTGTGTGAGGGATATGTTAGAAAACTGGATGCAAGCAGCTGAAGTTCAGAAATGTGCGAAGGAATGGCTTTTCTAATTTATTTTCTTTTTAAATGGAAAGCAATTAAATTCCATTTATGTGCAATAGGCCCTCATCCAGGCTGCTGTAGCTAAGGATGGCCTTGAACTTCTGATGCTGCTGCTTCCAGTTCCTGACACTGAGGTTCCATGAATTCTCCACCTTACTCAGTTTAATGCAGTGCTGGGGATGAGTGCAGGTCTTCCTGTGCTCCAGGCAAATACTCATCAACTCAGCTACATTCCCAGCCTCTCCTTTTTTTTTTCTTTTTCTTTGTGTGTGTTTTCATGTGTACATATAGGTGTATGTGCAAATGTGCATGTACATATGAAGGCTAAAGGTTGCCATTGGATGTCTTTCTCTTTCTTTGTTCCTTCCTTCCATTTTCCTCCTTTCTCTTTTTCTTCCTTCATTTCTTCTTTTCTTTCTCTCTTTCTTCCTTTCTCTCTCTTTCTTTCTTTCTTTCTTTTGTTCTTTCCTTCTTTCTTTCTTTCTCTCTTTTCTTTCTTTCCTTCCTTCCTTCTTCCTTCCTTTATTTCTATTATTTATTCTTCTCTCGTATATTTTGTCTTGACTACAATTTCCCCTCCCCCCTCCCTCCTCTCTCCAGATCCACTCCTCCCCCTTTCTCTTCAGAAAAGGGCAGACCTCCTAGGGATATGAATCAAACATGTGAGCCATCTTTCCATCTCTCCTTCACAAATAATGTTTTTACTCCTTGTCTGGTGATGAACCTTGGCTGCTTTGTTGCAGATTCTGTAAGACATCTTAGAATGGAGTCACCTCCTTAGGAGCAAAAATATCTGCTCTGAGAGGATTGAAGGTGTCAAAATAACACTGTCAACTATAAGTGAGATATCTTCTGAATTGGAACTTGAGGAGGAACTTCATGGGAAGAAGTCTAGAGGAAGTTATTGGTTCTATGAACCTCTGTAGATCCACAGTTAGGCTCCCAGTGGTGGACATGAGGCCTCTGCTAACCAGCAAAACTGGGAGTTGGGAAAAATAGTTGAACAGAAAGCAGAGTAGAGAGAGAGAGGGGGGCCCTGAAACCTGTCATTCATTTTGCCTGACAGACCTTGACAGAATAATAACCTGTACTTAATTTTTTCCTCAGTCAGCACTAACTTAAAACCATTTAGAGGAAAATATCTGGAAAATGTAGTTTCTATCTTGACTGTAGAACAGACCAATACAAGGTTGGTGTTCAGGGAAATACCAAGGTAAACTGTGGGCGCTCTGTTCAAAGGTGGCACCTGACAATGAGGTACAGGGTCACACTCAGCTTTCAGGGTATGGTCTGAGATACTACCTCAAGTTGAAGCACTCGGTACCTTCTGAATCTTATTATGTGGGTCTTCTATTCAGAGGGGGCCCTGATCCTACTGTTCATCACATGTCTTCCTTGGCACTGGATTGTTAAGGCTTGACACCTCATTGGCTCCTGTTCTTTCCATTACAGTCTTGGCAGTAATGCTTGCTTGACCTCTAACATTGTCCTGCTACCCCCATCTGTTTAGTCTGGACATGGACAAGCTTGGCAGACCCAAGACTTCAGCCAGGGCTAATTCCTAGCTAATCCAGCGTCTCCAGCAGGCGTTCTGGGTCTCCTTGATCTCACTTCTGGGGACACAGAGCTTACTTTGTGCTTGACAAATTAAGTACACGAACTTCTCTGACTTGAAACTATGATGTGATTTTTTTTTTCTTGTAAGCAGAGTGTTCAATAACTGAAGGGCTTTTCTATGCTTGAATAAGAAAGAATAGATTTGAGCTATGTGAGGAGCCAAGGAAAATACGTGGACTGGAACTCTGCAGAGCTGCTATCATAAAGGCATTGTGGTGGATAATCACAAGCTAAGCAGGCAGATATTGCAATACTGAGCTTGGCTCTATATACACCCTGTATGCCCTACACCCACCCCGTATGTGAGAGTTCAGAGGTGGGATTCATCTTTCAATAGTTGTGGCTCAGCTGGTATGTTACTTTTCTATTGCTGTGATCAAAAGTGTGATCAAAAACAGCTTGGAGAAGAGCTTATGTTTCCAGAAAGATAAGTGTCTGTCAAGGCACAGAAGCATGGCAGCGAGGGGAAGACATGGTGGTTGGGGGAGAGGTGTGAGACCTGGGCCACTGGCATGAAGCCGAGAAAGGGAACTGAAAACACGTGAGGCTTTAACAGCTAAAGCCCGCCTCCTGTGATGCACTTCCGCTTCCCATAACGTACTTTCTTCAGTGAGGCTGTAACTCCTAAACATTTCCAAATAGCACCACTTACCACATATCCAAATATTTGAGACTATGGGAGATGTGTTTCATTTACCACACTGGGGAGATAGAATGGTATCTGGCTACCCAGGCAAGAATTTTGCACCGTCCACATACAGTTTTTTCAGCATAATATTTTTATTGGTTCTTTGGGAATTTCACATCATGCACCTCTACTGCACGCTCTCCTCTCTTTGAAACACCTCCCCTAAATAAAAATGAAAATTAGAAAAGAAAAAAAAAGAGAGAGACAAGTCCAATTTGTACTATCTATTTACTCAGTGGAGCATGGTCAAGCTCTTGGTGGCCTGCTTCTTAAACAGAACTGAGTCCTTCCCTGACCACACCCCACCAGAAGCCATCAGTTGTGGAGAGCTACACTTCAGTATACTTATTGCACTTTTTAAGAGTTCTCTTTGATGGCTTCCTGCCTGTGCTGTCGCCAGAAACCATGATCTGTGCTCCCACTAACTGGAAAGAAGGAGGAAGCTACGTTTGTAATGATATCAATGACTGTGGACAGGCACATTTCATTCAAGTAACCCTAGAGTAGATTTGTATCCCAACAATTGGCACGGCTATTTTCGGTACATCATATAAATTATCTGAGCCCCATCTTTAAACTGGAAAAAAAAAGTCCCTACCTTGTTGGATTGTTACAAGAATGATCTGTTAGAATCACAGCACCTGCAGTGCCAGGCACACAGAACTTTGTTTGAATAAACAGAAGCCCCCATTGTATGGTTGGATTCCAAGGCTGGGCCTCTCACAGGGAAACTGGTAAGGCTTTTGAAAAAGTAAATGTCAGCAGACTTTCAAAGGGTGACAGCAAGAGGAAGCTGACAGCTATTAGCTCTGGCATGTCTCTGGATTGCACAAGCTTGTCTCTGTTGACATTTAGGGACTGGACTGCAAGAAACTGCCCTTAGTGGAACAAGTCTAGAAGCCACTCAAAGCCCCTTTTGACACACAAATATTTGTGACCTCACCTGAATTAACATGCCCCTCTGAGGACTGAAGAAGGTGGAGGCTGGGGCCTTCTGTCTGTTTGCTACCAAACATTGAAATCATCTTTAAATGAATCTAAAAGAACCTTAAAAGAGGTCCCTGGTTTCTCCAGTAACACATGGTACCCAGAGTGGACTCCCAACTTCCTTGGTGGCTTAGACAGGAGTATTACAGATGCCTCTCTGAGGACACAGCTGGTGACAATATCATGTTCCACAATTCAGGTGAGCCAAGCCTCTGGCACCTCGTGTCTCCAGTGGTTGCCCTTTGGCTAAGACTCCTCCCAGGGAGTGTCTGCAGTCTTGATCCTTTCACCTCCTCTAGGTCGGTCTGTAGCTCCTGGCCTTGCTGCTCTATTGGCTTGGGAGAGAGAAAAAAATCTTTATCTTCCTCTCCCAGGCTCATCCTCTTAGGCATGGTGGCTGGTCCAAGTCGTTGCCCTGCGTATTTATGGTTTATGGCTATGTGCTTGTGGGTAAATGATGCTAAACTTAACTCCCTAGCTCTTCTCCCTGAGCACAGGATACCATCCTTTTCCCTATCACCCCTGTCATTACCTCAGAGACACCTCTGTTCCAAGTTAGGAGAAGGGAGAACATTTGGAGAGGCTTCACAGGGTCAGATGCACAGGCATCTGACCAGAACTAGGATGCCAGCACTGCACTGAACCATGAAGGCTGTCATTGCTGGATACCTGATCCAAGGACCCAAGGCAGTTGCTTTTCTCTGAAAGTTCCCCCCAGGAGGCTGCAGAGGTTTGAAAATCAGGATCAACAATTTTTAACAACTTTATTTGACTTGATTGACTGCTGAGGCCATATAGAGATGGGTGCACACTCTCTGGTCTCCTTATAGGTGGCTACGAGGCAAAGTTTCACCATGGATTCTTCCCTTTTAACTCCTCCAAAGCAGCAGTGCTAGCATATGCTAAACACACCTATCCCTGCTTGTGCCTATTCTTTTGTGGGTTCCTGTCCCAGCTGACCTAGGAGCTACAGGAGTTCAAAATGAAACCAAGGTGACAGCTGTTGTGGTTCCCAGTTTCAATTACTGGTAAAGTATATGGATGCCTGCCAGAAACCTGCCCAGCAACAGGATTGAGGAACGTAGAAATGATAGGAGTAGCAGATTTCAGGGGCAAAACTTAGTTTTCAAGAGCGAAATTGCTTGCTTTTAGTAATACCTTTCTTAGCTCTTTGCTATTCTAAGTTCAAAAGCTGTTGGCTTCTGGTAATAAACTCTTTGGCAGCAGCAGGGAATTGAGAAGAAAAAAAGGCTTAATTGCAAGTTTTCTTCACTCTCTGGCTCAGGAGCCTCTCCCTGGTCAGGGGTGAGGCTTGGAACTCATTAACTCTTCATGAACCAGGAAGAAAAGAGAAGAAAAAGAAAACTTATTTACACAGACGACATGCACAGACCTAGAAATGTACATACACATACTGTGGTAGGGCTTGACCATCTGTTTCATCAACTCCATACATGGTCGTGGTAACTTACATCCACATGTGCCTCCATACATATAAACGAACAGACATATGCATATTTACATTTGGTGGATGGGGCAGAGCCCCCCAAGCCACACTTTATTTCTTCTCTCTGTCTTTTTTTATACCTTCTTAGACAAAAATTCTTTATAAAATTATCTCGTTGATGAAATGTTAAACAAAAGGGCAGTTATGGAAGGATGTTGATAGCTAAGTTCAAAGCAGTGTTTCATTCTATAAGCTCATTATAAGTTCAAAGCAACAATTTCACATGGCCTCACTTTATAATAGTGCACACCTGTGGCCTCATCCTTGAATCTAGCCTAGAATGAATGTTTTTCCTTGATCACAAATTTGTCCCAGCCTATTTTTCTTTTTAGTGTAATTGTGAAAGCTCATTTTATTTTTTTTTAATGCAGCCTTTAATTACTATTCTATGAGGAGTGGGCACATTCTACTTTTGATTCTAAATTTATTATATTTTTCTGGCAAAACAACTAAAACCATCTCTTAAAACTTTCTTCCTAAAATTATTTAAATCAAATCAGGAAGCCTATAAAATCATTAATTCATTCAAATGACATTAATTCATGAAAGTTCATCTGTATGTTGATCTGCAGGAAATCTGCCCAATAGGGTGGATTCCTAATGCCCAGGAACCATTAGGCTATGCAATAAGTGACAGGAAAGGCATATTAGTACTACAAAGCAATCCTGGGAGGAAATCTCCAAGGACACTGTAACTCAGAGCTTACCCATCACAGCTATGCAAAGCTCTGGGCCATCTCCAGAAAACTTAGTTATTTGCCTTTAGCCTTTCCTAGATGGTTCCTTGCAGATGCCCCAAGCATGAGTTCAGACCATGAAATTCCTTCTCATATCTGTTTTCTTACTTTGCTATTTTGGGGCTACATCCCTCAGGTTGATTTTTCCCCCTCTGTGTATACAATCTTATGCTATGTTTATGTTGACCTATAACCTATGTGGTTAAGTTTATATTAATGTTTTCTGGTGTTTTTTACAGTTTACCCTATGCCTTCAACATATTGTACCAGAATAGGCTGCCCTTTTTTTTCTTGGTTTCCTTTGGATAATTCCAGATCCTTATAAAAACAAAATATGGCTGTAACTGAGAGTTGGTAGTATGTTTTATGTGTGGGATTGGGGGAAGGAGAGTAAAACCTGATTCTCACCAATCAAAGTAACTTATAGGTCTTGACTTGACAGTCAAGAAGTTTAGTTCTCAGCAGTTAAGAGCACCGACTGCTCTTTCAGAGGTCCTGAGTTCAATTCCCAGCAACCACATGGTGGTTCACAACCATCTGTAATGGTATATAATGCCCTGTTCTGGTGTGTGCGAAAACAGCTACAGTGTACCGTATATTATTTTTATATAAATAAGTAAATCTGAAAAGAAAAGAAAAGAAAAGAAAAGAAAGGAAAAAAGAAAAGAAAAGAAAAGAAGAAGAAGAAGAAGAAGCAGAAGCAGCAGCAGCAGCAACAGCAGCAGCAGCAGCTTAGTTCTTGCTAACTAAGGCATGCTGGGAGCTGAGGAAAACATGTTACTCCAATTCCCAGGAAGTTTTTGGATCTCGGTTCTCATTAACCAAAGAAACTTCAGGATAGAGCACCACGTGCTGCAGACAATCACAGGCCATTTGAGAACACTTACCCTTACGGGGAAAAGTTAACTCGTCCTGTCTAATGCTGCCAGACAGTATCAGATAATCATTAGAGGAAAATAACCAATCATTGACAACATAAGCTTCAACACCATTGCCCGGCCAGATCTGTTTTGCAATAAATAAAACAAATGGTCAGATGTCTTATGTCCAAGCCTTTCTTCCAAACTTGGGCGCCTCGTCTTCTGCATGTTCAACAATGTGGAGGCCAGTGCAGATGCAGATGTGAGGTCAAAGGGACCAATTTTTGCCCTTACCTCCAGGTCAGCTATTTATTGAGGCTTTTCTGAAACGACCCTACAGCTAAAGAAAGTACCCATCCTCTAGATCAGAGGCCATGGAGACCTCGTAAATTAGATTCTAACCATTCTGTAAAGAAGATGGCCAACACAAGGGATATGCCTTCTGTGCTTCAGAGGAAAGGATACAGCAAGATTACAGTAAATGGGATAACTGGTTTACTTGCTGGTTTTGTGTGTCAACTTGATACAATCTAGAGTCTTCAGAAAGGTAGGAGACTCAGTTGAGAAAATGCCTCTGTGAGATCTGGTTGTAAAGCATTTTCTCAATAAGTAATCTATGGGGTAGGACCTAGCCCTTTGTGGGTGGTGCCATTCCTGGGCTGGCTGTCCTGGGTTCTATAAGAAAGCAGGCTGAGCAAACCATGGGGAGAAAGCCAATAAGCAGTGTAAATTAAAAAAAATATTATTTTCTACATATAGTAATTAATGCTGGAAACAAATACAGCAGCAATTATTCCTTAACTAGCCAGTTTTCCAAATAACTATGCAGAAACCTTTTAATATTTCAAAGCCTAGGTCTTAGCAGGGCACACTCTCAACGAGCTCATCTAAGTTAAACTGATCACCTTGCTCCATCCAACCACATGGCTAGCTATACCTTCCAGGCCTAGAGTCACATCTGTCTCCTCTCATGTCTCCTGGCGAAAGGCCTTTTTCTTCCCAGAGTTCCTTCCCCCTCCCAGGAAGTCCCACCGTTCACTTCCTGCTTAGCTAATTGGCCATCAGATTTTTATTAAAACCAATCCTAGAATCCCTTAGGTAGTGAGGAAGGACCGAGACACAATTTTGCATAGCACTCCCTAACAAAGCAGCACTTCTCCATGGCTTCTGCTTCAGTCCCCACCTCTAGGTTCTGTCTTTAGTTCCTGAACAAAACGCCCAAATAAATACATTTTTAAATGAGAACTAAATAGTATTAATTCATAAAAAGTTTAGTTCAGGGTTGGGAGAGATGGCTCAGCCATCAAGAGTACTTGCTGTCCTTGCAGAGGACTTACATTTGGCTCTCAACACCAACATGGTCGTTCACAACTATCCATAGCTCCAGCTCGAGGGGAGTCCTATGCCTTCTGACCTCTGAGGATATTAGAGTGCACAGATAAAACAAAAGAAATAAATCTTCAAAAGAAAGTTGAATCAGTCTTGGGCATGTAAGTCTCAGTCCCACTGAGTACTGGCTAACTCATGGCACTTTTTCTAACGAAGCTCCATCATTTGCTCATAACTTAGTGTTAGGAAGACCGTGATAAACCTCAGAAAGGCAAACATGTGTGAGGTGAGGCTGATAGTTTCCTTAGTGATGAAAATTTGGGTAGAGCCTTAAACCATGTGCACTCCAATAGGATAAGCTTTAGGGAGTGTGGTTGGTACCCGCTCCCTAAATCAGACATGTAAAGGGCAAAGAAGTTACTGTACAGGTTTTAAAAAGTCTCCCTCCATGGCTGAGGCCAGAGGATCTCAGATTTAAGACCTAGCTAGGCTGGAGAGTGAGCCTAAGGCTAGGCTGGGTACCTTAGTGGGCTTGTTCTCAAAATAGAAAGAGAAACGAGGACATGGGTAGAGACAGCAATGGACTTCTTTGGCTTGCCTGAGGCTCTAGGTTTAATCCTCAGTCCCAGAAGAAGAAAGAAGCAAAGGAGCTAAAATAACAATGATAAGATTTTCCCTTTCCTCAAGGCTCTTTAATAACAATGCCTGTATTCACAACCTATGTATATTTTCCTTTTCAAAATTTCAAGGTGAATTAATGTCAGAACATTCCCATTTCCCATCCTAAGACAAGGTCTTACATGACCTTGCTTACAAGATTTGTTTGTCTATATTTGTTGATGCATCTGCTGACAGAATCGATGAAAGTCATCAAGGTAAGTGGCAGGGTGCTTTCCTTTTTTCCCCTCTGAATTGCATCATGGTTTACTTGTCAGACTTTAAATATATGATTGAAGATGTTGTAAACATACCCAATGACAGCCCTCCAGAGACTAAATGGTCTGGGTATAAAAGGTCAAGGTCAAAAGTACGTTGGACTCAAAGTGGATACAGATATTTTAATAATGTAGACAGCTGCTGGAAATGAATCAATAGAACCAGAATGTCAGAATACAAGAGGCTGAGAGGAGTGGCGTCCACATTACAGTCCGTTTGTGTCCATGCCTCTGCCACCATCTTAGCCTTCCAGCTCTTACCTACACCAAGGCATCGGGGTCTTGATCTCATCATTCAGACCATGTCAAATATTTTAATTGATCATCTTTTACCTTCAAGATGAAATTGACAGTATTTAGCTTGATGTCAAGATGCTACAGTGTGATATTCATAGTTTTGTGAGCAATACGAGATAATGTAAATTGATTAATCTGCATGTTCAGTTGTTTTATTGGTATCTTGTTGGTTTGTTCCCCAAGGAAGGGGAGTGATACCCAGGTGGGGCTCTTCCTTCTCAGAGGAGAAGGGGAGGAGAGAATGGGGAGGGGATCTGTGGGAGGGGGTACTGGGAGGAGGCAGGGCTCAAATCGGGATATAAAGTGAATACCTTTTTTTTTTTTTAAATGGAGATCACAGTTCTTACCCTCAAAGCAGAAATTGCCCCTTAGAGGAGGAGACAGATAAGCAAAACCCAGTCACAGAACAGTGTGGTAAGTTGTAATGGAAGTCAACTGAGTGGGCACAGTGAAATTCAGGTCAAAGAGCTAGCTGGCTCCCAGGAATTTTTTTTCTTCTTCTTCTTTTGAGACAGCATTTTTAAAATTTATTAGTTATTTTATTTATTTACAATTTGAATTTTGTCCCCCCTTCCTGGTTTCCCCTCCACAACCCCCGACCCCATCTCCCCTCCCCTTTGCCTCTATGGGGGTGCTCCCCACTCACCCACCCATTCCACCTCACCACTCTAGCATTTCCTTACTGTGGGGGATCAAGTTTCTACAGGACCACAGATGCCAGATAAGGCCATCCTCTTCTACATATGCAGCTGGAGCCATGGGTCAATGTGTACTCTTTGGTTGGTAGTTTAGTCCCTGGGAGCTCTTGGGGAGGAGGGGTCAGGATAGTTGATATTGTTGTTCTTCCTATGGGGTTGCAATCCCCTTTCGCTCTTTCACTTCTTCCCCTAACTAGTCCATTGAGATCTCCAGGCTCAGTTTGATGGGTGACTGTGAGTATCTGCATCTGTATTGTTCAGGCTCTGGCAGAGCCTCTCAGGGGACAGCCATATCAGGCTTCTGTCCACAAACGCTTCTTGACATCAGCAATAGTGTCAGGGTTTGGTTTGAGACAGCATCTTGCTAAGTAAATCCTGAAAGGCCTGAATCTCAGTATATAGAACTTTTGACCCTAAACTTATGGTGATCCTCCTGCCTTTGCCTAATGAGTGCTGGAATTACAGACATGAGCCACCACACCTAGGCTTTTGGTATTTTAGCTAAGTCTTCTGTGCTAGACGGGTGTAGTTATTTTACATCCATATGCCTTCCCCTCTCTCTGTTTCAAATCACACACGTCGGCCATGTTCACTCTCTACATTTTCTCTTCATTCATTTAGCCAACAGGGATTAGCAGGCCACAGTGTGGTGGAACGTGTGTGCTCTCCATTGCTAATAATAAAAGCAGAGCCTACCCAACCCCCATTCATGGATGACACAGTATTGCCTTTTGCATCCCTGCTGGCCCCTCCACACCTCTTCCATCTGAAGATCTCTTTCTTTGTGGGTTCTGGTAGAATGTTTGTCAAAACTGATGTAGCGATCAGAGGACCAATCAGAATTTTCTGGTTTACAAAACCCAAAATCATTAGGGAAGGGATTCTTTTCTATTATATGGAAAACTGGACAGACAACAGATGACGTACAGTCGGAGAAATCATGTGTTTCCAAAGAAGTGTTGTTTAGCACAGGTCTTTCTGTAGCTCTTTAGGATTAGGAGAGGGGCACTGATTTTAATATGGCATATCAAAGAAAATAGATGACTGTCCTTAAGAGGTTCCCACTGGAAAACGAACTTCCTGGTGTTTTACATTAATGGTAATGCAAAGACTAGGGGAAATAGATCTTTGTGTTATTTTTAAACTTCTGCTCTCATTCCGCGAGTTGAGTGATGGATGGGCAATTTCAATGACTCTTCTTAGTCTTCTCGCCCTGTTAAATTAGGAGAATGAATTAGCAGCTCAAGTTTGCTTTCAAGTCCATCATTTCATTGTCTTTAAATTTTGGCATAGCTTGTAAAAAGTAGGTTAAAGTTCCCTTATGTTTTATTCTTTATGTTATCTCAGAGAACAGCAAGGAGGCCCCAGTAGAGAATGAAGAAGAGGAGGGGTGAGAGGTGAGAGCCCCACCAGCAAGAGTATTGAAATACCTTCTTGGGGCTTCTTTCTTCCTTTGTCAGACCTCATAAAATGTTGGTTTCTGTTTTTAACCTTTTATATAGGGTCTATATATTGGAAATCGATGTCTATACTCTGTAGAACTGTGTAACAGACCTCCAATCTCTTCTACCCACTGAGTGGATTTCTCAGTGAAATATATTGAGTGAAAAAACTTTTAAAATTAATTTCTTTCTTTTCAAAAAATTAGCTTTTTTTTTTGAGAGAGTTTCATAGACATATTACTTGCTGGTCATATGCACTCTGGCACCCTTCTTCTTTCCTTCTGCTATCACTATCTCCCCTCAATAGATTGCTCTCATACAATTGTATCTCTGTGTTGGTTTGTATATGCTTGGGCCAGGGAGTGGCACTATTAGTAGGTATGGCCTTTTTGGAGTAGGTGTGTCACTGTGGGCATGGGCTTAAGACCCTCATCCTAGCTGCCTTGAAGTCAGTATTCTGCGAGCAGCCTTCAGATGAAGATGTAGAAGTCTCAGCTCCTCCTGCACCATGCCTGCCTGGATGGTGCTGTGTTCCTGCCTTGATGATAATGGACTGAACCTCTGACCTGTAAGCCAGCCCCAATTAAATATTGTCCTTATAAGAATTGCCTTGGTCATGGTGTCTCTTCACAGCAGTAAAACCCTAACTGAGACAATCCCTTTGCTTGGTTTTCTTGTCATTTTACTTTATTTTTTTTATGAAGTATTGACTTTAACCAGGGTCTCTCATGTGGGTAGAGGTGTGAAGCTCCCCATTGGAGCATGGGTAATTCTCACCAACAGCTGCACCACTGGTGATGACTCCCTCCTACCTGGTGGCCATCAACTGCCAGCGGTCCTCCAGAGATGGCCTGGGACCCATGATGCTCTCTAGCATCCATGGTTGGGATATTGATAGACCCAGTAATGTGCAGACCTTGTGAAAACAACTGTAGCCATGGAGGATCACAAGTCCAATGGCCATGCCATGCCCAGGAGACACCGCTTCCTTCCTACCCCTCCCCCATATCCTGGTTCTTCTTTCTTAATTCTCTTTCTCTCTGGATGGAAGTTTTTCAAGACTTGAGAAGCATAGCACAGATGTTACCCAGGGAGCTGAGCACTTACTGATAACTTACTCTTAGCACCTTGACCAGCCACGTGTTCTTATTCCTTATCGTTTGCTGAAAAAAACAAACCTTCCTAGCCAGGGCAGAGGGCAGAACTCCCCTGTGAGTGTAAACGTTAAGTATTTAGGAGGCGGTTTGTCTACATGTCAAAACATGTCATAAGCATAGGGTTTATGCCAACTTAATGCTGGTATGAACTGAATTTTCCATAAATAAATAAATAAATAAATAAATAAATAAATAAATAGCAAGCCATACCTTTGATAGAGTCCTATTGTGGAGAGCTGGAAAGCTGAAGGACCTTAGGTAAATATAGGTTATCTTAGGTCCCTTTATAACCTCATGAGAACCCCCATGTCTGTTGCAAGGTCTTCATGACCGTCAATCACATGAAACCCTTTGGGGTGTGGTAGCTGACCACAAGCTCCCACCAACCCAAATGCTAAGAATGTTATGAGCTAGTGACTGAAGCCCACAGCACAAATGACCTTGTTTCTCTGTAGCTCCTACCTGATGTTCCGCCAATGATCTTGAAAAAGTGCTTTGATTCGTGATTTCCTTTTGTTCTGTAACTGTAAAGGCTTCAAAAACTGTTACCACATTAAAACATGGTGTTTGGGGGTGTCTTAGTTAGGGTTTTACTGCTGTGAACAGACACCATGATCAAGGCAACTCTTATAAGGACAACATTTCATTGGGGCTGGCTTACAGGTTCCGAGGTGCAGTCCATTATCATCAAGGTGGAAACATGGCAGCATCCAGGCAGGCATGGTGCAGGGTGTGTGTGTGTGTGGGGGGGGGGGGACCTGATTATGTGTCCCTAGGCAAAGCTCACTCATATTTGGCTCCAGAACAAATAATCTTTCCCTTTGAGGTGAATTCTGAGTTTTTTTTGTATTGACACCAGCTTTTTAAATTAAAATGCCGATGAATGGAACATTATCCCTGGAGGTTGAAAGCTCTCTGTGATAAATTCAAACGAATGGAAGCAGTCCAAAGACCTAGTCACCCACAGCTGCATCCATCTATGCCATTTTAGTTTTCAAAGTCACTAGCACATGGAAATGCACCCCACCTCTTATTTTCTTTCCTGTAGTGAACTGGGCAGTTTCTAGCCTTGGGTACATTTTAGTTGCTGGAAAGATTTTTCATTGGAGGAGAGGTCACCTGATGGAGATGCTCATTTGCTGCTGGCTGTGCATGTACGTGTGTGTGTGTATTATATATATGTATGTGTGTAATATATATATGTATATATATGTATATGTACATATATATGTGTGTGTGTGTATGTGTATGTGTGTGTGTGTGTGTGTGTATGTATGTGAGTGTTTGTTTGTGTTACCTATATTTCTTCAGGTCTAAGCCCTGGAAATCAAATTGTCTACTTTTGTGTTTTGAAGAGAGAGCACCAGCAAGTTCCTCCTTCAGCTGTCACTTCAGTACAAGCTGATTCATCTTGTTCTCAGATGTTATGCAAAACAGATCAGCCTTTTACACTGCTTGATCCAAAGCTTATTTGCCATGCATTTTCTGCCTTTTGATCCCTCTCTGACTTGTTATTTCTCAGTATGAGAAAGAACCGGGGCCTGCCCAATGGCCCCGTGGGTAAAGGTGCTTGCCACCAAGGCTGACAGTATGAGTGTGTGTTCTGGGGTTGAAGGAGAGAAACAAGTTTTTGCAAATAAATGAATATTCTTCTAAAAATTCTTTATAAATAAACAAAATCTGTCACAGAAGGGAGCATAAATTCAAAGGTCCCCAGCCTTGCAAAAGCTTGGGACCCCTGGAAGGGAGCGTGCGACAGTCTGGTGCTTCTCTAAGTGAGTGCCATGCATCCAGAGAGCACATCTTACCCTTAGATTTGTACTTAGATGTCTTTGATGCCATGAGTGGCTTCTCCACCTACTGTAAATGGACCACTTACATGAGGTGCCATTTCAATGTCATGTATAGCTTTCCTTCTTAACATATTTTTGGCAGCTCAATTTTTATACATTCATAT
Source organism: Mus caroli (assembly GCF_978045245.1). Taxonomy (NCBI): domain Eukaryota; kingdom Metazoa; phylum Chordata; class Mammalia; order Rodentia; family Muridae; genus Mus; species Mus caroli. The sequence goes on along the minus strand of NW_028227264.1, from coordinate 122,193,550 downwards.
AAACATTTAACATATTGCCTTCTCATCAAGTCAGGGAATGGTAGTGTATGCTTGTAATCTCAGTTCTCCAGAGGCTAAGAGATGAGGATCAAGACTTCAAAGCCAACCTGGGCCACAAAGTGACAGCCTGCCTCAGAATTAAAAAGAATTGAAAACATGTCTAGCTAATTGGCTCATCTCTGAATTCCTAGTGTGCAGTCCAGTGCCTGGTGTGCAATAGGTAATAATATTTATTTGATGAATTTTACCTTAAATGTCTTGTGAGAGCTTCTTCTCCTTCTTTTTCTTTTCCTTTGTTTTCTTCCTCTTCCTCTTCCTCTTCCTCTTCCTCTTCCTCTTCCTCCTCCTCCTCCCCCTCCTCCTCCTCCTCTTATCTTTGGCCAAGGAATTGTTCCCAAACACAGTCCTTAACAAGAAGAAACAGATTTCTGGACCGACTTTGAGGATCACAAGAATGTTGATGTTCTTTCCTGAGTTGTTTGTGTTCTTTCCTCTTACACACACACACACACACACACTCACACACACACACTCACACAGACACTCACACACACTCTCACACACACTCACTCACACACACACTCACACATACACACACACTCACACACATATACACACACACTCACACACATACACACACACTCACACACACATACTCACACACACATACACTCATACACACATACACACACTCACACACACACACACTCACACACACAGAAGATAGAGACAAACATGCACAGGTAGCTATCTATACCTTTTCCACCTGTGCGCCCCCACCCTGAACATGGGGAGGCAGAGGTGGAATGATACAAGTTTGATACAGCAATATAACAAACACACTTGAGGCTATCCCAGGCTACCTGAAACATTGTCTCAAAAAACAAGAACAACAACAACAAAAAATAAACCCTAAAACATAAACATACAAACAAACAAACAAAGGCTTCAAGGATACATTATTAAATCAGGCAGCTTGAAACAGAACAGACGCAGCTTATTCAAGTGACTCTTTTGTTTGGCTCAGTCACAGTGTGTTAGTGTCTAGATGCGTGACGGTCTGGAGTGAGGATGTCGGTGGTGGTGATAGGAATGAGCCCGTCACAAGCTGTTCCCCTGTTCTGCTGTTTGGGGATTAGCTCTGTCACCATGTGCAGATTACTCAGCCCCTTGAGGCCTCTTCTCAACTGTGATAGCATCTGTGCACTGTGCCGCTGCTGTGAAATGATGTGTGCAAGCATTGTGCAAGCCTTTCTCACAAGGTGCTTATTACTTACATCCTAGGAGCCACGTGACACATTTCCCTGCCTGTCACTCACATATTTTCTTTCTCTTTCTTCCCCTAACCTCCCCTTTACTTTGCATATTCTCTGAGACATTTTTATTTCAGACCTTAAATTATGAACATGGAATCATGCACTAGGTGTGACTTGTCCCTAAATGTCTTTCAAACTGGTCCTTTGATTAAGCACAGGCATCAAGGGAGAAAAGGGGACTTAGTAAAAGAATGATATGGCTGGTGATGTAGCTCAGTTGGCAGGCATTCACGAAGCCCTGTGTCCCATCCTAGGTACCATATAAACTGGGTGTGCTGATGTGGGTTTGTAATCCCATTAATCCAACGTCATCTTTAGCTACATAGTGAGTTTTGAGGCCAGCCTGGGACAACCAGAGTTTCTGTCTTCAAACAAATAAATGAACAGTAGCATACGAAAAACTGACGAGCCTGCAATTTTCATCCAAGACATGGATGCAGGCTTCTCAAGAGAGGGCTGCAGTGAGACTTCTAAAACTGGTGCTTTCCACTGCTCACAGATAGTTATCCTGAGCTACAGTTAAAGTTGAAATAAATACAAAAGAGTATTTATTTGTTTATTTACTTTATGTGTGTGTGGACGGGATGGGTTGTTGGTGTATGTGTGTGGGGTTGTTGTTGTTGGTGGTGTGTGTGGGTTGTTGTTGTTGGTGGTGGTAGTGTGTGTGTATGCAGGTGTGCTACTGCACATATGTAGAGGTCAGAGGATGGCTTGCTGGCGCAGGTTTTTTTAACTCAGATCATCAAGCTCTGTGACAAGTGCCCTATGGCTTTCCCCCAAAAGAGTATTCAGAAACAAGAAACACCAACTTTGAAAGCTTTTCCAGTTTCCACTGACCCAATTTAGCAATCAATATTTTCAGCTTGTTCACACTTACGTATCTAACAACAACAACAACAACAACAAACCTATGAAATATACGAAATAAAAGCCTGAGGTTTCAAGCTTGTGCTTTCTTATCATTCAAGCATAACGACATTGTATTTTCTTGAGAATCTATCATAAATAAAATACAAATAGTTACTGGACACAAAAGCCTTTGAAAATTTAAAAGCCATCAAAGTGTCTTGAAGCAATATCATCAGATGTATCTACTCACAGAGGGTCATCCCCTGCCTTAGCTGTGTACTGTAGAGTGCTATGTGCTATGTGGATGCTTGTGTCCCTAGTTCAGTCTTGTAAATACTTTTGGTCCAATAATTATTTCTTTCAACATTTCCCTCATCATTGTTAGGAACTGAAATGACCCAGGGTCCAAGAAGCCTCGGGTGCCCCTTGTGACTTGTCCTGTGGTTTTATAAGTTCCCTTTCCTTTACCATCTTCCTCTTTTCAGGGGATGTTTGGGAATCTTTTGCTTAGTAATTTGGGAATGAGCGCTGTGCAGGATGCTGTCTCGATGAGGAATCAGGACACACTTGATGGTCGGGGAAAATGGCTGCGGAAGAGACTCGGTAGCAGTTGTATAAAGGAGTGATTGAAAGCATCTGTCGCAGAGAATGGGAGATAGATGCCTCAACAAAGACAGCTCCAGCTCACCACCTGCTGAGAACTATAGCAGGCTCGAGAGAAGCCTATCACAACAGCTAGAAAAGTGATGTCATTTTTTTTTCTTCCCAAGTCCACCAACTATGATGGAAATTTGTGTTTTTCATAAATGTTATTTAGGAAATTATGTGAAACTTAGTTCCCAAGAAATACTTCTGAAGGAAAGGGGGCAGGAGGAGGAGGAGAAGGAGGAGAAGGGAGAGGAAGAGAAGGAAGGGGAGAAGGAGGAAGAAGAGGAAGAGGAGGAAGAAGAGGAGAAGAAGGAAGGGGAAAAGAGTAGAAGAACAAGGAGGGAGAGGAGGAGGGGAGAAGAAGGGAAGAGGAGCAAGAGGGAGAGAAGGAAGAGGGAGAGGAAGAAGAGGAGGAGGAGTGGGGAGAAAGAGAAGAAGGACAAGGAGGAGGAGGAAGAGGAGGAGGAAGAAGAGAAGGAGTAAAGAAAGGAAAGAGGGAAAATGTAAGGCACAGAGTCAAACAGGCGCCCCTAACACTTTAAGCAGAGCAGAGTTTCTCTATTCTTGGTTCATGGGCCGCTCCATTGTGACACACAGCTAACACCTTCCGTGATGCAGTGCCGTGCTCTATGTTTTTAGTCTGGGTACTCAAGCTCTCTGCTTCTTGTCTCTTGTTACTTTCTGTGTGCCTTCTTCATTGGTTGTAAGCATCTCAAAAGAGCAAAGAGAAGGGAGAGAGACAGAGGGCAACATCAAAAGCAGCTCATCTCTGCCTTGTCAGAAGCACCCAAGGGTGTGGTAATGGACCCCTTAAATGAAGCTCTCAGTGACAGCCGAGGTCTGGCCAGGTGGGTAAATGTCTAGGATCCCTCAAAGGCATAGGAATATCTTTTGCCAGTGTTTTCCCCAGCCCTGTGGATAATTGCTAACTGGTGGATCACAATTAAACATTGCATTCTGTTTAGTATTTGATGATTTAGTACAAAAATTATTGCTCCAAGCTTAGTTATAACTAAGCTATGGATGCTTGCTATGAAGCTAATGCCAAGAGGTTCTGAGTGTAGGGGTGGCAGGGTGTGACCAGTGATTGGCAATGATATTTGGATGCATTTGCTTCTCTGTCATTTACTGAGAAAGGTTGCCTTTTATGAGGTCTGCGGTTCTCAGCAAACACTTTTGTGACATCTGAGTGTACTTGTTGTTATTTCAAGAGATTATACAATCTTGCAAAACTGGGTTCAAAACAAGCTTTAAATCAACATTATTTGTATACATATACCCTGTCTTATACAGTGTTTCTCTCCTACTCCTCTTTGGAAGAGAAAAATGAAAGAACACTATCATGCTATGAACTCAGTGTTAATTTTTCTTTCAGGGGAACCATGAACTGCAGACTTACACTATGCTGTCCCTGTATATAGACATAGTTCTCTTGTGGGTGAAGCCTATAACTGAATTAGTAATAAACTATCCTGACACTTGACTCTGGGTAAATAGCTATAAGGAACAGTTATGGAATGTTAACCTAGTTCTTATAACAAAAGCAGTCTTTCTGGAGTACTGTGCTCATGTTGAACTCCTTAAATTTAGGGATTAACAAATCTTTATACAACCTGCAGTCTAGCGAAGGAAACCCATAGCGAAAGACAGGGATTTTCACCAGCCAGTTCGATAAATTGCATGACCTCTCTGGGCCACAGGCACTTCATCTATAGCCAAAGAGTGACCGCTGAGATGTATGGGCTTCTTACTCTCCAGAAGGCATTCATAAGCACATTTATATTAATGAGCCCAATTACTTTCATGACACCTCTACTGTGTCATACCTGTAATTAAATCATCTGTGTAAAGCAAGAGTGAGAGTTGGATGATCCATGCAACTTTGTAGCTAAAACTGTGGGGTGTGGTTTGAAGATGGGCTCTCTGACTCTAGGCTGCAGCTTGGACTCTTGATGTTGCTCTCTGGAGTTTACTGTACATCCTGTCGGCCCCATGATCCTCTAGGTAGCTGCAGATGTCCTGTGTTAACAAGGAAATGCTGGGGCTGGTTAGGTTGAAGGGCCGTAGTCATGGCACAGCTCAGTGTTACCCCAGGCAAAGTTCATAGGTGGCTATATCAGTACAGGAGGGTGGACCCTCTTATTAGTCAAGCAGCCAAGGGCTCACGGAGCAAACTGAGCTGAACTCATCCAGAAAATGCATAACTTTGTCAAACGTGGAGTCTAACTCAGGGGCTGGACTTAGTAAGCACTGAATTGATGATTGCTTAACTGTTATTGTTACAAAAAATGTAGCCAGAATGGCATCAATTCTGGAACTGTGTGTGGACTCTAGGAATATTTCATTACCATCAAGTTTTTTTCAAAAGTGTGTGTGTGTGTGTGTGTGTGTGTGTATGTGTGTGTGCATTGAAGCACATGCATGCAGAGGTCAGAGGGTCACTCTCAGGAGTCAGTTCTCTACTGCCACATTATGGGATTTAGGAATCCACTTTATATCATTCAGTTTGCTGGAAAGAGCCGCTATCTGCCGATCCATCTTGCTGGACTTCATTTACATAAAGTATGGCATCATATCCAACCATTAGTTTTGAGTTCTCAAGACGCTAAGGTAGGGCTACGCTTAGCCAGGGTAGGTAGGTCTGGCTCAATAAGTTTCCATGCCTGGGGGAAAAAAGGGAAATGTAAGCAGGACGGTCAGTTGGAAAGTTACTGAGATCGTGAAGACATTGTTAAAGTATGAAATCAAGCTGAAGGTATTTGTGAACACGGATCGCTATGTCTTTTTCCTTAAGGGTTCCTTCCTTTTTTTTTTAAGATTTATTTATTTTATGTATATGAGTACACCATCACTGTGTTCAGACACACCAGAAGAGGGCATCTGATCCCATTACAGATGGTTGTGAGCCACCATGTGGTGGCTGGGAATTGAACTCAGGACCTCTGGAAGAACAGTCAGTGCTCTTAACTGCTCAGCCATCTCTCCAGCCCCTCTTTTTTTTTTTTTTTTTCAATTTTTGTTGCTACATGCATATCTGTATATTATACCTGCTCAGTTTTAACCTGATTTGGTACTGGACACCCAACTAGTGTCTCTTCCCCGAGGAAGACTATTTCTCCCGCTCTCGGCCTTCCTTAGTTGTCTGTAATTCTTCATGCAGGGTTGAAGTCTCTTGGGCTTTGCCCTGGCAGCTCTGGCATGTCTATGTTGCTACCTTTGTTAATGTTATGTTTAGGCAGGTATGTGGGTCAGGCTTTATGTGTGTAGCTTCTGGAATTATATTATATGCCGCAAAGTAAAAATTTTAAATTATATAAACCATTTGGATTTGTTTTTCCTCTCACGGTATCTGTGTCATCCTTGGAGGGACATTTTTGAACGTGTCCTCTTGGCTTTGACCTGAACAGATGTGAAGAACTTGACTGTCTTGACAAATGGTAGACAGAAGCAAACATAATTTGGGGGGGGGGGGCAACCCAGTGAGATTATAGGCTACTCATCAGGATAAACACCGGAGAGTCTAGGCATAGCAATAACAGTGTATAACACAGTGAGGGCAGCAGAAAGCTGGATTTACAAGTGCTCAGAAGAGCCTGGCAGAGCGTGTGGCTTTACAACCAGAGGCTGTAAAGCTGCAGCCTCCTGGAGTATACTTAAAAGGTGAAGTCAAAAACACCAGGAACTTGAATAAGCAGCAGTCTATCTGTCACAAGAGAAAGCGCAGACAAAGGAGCAGAGGCTGGCCAAGACAAATGTCTTCCCCTGGCTGAGTGTGAATTTATTAATTAAAAAATTCGAAATACTGAGGCGTCTGAGTAAAATAATCAGTTATATTAACATTATAGCTCAAACATCTGATCCCACCTTCCACAGTGGTGAGGTCCAGTTACCTAGCTAGAGATGGTGGAAATGTTGAAAGAGGGATGCCAAAATCACAGGGATTGAGAGTGGTCAGGTCCTGTTGTTGGTAAACTAGCTATTTAGTAGTAGCATTTACCAGGATTCTTTTGTGTCTTTCCTTTTTGTAGGGGTGGTGGTGGTTATTCAGAATCTCAAGTAGCCTAGGCTAGCCTGGAACTCAGTTTGTAGCCAAGGATGACCTCGAGTTTGAATTTCTTATTCTCCTTCCTCTACCCCCCAAGCGCTAGGATTACAGGGGTATACCATACTGCCCTGCCTTAGGTCAGGTTAGGAATCAAAATCATGGCTTTGTACACACTGGGCAAGCATTCTACCAATGGATCAGTATACCCAGCTTTTGTGGGGGGGGTTTTATTAAGTATTTGAGCACCATTTCTTATATTTGGAATATAGTTGAATGATTTAAGTTATAAAAGATGGAACTGTGTAAGTCTATATAAATGTGTTACATTCTCTTCCAATTGCTCATTTTAATAATTGAGTTCTTTTCCCTGAAGTACTGGCTCTCAACCCTCCCAATGCTGAAACCTGTTAGTACAGCTCCCCATGGTGTGGTGGTCCCCAGCCATTAAATTACGTTCATTGCTACTTCATAACTGTCATTTTGCTACTATTATGAATCCTAACATAAATATCTGTGTTTTCTGATGGTCTTAGGCAACCCCAGTGAAAGAGTCATTCAACCCCAACTGCGTTGTGGCCCACAGGTTAGGAACCGCTGCTCAAGAATCATATTGTAAGGCAACGCTCTTAAGGAAAAATGCTCTAACACGTGGATTTGGTATAAAACATATAGGAAATAAGATTTACATATCTAATGGTTGTTCTTGCTTTTGTCCACCCTGAAAATACAGAGAAGCTACTGTCAGTCTTATTTATCAGTTTACAAATACTTTACAGGGATGTCAAGGCAGGAACTTGAAGCAAGTAGTCACATCATATCCAAGAGCAGAGCAGAGTGAGAGAGCAAGCAAGAGCAAGAGAGAGACAGAGAGAACAAGAGAGAGGGGGAGGGGGAAGGAGGGGGAGAGGAAGGGGAGGGAGAGGGGGAGGGGGAGAGCAGAGCAAAAAGAACAAGAGAGAGACAGAGAGGCAGACACAGAGACACAGAGAGAATACGCATGTATACCAAGCACTTATCTGGCTGTGTCTACTTTGTATAGTTTGGACCCCAATCCAGTAGATGGTGCCATCCACCGTGGGTGAACATACCCACCTCAATCAGTGCAATTAAGACAGTCCACCTTGGCCCTCAGATATGCCCGTGGGTCACCTGATGCAGACAGTCTCCCACTGAAACTCCCTTCCCAGATCTTTCTGGGTTGTGTCAAACTGACAATTTAGTTTAAATTGTACCTGGTGTGGCTTTAAAATATTTGATGGTTCAGATAATAAACTAAAACATTTTAGGAAATTGCCACTGAGATTTTGGGAATAGAAGCAGTGCTGATCGACTTTGGGAAGCAATTTTTTTTTCTGGAATGCAAACCTGGTTAAAGTGTACAACTTGGGTTGGGGGGACTCATAGGCCTCGGGCTTGGTGTATGTGTGTGTGTGTGTGTGTGTGTGTGTATGTGTGTGTATGTGTGTGTGTATATGTGTATGTATGTATGTATGTATGTGTGTGTGTGTGTGGTGTATGTGTGTATATGGGTGTATGTGTATGTGTGTATGTGTGTGTGTATGTGTGTGTGTATGTGTGTATATGTGTGTATGTGTATGTGTGTGTGTGTGTGTGTATGTGTGTGTATGTGTGTGTATGTGTGTATGTGTATGTGTGTGTATGTGTGTGTGTATGTGTGTGTATGTGTGTATGTGTATGTATGTGTGTGTATGTGTGTGTATGTGTGTATGTGTATGTGTGTGTATGTGTGTGTGTGTATGTGTATGTGTGTGTATGTGTGTATGTGTATGTGTGTGTGTATGTGTGTGTATGTGTATGTGTGTATGTGTGTGTATGTGTGTGTGTATGTGTGTATGTGTATGTGTGTGTATGTGTGTATGTGTATGTGTGTATGTGTATGTGTGTGTATGTGTGTATGTATATGTATGTGTGTGTGTATGTGTGTGTATGTGTGTGTGTATGTGTGTGTGTATGTGTGTGTGTGTGTGTGTATGTGTGTGTATGTGTATGTGTGTGTGTGTATGTGTGTGTGTGTATGTGTGTGTGTATGTGTGTGTAGGTGTGTGTGTACACACACTATTGTTCATAACTATGTGGAGAAGCTTCTTTGGGCAATACTTACTGCAGAGATTCATAACTGATCCAAGTGCTGGAGGTAAAATATAAATGGCTTTGAGTACTCAGCCCTGAATGGGACATCTGCATCTCCCCCTCCAGGCTTAGGGAACAATGTCATAGAAGAGGGGACAGAAAAAACAGGAGTGAGAGCATAAGGAGGAATGCAGAGAACTACTGTCTTCTAGATAGGACATGACTACCCACTCAAGAACTCATAGCAGCTGTGGTTACCTGGGCAAAATCAAGCCAAATTTCAGTGTGGATAAAGAATTTGCCCCATCCTTCACTGAGGAGCTACATGGGCAGTTGATGGTGGATAAAGAAGGGGGAGTCATTTTTCTTTGAGGTTGTGGCAACTGCTGGGTTTCCTGTGCTCCAGTGGATGACCCCGTATTCATGCATATGTGACAGCACCAACTGTCTGCAGTAGGAGATATGGAAATAATAATAATATAATGAAGAACATGAAGGTGGAAGCACGATGTGTTGGGGGAGGGTCTTGTGGGAGGTGGTTGGGAAAGAGGGGTCTATAGGATCACAATACGTTGTATACACACATGAAATTCTCAAAATAAAACATTTTAAAAGGAAAAGCTTAAGATGAAGTCTCGTATTTCCAGGTTGATTCCAATTCAGACCTGGAATAGTCCTTTAAATAAAAATGATAGGTTTCTTTTCTTCAGGAGTTAGAGAGAAATTTTTATTGATGTTCCTGAAATATCAGTCAGGTCTAACAGAACATTTTTAAAGATCTAAGGATCAATGAGCTTTGAAGAAAAAGGAATCCGCACCTAAGTGCACGCACTCTCCATCATTTACCATGGTTTCGTGTTTTTTAACTTGGCTTGCCCCTTTGTCTTGATATTTCTAGACTCTCTCTAGTCGCTGTTGTCGAAGCTTTGTCAGAAGGGACATTCAGAAGAGAAGGAAGATTGCAAAGAGGCTTGGTCCTCTCAGAGCTGTTGGCTTTAATGCACCAACAGACCTAGCTCTCAGATGGGGGTGTGGAAGGATGCAGGAGAGAGTCAGACACCTGTTTGACCTACCTAGTGGAAGGACCCTAGAATGATGATTTCCTGTTTCCTTCGGAAGGAAGTCTGAGGTTGATGTGGACAAAGCATGTCCTGGGGCCATTCCTGAGGATTCAAAGATTATTCCCTTCCTTTGCTGAGCCCATCCTGAGCTCATCATAGCTCAGCATGCTTGCCCATCAGGCTGGGAGCCTCAGGCCTGACTGTGGAGTTCTTATTGTTTCTATTCCCACTAGACACTATCAGAATCAAGCATACTCTGTGGGGGACACATACATACATATTCATACATACATACATACATACATACATACATATATTCATACATGTATTCATACATACATACATGTATTCATACATGTATTCATACATACATACATAAATATATTCATACATGTATTCATACATACATACATACATACATGTATTCATACATACATACATACATACATAATACACACACACGCACACACACGCGCACACGCACACATGCACAGAGAGAGAGAGAGAGAGAGAGAGAGAGAGAGAGAGAGAGAGAGAGAGAGAGAGAATGAATTCTTGGGTTCCTATCAGTACTCTGAGCAGCTACTCTACAACTTGAAGCATGCCCATTTACTCTGAGGTTTATAAAGTTGGACCTACGTTGCACAGTTGGCCAATCCTACTTCAGGTCTCTTGTTGCACTGAGATGGACCCTCCCAGACCCTGAATAATTGATATCCCAACTTGACTAGGAAAAGGGATACTTAGAACATTAGGAAGGCGTTGAATGTAAAACTGCCCGTGAGGGAGTTTCCTGGAGAGTAGAACTGGAAGACTGAAGGGTTTCCTCAGCAATGCATGAGGGTACCATCCAGTCTATCACTGGCCCCACACAGTACAAGGGAGGACAAGGAATGGTGAATTGGCTTCTTCTCTTGAGCTTGGACATCTATTTTCTCCCATCTGTGGGCACGAGAGCTTCTGATTCATAGACACTCAGGCTGAGGAATTACATCTCTGTGTCTCTCTCTTTTATTTTTATTTCCTCACATTTTTATTAGATATTTTCTTCATTTACATTTCAAATGCTATCCTGAAAGTCCCCCATTACCCTCCCCCCCACTCCCCTTCCCCCCACTCCCACTTCTTGGCCCTGGCATTCCCCTGTACTGAGGCATATAAAGTTTGCAAGACCAAGGGGCCTCTCTTTCCACTGATGGCCGACTAGGCCATCTTCTACTACATATGCAGCTAGAGACACGAGCTCTGGGGGGTACTGTTTAGTTCATATTGTTGTTCCACCTATAGGGTTGCAGACCCCTTTAGCTCCTTGAGTACTTTCTCTAGCTCCTCCATTGGGGACCCTGTGATCCATCCAATAGCTGACTGTGAGCATCCACTTCTGTGTTTGCTAGGCCCCGGCATAGTATCACAAGAGACAGCTATATCTGGACCCAGATATAGCATCTCTGTGTCTCTTGATTCTCTCTCCCGTCCCCTTTTCTCAAGTATTTGGGCTTAGGTTGAATCACACCACTGTTTTTCACTGGATTACTAGTTGGTATCTGGCAAATGGTAGGCATTCTTATCATTTAGAACTACACAAGCCAATGTTCATTCTATCTACTTCCTATATACCTACTTATCACCTACCTGTCTCTTCATCCAACCATCTATCCATCTGTCTATCTGTCCATCCATCCATTATCTGTCTGTCTTCTGTTGATTCTGTCTCTTTTGGGAGCCCTGATTGATAAGCCTAGCTTGCTATACCTCTGTTGGCTGTGTCTTAGAATTCTGACTACTCTTCAAGGGACAAAGGGGGTTTCTTTGGTTCTGTCTTTATGAACTTCACCATCTGGATTTTCACTGTACCTTTGAACTACTGAGAGCCTAGCATGCTCTTCCTGAACTTATAATGAATGACCGAGTAAAGGCTTGAAGAACCTGAGCCGTTCATTCAGAGGAAGTGTCAGAAGCACAAGCTACTAGAAAGGCCAGAGATGGACTGAATTTGTTTATTCATTCAATAAAAGTTGTCTGAGGGGCTATAGCACACATTCCTGAGCAGAAGACATGCAAACAGCTCATGTAAGCCTCTCTCTAGCTGCCCCACTGCTACAGATCACGACTCCCATGTGTGTGAAGTTCTAGTAGACCCATGAATCCAAGCGAGAGTTTAGTAAGACTCCCTAAAAGTTCAAGGTAAGTGTCCTGGATATGGAAAGGTGCTGACAGCTCCATGTGGTCCCAACTTGTCTCCAGCATGAAGACAAAGACCGGCTTGTCTCAAGAAGCATGGAGGACACAGTTGCAGACCATGCATATGCATGTGAGAGCCATGGCACCCATGCTGGAATTTTGAGGATCCCGTTCACATTTGCATTTAAAGCTAATGAGAGACATTGTACAAATGACTTTAAAATGCTTACTAATAATTTAAAATTTATAGTTTTTATATTGCATAGGAAACAATAATACCATTAAAAAACCAAAGAAGAAAGTAAGAGCAAGAGAGGACCGAAGGAAAGCACTTCAGCTGTTTTATCAGCACTCTTTCTGTTTTGTGAGCAAGAAGGCCTGCATTGTTTAGTGTGAACCTCAAAGATTATGTAGCTGGATCTGGACCAGGAATTGTGCTGGAAAACGAGCATAAAGCTCAACAAGGGAGACAGATGAATTTACATTTGGGCAGGAATAATTATACAGAACAATTGGGTTAGGAGAGGGGAAAGGGAGAGAGAATGTGGGGAGAGGGAGGGGGAGGGGGAGGGGAGAGGGAGGGAGAGGGGGAGAGAGAAGGCATAGCATGCTGTGAGAACCAGGGAACTGGACAGCCTGCTATGGTTCCTTGAGGACTACCATCCCGAAAGCCCTTCTCTCTTGTCAATGAAATTCGCTACCTTTATAGACCAGACTGTCAAACCACCATGATCCAGTTAGGCATGAGCACAACACCCGCTGAGTGGATATCAGCTGCAGCCCTTGTGTAAAAGATTTCTTCCCAGATAAAACAAGAGAAGCATGTCTGGAAGAAACACTCCTTTCTTACTTCAGATGTAATGTGAGGGTGTGATGGTTGATGCTATGGTAGCCATTTTGAAATCATGAGATAAAAGGGCAAGAAAACGGCAGACGCTCACCCACAGTTTTAACAAGATTTTGACTCTCCAAGTCATTCAAGACAATGCATGCACAGCATTAATCAAGGAAAACAAATTCTTATTGTTAAGATTAAGTCTTGTCAGCCATCTGTTGTTAGCAGTCATGAATTTTTAACTAATCTTCAACTAAATTCCCCACAATTTGAGATAATAGATTTCCAGGGGTGGGAGAGAGAGAGAGAGAGAGAGAGAGAGAGAGAGAGAGAGAGAGAGAGAGAGAGAGAGAGAGAGAGAGAATATGAATGAGAATATGAATGAGAGATCCCTTCCTCACAAAAACAAATATATTTGAATAGCCAAGATCAGGAAGATGTTTGGTGTATTTGAGAACTTTACATCCTACCATCTGCATGATGGTGCTACACCCATTCTGTAAAGTGTCTGAGAAGTTGCAGGTCCAGCAGCGGGGAAAAAACCCAAACTACCAGTTTTTTTCACCTCTAGCTGGTGGCAAAAGCTCTTTTCCCATTTCCATTGACAGTGTTTTCTGTGAGAAGTGGACTCCAGGTCTGCATGTGACTACCTGGAAGTTATCAGAAATTTTCAGAAAATTGTAAATCCATTGGCATCCAACTTTTCACGTCCTGATAGGTAAGCCAAGCCATGGGGAGGCAGCAGAGAGCACTGAGAAGAGCATCTACAGAATCGCCCTTCCTCAGATAGCCTAGAAGACACAATTAGAAAGTCTTGGGTGATTCCCTAAATGGTAAAAATAATGAGAAGAGAGAGGCATGGGAAGCGTTGGTGAGAATGCAGTTTTCATGGCTGGAATGCACACAACCTCCATGCCAAAGGTGTGGTCTGACAGCTGATGGCTCCCACAGATGGAGAGCAAGGCTGGCGGGGCCATTACCACCAGCACTGTATTTAGCAATACCCCATTACAGTCATTAGGGTCTGTGCCAGGGTGGGTGGGAGAGATGCTTAACAAACCAGAAGCACACCTCAGAGGCCCATTTAAACTAGTTTGCACAACTGTAGTGATTTCCTACAATTTGTGGGAGGAAGGAAGGAGATGAAAACCCAGACACTGAATTGGAAACAGAAAAAGAAGAGAAGGAAATAGCATCATAATTGCTCATAAAAAAAATTTGTTATGGAGCCTTTCAGCACCACAGGGCCACTGTCTCATTAATTCTCCTAATAACTGCATTATTTCAGCACTGGGGAAGAGGAAATTAAGTAATGTGAGATGGAAGGGGCTCATCCGCAGAATGAAAGAATGCTCTCATGACTGGAGACATAAAACAGATGTGATGAGTGGTGTTCTCTTGTCTGTCCTTGTTGTGTTCAAGCCTTGCCCCAGGTTAGGCAGGAAATAGAAGACAGTATGCTGATGGAAAGATTCTGCTGTTGTGTGAAACCAGCGCCAGCACTCAGCTGAATGTCATTGTCTGATGTCTTCAGAAAGGGAAGGATTCTGAATCTGTACTAGGTGGTTCCATAGAATTCAGGAACGACCAGATAACATCCAACCCCTGCTCTCTCCTCCTACATACATCTGTCCATTAACTTATCCACTCATCCTACCCATCTATCCATCCACCATATGTCTGTCCATCCATCCATCCACCCACACAGCCATCCATTCACTTATCCATCCATCTGTCCATCCATCTATCCACCCACTCACCTATCCATTCATCCATCCATCCATCTAACCATCCATCCATCCATCCATCCATCCATCCATCCACTCATCCATCCATTCACCCACCCAACCAGGAAAAATTACTTGAGTGCCTATTTTATGCCAGGCTCATTTCTAGCCACTAGAAACAGCAGTTACTAAGTAGACAAAGCCCTCCTGCTCCCACAGTGCAGGAGGGAAACAGGCAGTAAATAAGGAAAGTGTAATGGAAGAAGAGAGTAGCAGAGACTGACAGCTGGCAAAGGAAATCTCAGGCAAGAGTAAAGAAGGAGGGCTGGGGGCTGGGGGCTGGCTCAGTGGAAAAAGTGCTTGCTGCACAAGCATGAGGATCTGAGTTCAAATCCCCAGCACCTGTGTAAAGCCAGACACCATAGTGTAGTGCTATAGCCCAAATATTTAGGGAGGGGGTGAAGGTAAGGCAGGTGGATCTCAGGGATTAACTCTGAATGGGATAGGTTCAGTGAGATACCCTACTTAAAAAAAAAAAGTAGGACAGAAGAGAAAAGAAAACGTGAAGAAATTGAGAAATGGTATCTCGGTGTCAATTTCTGCCTCTACATGCACTTGTATGTCTGAACACACCTCCCAATTCACCACCACCCCCAAATAAATAATAAAAAAATGCACAGGAAAGAGAGAGAGGCTTGAGAGGGGGAGACCTTTGGCTGGCTGAGCTGAGGAAAATCAATGATGATGATGGTAATGATGATGACGACGACAACGATGATGATTAAATTTTACATCTTGATCACAGTTTCCCTTCCCTCCTCTCCTCCAAGGTTTGACCACCCCTACCTCCCTACCATTCCCCCACCCCTCACCTCCATGCACTCCTCCAATTCTCTTCAGAAAAGGGCAGGCCTCGATGGGATGGCTGGCTATCAATCAGCCATGGCATATTGAGTTGCTGTAAGACTAGGCACTCTCTTTTCTATTAAGGCAAGATGAGGCAACCCAGCAGGAGGAAAGGGTCCCAAAGGCAGGCAACAGAGTCAGAGGCAGGCAGGCCCTGTCCCCACTGTTAGAGTCCCACAAGAAGTCCAAGCTACACAACTGTAACGTGTGGAGGGCACAGAGAACCTTTAAAACATAAGGCTTGGTAGAGAAGTTTATACTACCACATCCTCTGAGGCAAGCAGACAAGTAGTAAGAATTGCACGTGCCAGGACTCACTCTTCTCTCTCTCTTTCTCTCTCTCTCTCTCTCTCTCTCTCTCTCTCTCTCTCTCTCTCTCTCCCTCTCTCCCTCCTTCCCTCCTTCCCTTCCTCATACTTTCTTCCCTCTCTTCCCCCCTCTCCTTCCTACCTTCCACCTTCCTTCCTTCCTTCTCCTCCCTTCTTCTTTCCTCCCCCTCTCTCTTTTCTTTTCCTTCCCTTCCCTCCTTCCCTCCTTCCCTCCTTCCCTCCTTCCCTCCTTCCCTCCTTCCCTCCTCCCCTCCTTCCCTCCTTCCCTCCCTCCCTCCCTCCTTCCTTCCCTCCCTCCCTCCCTCCCTTTAGCTCTCCTGTAAGGCTCTCCAGGGTTACTGAAGGAGAAGACTCTCTGCCTGTGGCCTTCAGCTTCTAATTTCTCTCTCACTGAAGAGTTCTGCAGTGAAGGGCTCAGTAAATTATTTTTGCTGTATTATATTCTCACAGAGGAAAAAAAAAGGCCACATTATTCCATGCCTATTTTCAAGGTAGCTCATGACATAGAAATAAGTGTGGGCATCATTTGTTCCAGAGTCTCAAATAATCAAATACTTCCTTCGTTGGTGTAATTTGGCTTCCATAAAGGGATTATAACTAAGAGAGATTTTTTGCAAAGTCAGCAGTCAGCATTCTGAGACAGTCCCAGTGCAATTAATTTGTTAGGATCCTGTCCAAATCTACATAATTTGTTTGTGCAGCTTTGAAAAGTCATTCCTAAGAGTCCCAAGCTCACTATGTGGGGCACAAAGGACAGCGCAGGGAGACTCATCCACATGGATTCCGTTTGTAGCATCAGTTTACTAGTTCAAGCCATGGAAATACATCCCAAATCCATACCTGCAGAGGGCCTCTTTTCTGCTACCACCAAAGGCTTGACCACATACTAAATCTTGTTATTCTCAAAAAGGTCAAATACTTGCTTATTCTTATTACTATTATTGTGATTGTTGTTGTTGTTTGCTAATTCTCTTCCTCTTTAGAGTCTATGGTCGTATGGGTCTATACTTCTTTTCAGCCTTTGCATAGGAAAAGGCTTGCCAGGAGGCTCTGAGGTCAGTCTGCATGGTTGATGTCTGCGGTGGCTATGCGGGAGATGCTGTCCTTGCCTTGGGGGACTTGGTTGAGTTTTCTGGATGACTTTTCACTTGGTGCTACTTGTCTGCGCTCTGTGTCTGCATCTCTCCTGCTGTGGGTGCACATGGAAAGGGCGTGTGGTCTCATCATCCAGCAAACATGCTGATTTCCATCTTCTGACCATCAGCAGTTTGAACAGAGGGACCACATGGGTCTTTTCTCTCAGCATCAAGAATATACATCACTGTATCTGGCTCACCACTCATAGCTATAGCTTCTCCTTAACATATTCTTGACTGGAAATAAAATAGTAATAAATGAGTCATGGAAATCACTATACACTGAGACAATTTATGGGATAAACTAATGGAAGTTTCAGACATGTTCACTTTTATTTCATTTCTGTTTTGTTTTAGATGCCCTTTAGACATGAAATGCATGCCTGCCAGCCTGTAACTGAGATGATGCCCCACACTGGTTTCCTTCTTTAGTTATTTGTCCCTTACATTTGTATCATTTACTTCTGTCCTGATCTTTCAATCCTCTAGACTCTCCCTCCTTCTGTCCCCACCTTCAACAAATAGTAATATCCTAATAATGTCTACAACCACAAGTACTGATATGAATCAACACTATTATTCCAGTACTGCCTCCTGCAAATGGTGTGGCTGTCTTGGCCAGACTACACTGTGACAAGATGCCATCATAAAGAGTGGAAGTGAGAAAGATTCATTTTAATGTTGATTTCAGAGGTTTCACCATGGTAGGAGGGTATGGCAAAGCCAAGCAGTTTTCATCATGACTGCCAGGGAGAGGAGGAGTGTGGGAAGGAGGCGGGGCATGAGGGGGGAGAGGACTGGACAAGATGCAGTCCTAAGGACACACTCCTGGTGGCCTTTTCTCCTCCAAAGGGAACTTGACATATTTCTTTAGACAAATGAAAATGGCATATCTGAAGCAGTCACTTTCCATGAACGTACTCTAAAGGGCCAGTGTGAGAGGGAAAGAGAGAGAGAAATGAAAAGAAAAAGGGAAAGGAAGAGTCAAAGATTCAATGGTGCAGCTCAAAGAACTAGACAGGCTTCAAACTAGCAAAAGGACAGAAGAACAAAGATTAGAGAAGTCCCCATGGAGGCCAAGGAGCTACACAAAACGTCTGTGACCTGGAGAGTGTGTTCTGGGAAACTATAAACAAAATGACAATTTTGATGCTATTTAAGCTGTTTCAGGCCTTAAGGAAGCGGTTCTCAACCTGTGAGTGGTAACCCCTTTAGGGGTTGAAGGACCCTCTCACAGGGGTCACATATCAGACATCCTGCGTATCAAATATTTACATTATGATTCATAGCACTAGCAAAATTACAGCTATGAGGTAACAGCAAAATTAACCTTGTGGTTGGGGGGTCAGCCCAACATGAGGAACAGCTTTGGAGGGTCACGGCATGAGGAAGACTGAGAACAGCTGCCTTGGAGGAAGATAGAGGAAGACTGGCTTTTACCTGTCCACTCCAAATCCAGTTTTACCCCAATACTGAACAATTTCAGTGCTCTGGGACATGCACTGGAAAGTGGAGATGATGCAGGGTATCTGATGTGGCAAAGGGTTGAGGAGTTGTCAGGATGCTTGCCACCATGACAGCGGCATTGAAAATGCTCGTAGATGACAGCATCAGTTTCTTATGTCTCCACATGTGAGGGTCTCTTATTATTGCCGTCTTACAAGTTGCAAACTGGAACTGTGGCTTCGATTTGCATTTCCCTAATGACTAACAGTGCTGGATGCCTTTGGGCATCGTATTTGAAGACACATCTATTAAAATCTTTTGACTGTTTTGAAACTGGGTCATTTGCTTTGTGTTATTGTATTTTAAGTATAAGTCTTTGGCTGATAAAAGAGTTGAGCAAGTTTTTCCTCATCTATTCTTTGGTTTTTTTCATCGTTCATCAGTGAATCCCAAGCTTCCTAACACTGTGACCCTTTGATGCCATTCCTCATGTGGGAACAAAACTTAACCATGAAATTATTTTTGTTGCTACTTTATAACTGTAATTTTGCTAATGTTATGAATCGCAATGTCAATATCTGTTTTCCCATGGCCTTAGGTGATCCCTGTGACAGTGTCTTTCAACCACCTAAGGGGTCACAACCCACAGGTTGACAACCAATGGTTTAGATAGTGTCTTCCAAAGTACAAGGTTTGAAGTGTTGATGAGGTTCAATCAAGTTGTACTGTTGGCTATTCCCTTTTCCTATAAGGATTGATGCTGAGGAGGTATTTTCTAAGGTCAGCAAGGGCTTAAATGCCACTATATTACAGTGAGCAGATATGCCTATCATAAGGTGTATAAGGATGGGTGCAAATTCATCTCTAAAAGTTTGATGGGCTCTCCTAATGAAGCCATCTGGTCCTGAGTTTGTGTTTGTGATGATTTTTTGGTCTGCTAATTTAATCCCCTTGTTTCAATAGCTTGCTAGAGTCAAGCTGGTAATGGACTATTAAGAATTTCTGCTTCTCTATTGACAGGTATGACTAGGCTGTAATTTTCTGATATTGCAACATTTTTAGTTTTGTGGCCTTTTAGGATAAGCTGGAAAGTGTCCCCCACCCTTTCTGTTGTTTATTGTATTTTTTAAGGAACTTGCAAATGATCAGTATAAGGTCATCGTTAGAAATTTGATAAAATCCACTAATGAAGCCATCTGGTCCTGAGCTTGTGTTTGTGCTGAGTTTTTGTTTTGCTAATGTAATCTCATGACTTGTGATAGTTTACAGCACACTTGTATTGGTAAATCCTCATGTGTTGTTTGAACTCACTGAGTTGCTGGTCCTGGAAGCAGGTGGGCTGCATCTCCAAATGACTCAAACATGTTTATGCTAATTTCCCTTCAAGACCCCCTTGTCTGGTCTCCTTTCACTCTGTAACAGGAAAAGCAAAACCGCAAGACAGCCTAAGAGTAGACACGTTGTACCCCTGAGAACAATTGGAAGGGGAACGCTTCCTGTTGGTTATATTTGTTTACCCCACGACGTGACTGTGCCTGCAGTGGGAAGGAGACTCCAGAAGTTCAGCCGTGGGAAGCCCATCCATGGAGAGAACACTCAGTCACGAGTTCCAAGTAATCATATCAACTTCCTGGTTGTTTTTGCTCTCTACCTTGTTCATTCCTTGGAAGCCTCACCCAAGTGGACATCTGCTCTACCTGGGACTTGATGGAAATTCTACTAGATGTTTCTAGACTCCCTCACTTAATGACGTTACCCTTGTATTACTATTTGCCGGCAAGCATAAAAAGTAGAGGAGCTAGGGAGAGAATCATCAGGTAAGAGTGCTTGCTGCTCCTGTAGTTCCCAGCATCTACTTTTGGCGGCCATCTCTAACTCCAGCTCCAGGAGATCCCATGCCCTCTGCTGGCCTCTGTGGGTCACTGCACATACATTGCACACTCAGATATGAATACAGATATAATTTAAAAAAATTGTTTAAAAATGCATGCCTATGTAAGATAACTGTATCTCTGCTAATTTTATTTGACCCTAATTGATCAAGAAAACTCAATCAAAAGATATTTAAAACTATTTTGTTGTTCTTGATTTTGGCATAATCTTTACCTAAACGTTACACAAAAGAGGTCATTGCAAAATTGATAAAGACACCCTTTTGTGTGCTTAGCAAATACAGTCTGGAGGTCTACACCAATGAGGGTAAGGATCAATAAAGATAGCTCATATGTCTTCCTTGCTTCTAAGATTAGTCAGGACCCAGGGGACAGTTGGATCCTGTAGTCAGTCTCCTGTGCTCTGGAGCACAGAGGTCATGGAGTCCCTGAAGGTTGGACCGTAACCAGTACACATCCTATAGGGAGGATAGACAATAGTGAAGGATGTGTTCCCTATACTTCCAAAGGGAGCCATATGCTCAAAAGGACCCTAACTCATCCCCAAAGATAACATAACCAGTTAAAAATATCAGCCCCCCCAAATCCCCCTGCAAAAAAAAAAAAAAAAACAAAAAAACCAAAAAAAAAAAAAAAAAAAACCCAAAACCAAAAAATTCAATGGGAGATAAAATATGTAAAAAAGCCAGGGTTCTCAATTGACTTTTAAAAACTTAAAAAAAAAAAGTTATCTGTTAGGTGTCCCACATGAACACTAAGCTACGCAATCATAGCGTATACGCAGAGGACCAAGGAAAAGAGATGGGGAGTGGAGGGAGGGGAAACTGTGGTCAGGATGTAATATATGAAGAATAGTAATACTACTACTAAAGGTTAATGTGGTCCCTACATGACCCTTTTTTTTTTTTCTTCTAGACAGGGTTTCTTTGTGTAGCCCTGGCTGTCCTGAAACTCACTCTATAGACCAGAATGGCCTCGAACTCAGAAATCCGCCTGCCTCTGCCTCCCGAGTGCTGGGATTGAAGGCGTGCGCCACCACTGTCTCCCCCCTACATGATCTTAAACAACCCCTTGAAAGTATAACCAAATAACAGTGATTAAGTCATCAGTTTGGGCTGATTTTAAAAGGATCATATATCAAAATTCAAATAAAAATGTTAACTGGACCCACTTATCAAGGATTAAACCTATCTCATCACCAAAAAAAAAAAAAAAAAAAAAAAACACTAAAAAATTTAACAATTAATCAGGCATGATAGTGTGAATCTTCAATCCCAGAACTCTGGAGTCAGAGACAGGTAGACATCTGAGAATTTGTGATCAGTCTTGTCTATAGAGGGGGTTCCACGCCAGCCAGCACAACTTAATGAGACCTTGTCACAAAAACAAAACAAACAACAAAACACTCACAATAACAAACAACAAATAAATAAAAATTAAAAACATGCCTTCTCTTCCAAAAAAGGCCCCAAAGGTCAACTTTAAATAAGAGCTTATGCTCAACAGATAAAGCCTTCCCTGCTTCCTTAAATAACCCGAACAAACCTGTCTCCTCCAAAATTCAACAAATTGTTCTGAAAAATTCAAACCTTACAACTTTTTTTTATTGTTTTAATTTCGCATTCTCCTTATTTACTTCTAGCTCTAGTATGGGTCTCTTCAGACTATTCCTTCTTGAATGAGATTTGGTAGTTTGTGTCTTTGGGTGGGAATTTATCCATTTCATTTAAGTTACCAATCTTTTTTGGCAATTTATAATTTTTAAGTAACTATAACATTTCAAGAATAAACCATTTCATACGGCCAAGCAGAAGCACGCACATCTGTGTTATGGTGCAAACAGAGCCATCTCCAAATAAATACTATTTGAGGTAGAGGGAGGAAGATAAAGTTATTAATGTCTTTAAACTTCTCTTCAGGGAGCATTTGGTTTCCAGGGACCCAATAAGGATACATGTGTCATCTAGATATTTTTTAATAACAAGATCACCTGTAGCTTGGGCACCCAAAGTCAAACTACAGCCAATCCCTATACAAACCTGAAAGAAGAATAGAGCCATGGCTAGGTGAGTTTGGTGGGTCAAGCACTTCAACTGTTGTAACAGAAAGTCTGAAGACCAGCAGATATAAAGAGCCAAAGTGTTAAATGTTAAGAAATCGGGAATTTTGTAAAGTGTGTCTTACAACTAAGCTCTGACTGGCCTTCAAGCTTTGTAAACAGAGCTTCCATAGGATCAAGAGAACAAGGGTAGGCCCTTCATCAGTGGTGTCTGCCTCCTGCCTGTGTGCGAGGTTGCTTTGAGATTGGTCTGCATTGCCTATCAACGTTTGCCAAGGCAAAAGCGCACAGGTGCCTCCAAGGGATGAGAGATGGGTCACGAGAATGAGAGGCCATGCAAAGTTGAGTTCGGTTATATCCAATAGGCACAATCAGATGGGGAGATGGGACTGCGACATGCAGAGGCCAAAGACACCCGGGGATTCTTGGGGCTATGATTAGAATATGGCATCGGATTGTGCTGAAAGAGACATTCGAGGAAACCATATCTGGCAATGAGATCTTTAAAAAGCCTATAAAAGAAACTCAGACATGTAATATCCCAGAGAGCAGGAAGTGGCTTCTGGCTGTACTGGGTATGAATTTGCTTCGGTTTCGTACCACCATCGTTCTACTGTCTATCTCTTTAGGAACTGAGATGATAAGAAGTGAGAAAGGAGACGGACTGGTAGAGACACGTCTCGTTGTCTTTTCCTGGTATGGAGACGTTCTTTATTTGAGGGGAAGAAGTGCTAAGCTCTGGTGGATGACTACGACTCCTCGGCCAGGTGTAAAGACCGGATTATTTGTAGTAAAGAACCTGGATGAGACTTGAGATGCAGCTCAGTGGTCGTTCGCTTGCCTGGCACGGTGTAGGCTCTAGGCTCTATCACTAACACTGAGGAAAGATAAAAAAAAACAAAAGTAGCAGAGGCTGTAGCCTCCCCTCCCCCAGCCTGAAACCTGCCTGCTCAGGTTCCACTGTTTACATCGCTCAATCGTTCTGCCATGCCCTCTGCTGGGAATGCCGCTTTGCTGTTCCGGAGTCATACATGTGGTCACCCTGCTACTGAACCCCAGGATTATTTGGCAGGAATCGGGCCTCTCCCCCTGCTTCATAACTGATTGTCGGAATAGTAAAATTGAGCTTTGATCAGGATGACTCAGTCTTAGCTGCATCTTTCTCTCCTGCCACCTAGCCCCTCTTCTCTTCCAAGTTTCCAAGATGCCTTTCCAGACTAGAACCCAGACATGTGACCCGCTGGCCGGACACAACAAGAAGCCAGAAGATTGTCATTTTTGTTGCGACCTGACCCTCCTACCCCAGCAGAGCTATAGCCATTTTGTTCCTTGCCTGCCAGACGTTTCATATTGTGGCTGTCATATGCCTGCCAGTCATTGCCACAGAGAAATTACTTGACTCGAAGCAGGGTCTTGCTGATCACATATCCTGTTGTGTTCTATACAAGGTTTGTTAATCTTAAGAAATTCCACAGAGCTTTACGTTGGCCCCATCAAATTAAAGGTCAGTATGAACTGTTATGTCTAAAATGGCTTGAGTCAGAGCTGACCACTGTGCAGCACTTCCTGCACCTGTGTATGAACTCACTGTGGGTTCTTTTTTTCTTCCTTTATAAGCCTGCCCTGAGAAATGTTTGGGGTCATAGTTCAGATAATTCTGAGATATGCCCCTGATCCAATCAGTATCAGGGTGTGCGGCCAATCAACCATCCCTGCTGACTGAGATCGGTGTTTGTGTAGTTTGTGGAGCAGTCGACTCTCAGACCCCAACAATTTTAATGCTAATTCCCCGAGTCTTAATTCTACAGGGTGATGTAAAGAGGGCCTGGTTCTATGTGTATTTCCTGTAACAGAGGGATTCTAAGGCTAGGAAGCCTGGCTGCTTTCAATGAGTGATGAACGTGGCTGCTCATTTATTCACAGGGAGGTTTCTCGTGTAATGAGCAGCCAGGTCTCTCTTCCTGAGGGATGCACTGTCTCCATCTTCTGAGACTGTTTATGGCACAAAGCCCTTTCAAACGGTGTCACAAAACAAAGGAAAACAAAAGATTTTCTAGCAAGAGATAGAGAAACAGAGAGACACATGGGTAACTGTTCTCCCTCATCAAGTCCCTTCACCTTCTGAATGAAATTGGAAGGCTTGTTAATAAATGGGACTAGACCCTAAAAGGAGATTTAAGAGTCTTTCCTTTTCTTCACAGGATGTTCTGTATATGAAAATAATCAGAAAGAACACTTTTCTCTTAATACAATTCAAGAGAAGGTTAGGAAGAAAAAGGTTAGATTGGTTTATGATAAATTCCCAACAGCTGTGTCTTATGTATATGTCCATATTTTCAGAATTTGACAACTAGTCCTAAAGATACCTATGTCTGAAAAATTTGGACAGACAGAATATTTGAACCTCAAGCAAACAGGGAGATCTATTGAGGCAGGACAGACAAATTCTCTTTTCTGTTTCTCTCTTTGGCCTTTCGTTTCTGCTTTCTTGGCTTGTCTCTTTCAGTTCACTGTCTACAGACCAACTTCTGCCATCTCTGCCTTATTTCAGTTCTGTCCTTGATGCTGAAGGAACTTTCCCTGCTAGAGAGCCAGAGAACTCAGCAATCATGTTGCCTCTTGGTTTAAAATTCTGCATGGAGAAAAACTGTAATGATGGCTGAGCCAATGGATTAGCCTTCCCAAGTCAAGTGTCTAATTGAGGCCATACCATCTATAAATAAGGTGTGTTCTGAGGCAAGGTAGCTGAAGGAAGAGCAAATCTCTATGACAGTGGCTTTTAACCCTTTTGGGTGGTCACATATCAGATACCCTGCATATCAGATATTTACATTATGATTCATGGCAGTAGCAAAGTTATAGTTATGAAATAATACAAAATAATTTTTATTTTTTTGCTGGGATCACCACAGCATGAGGAACTGCATCAAAGGGTTGCAACATGAGAAGGTTGAGAACCACCGCTCCGTGCCTAAATTCTGATTTGAATACCATGTAAATTCAGAAGAATCCCAAGTATAACTCATGTAATATCTTTTGAAATGAAAAGGTCTGGCTTATGTGTTGGTAGCTCATGCATTATTTCAAAGACATTGTAAGGCAGAATGTGCCCTGCATTGATGATAGAGTGCAGTTACACGGAATGGATAAGGTTGGCTCATCCCACTCATAGAAACTCAAAGCACATAGTGTGTCTTCCTACACTCAGAGCAAATGGCCTAAAAAACTTGACAGAGAAACCAGCTGCCATTCTGAGACACACTAAGGACATTTTCAAAGGGACTTTCTAGATTGTGGAGAGTCTAACCAGATTGGGCCATCAAATGCTATTTCTATAGTCATATAAACAACTTTTTGGGAGGTAATAAGGAAGAGAAGTCAATCGTTTCTTGTAATTGAATAGGAACTAAAAACTATGGGCAACCCGAATCATGAATGACTTTATTAGTGTGTTACTTCTGACTTGGGGACACATGGCTCATTAGAGGGACGGAAAGCCATGATCTTTTTAGCCTGACAAGAGGTGAAACCCAGGCTGGTTGGGAAATCAGAGAAGCAGGGTGTCTGCTTTTTCTGTTTCTTATTCGAGGGAAAGTGTTCTTATTAGAAGAGGCAACGGTCACATGAGGGCATGTGGAGCTCTTGTGTTCATCATCATAAAAGGCAACATGCACTTTTCACAATGTAAAATCTGCACTTGTGATTTTCCTTGAAGAGACTGTTATCAGATACTTCTCCTTCTCCTGTCTGCTTGCAGAGGCAAAGCTCTCCGCTCTGTCGAGAGGCTGACAAGGGACGCTAGACAGACGTTTTTTCTCAAGTGGAGACATGTGTGTATTCAGTATGTATTTTCTTCTGAGGGAAGTTTGTTTTCTTTAGTTTTTTTTTTTTTCTTTCTCCTTAAATATTACACCTTCTCTGGTACCCTTCCAGGGTCACTTAAGACCAAGCTGTTTCTAGAACATTGAGTGCCTGCTGTTTTGTTGGTTTATTCAGGCAGATGATCTGTCTCTATTTCTTCTCTCATAGCGAATTTAAAAGGAAGTTCATCACAGAAGTGATGCTGTAGTGAGCTGTAGTCATCTGTAATTCACTGGCTAACACCAGCCAGGATTGTGTTGGCTTCACTGGTCAGCCTGAATTTATTTATTAATTTATTTTATTTTTAATTTATTCTTCTCTCATGTAGTGTATCCTGATGGCAGTTTTCCCTCCTTCCCGACTCCCCCGCTCTCCCAGGTTTGCTCCTCCCCCTCCATTTCCCTTCCAGTGGTTCTCAACTTTATTAATGCTGCGACCCTTTAATACTACTCCTCATGATGTGGTGACCCCCCCCCATCATAATATTAGTTTGTTGCTACTTCATAACTGTAATTTTGCTACTGTTTATGAGTCATAATGTAAAATATCTTATATGCAGGATATCTGATATGCCAGCTGAGAACAGCTGGTCTACGTGACTGAGTTTCATGGAAGAGCAAGTGTCACTGTGCACTGGCTCCCCCAGTTTGATGGTGTAGACATACGTCACTTTGCCTTTCATAGCCATCGAAAATGGTTTGTAGAGCCCTGGCTGCACAGAGTCCAAGCAGATGAGGACTTTCGCTTCCTAGCATCCTACAAGCAACTGTCAGCCTGCTTACTTCTCTTGACACTGTGTGTCTAACCACAAAGCTTTGACTCCTGGGCCAGGGAAGGGGTGAAACAGGGCTGCTAAAAGAAAGAGAGGGGCTTGGTTAGCTCCAGGGGTTTTGAGCAGGATAATTATTAAGAAAAATAAACTACCTTAAGAAATGCTCAGAACACTCACCCGAGTCCTCCCTTGCTTCTGCATTCGGAGGAGGCCACTCATTCAGAGCTATTCTCCTGCTCAGATCGCTGCTCCCCTCCCTTGCTTCTGCATTCGGAGGAGGCCACTCATTCAGAGCTATTCTCCCACTCAGATCGCTGCTCCCCTTCTGATAATTTAGAGTTCTGAGCCCTTTGTTTCCAGCATCATTTAATCAGAGTCACCCAGTAGGCTGAGGTGGCTGGGTTGATGCCCTGGCATTGTCAGCTGCGTGCAGGCCCCATGGTGAGCTTGTCACCTCCAACCTTGGAAAGATATTGTGTTTTGCTCTGAGAACCAGTCCTTACCCCTCCCAATACAGACCACTGGCACTCAGACTCATTCCTAAAAATGGGAGCTCTAGGGTGGAAAACTTGAGTCCCTTGAAACCCATTGCTTTGCACAGTTGATACAGGCTAATGGGGAAGGAGGGGCTGGGGAGATGGCTCATTGGTTATAATGCTGTGTGAGGTCCAGAGTTTGAATCCCTTAACAGTGGAAATGGCAGGTGGGTGTGATGACCCCCTGTTATTTCAGCCTGGAAAGGTGTAGACAGGAAATCCCCAGGGCATGCAGACTAGCCGGACTAGCCATATGGTAAATCTGGCTTTGACAGAGAGATCCCGTCTCAGTATAGTGGAAGAGCCATAAAGATGATTCTGAAGTTCACTAGCTGACATGATTAAAGGCTGGGGTCTGTCGTGAACCTACCTTTGGAAAAGGGAAGGAAGTCTTCTGTGATTGGCTGAGTGGAGGGCAAGGACAGCCTGAGGGGAACATTGTGAGATGCAGAGTGGATGATGGCTGACTCCAGCTCCTCCCAGTGGTGAGCCTGGTGAGCCAGAGTTCTCATGACCTTATCATACCTTTAACCACAATCTGAAAATGGCCAGCCTTTACCCTCTGATCTCCATTTATAGTAAAAGTCTACAATTTCTGGGAATCATTATGAAAAATGCCAGTAAAAATAATAATAATTCCCATTTTAATTAGCTTTCTGAAGTCAGTGTACAAAATAATGGGTTTCTTTGGTTTGGTCCCCAGTACCAAAATACAGATTTTATTATATTTTGATACATATATTTTGTACTTACTTCATATTTGCTCTTCACTACTCTCCTTGATCTCTTTATGTGTATATAGTTCCCCTGTATATATTTCCTTTGTGTGTGTGTGTGTGTGTGTATGAGTATGTGTGTATATGTATGTGTGAGTGTGTGAGTATGTATGAGTGCGTATGAGTGAGTATGCATGTATGTGTGTGTTATGTGTATATGTATGTATGTGTGTGTGAGAGTGTGTGTATGTGTGTGAGTGTGTGTGTGTGTATGTTGGAATCTGGCTTGTTTTGCTTAACATGGCATTCTTCAGTCCTACGCATTTTTCCTACAGAAAACTTCACTACAGAAAACTTTCCTATGCCATAACTTCACTTTTCTGTATGGCTGAGTAATTTGCCACTGTGTCTATATACCACAGTTCATTATCCATTCATCTGTTGATGAGCCTCTAGGCAATTTCCATTTCTTGATTCTGGTGAATAAATAATCTTCAATACTCGTAATTTATCTCAATTATTTTGCAGTGACAGCTGATGTTTAAAATGAGATAGTCCGGGGAACTAATCACATCATGAAGATTCAGCTGAAGGAGCTAATTATTTATTATATAGATGAAGTAATTCAAGATCGTATAGTAGCTGTGTAGTTAGAGTCACATGGCTGACAGAGTATAGGCACAGGGTTTACATTCAGATTAGCCTATATTACTTTTCAGCCCTATAGAATGGCTTTATTAAGAAATACAGGCCAATTCATACCCCAGATAAGTTTTAAGCTCTGTGGGTAGACAAAAAAGTAATTTTTAATAGTTAATAATGTAATCTAGCTATTGTGTTATTATAGCCACAGAGGGTTCTATTTTGAGAGTTTCTGTAGAGCCCCGAGAGACAAACCACAGCCTTGCTGATGAATGAGACCGTGACTTCAGAGCTAGCGCACGTTTTCTACAAAAGAAATGTCTGCTTAGGGAAAAGAAAACTAAGCCTCCCAGGGCCTATAGCACAAAGAACTGGGAAAGGAAGAAAGGCAGCCTTGACATTTCTATCAAACGGTTAATTATTAGTGGTATAGCACGAAGCGCTGAAAGCCCAGATGTGGTTCTAGCCATGTACACGGACCACCTTCCATCAGCAGGGCCCACATTACAGATGAGAAAACTGGAACTCGGTGGTTAAACTTCACCCAGTGTCCTGCACGAGTATGTGCTGGGTTCCTTTGTTATTAACAAAAATCTATAGTTTTTTTTTAAAGGGACATTAAGGCATATGAATACAATTAAAATTATCCATCTAATCATCTTGAAATACTATCAGATTTTATTTTTAATGGTGAAAACGTAGATTTACTCATAACAATGTCTTCCATGTTAACCATTTAAAAAATGTCTTATTGTTCTGCAAACCTCTGGCATGTCAATAAAAATTGTTTTGAAAAGTATAACATTATAGCCATTAAATAAGGAGCTGAAGGGGTCTGCAACCCTATAGGTGGAACAACAATATGAACTAACCAGTACACCCAGAGCTCGTGTCTCTAGCTGCACATGTAGTAGAAGATGGCCTAGTCGGCCATCATTGGGAAGAGAGGCCCTTAGGTCTTGCAAACTTTATATGCTCCAGTACAGGGGAACGCCATGGCCAAGAAGTGGGAGTGGGTGGGTAGGGGAGCAAGGTGTGGGGAGGGTACAGGGAACTTCCGTGATAGCATTTGAAATGCAAATAAAGAAAATATCTAATAAACCCCCCCCCCCAAAAAAATAACTTCCCATTCTCTATCCTAGTTACACCGGTGCTCAACTTTACTTCCTGGCTGTCAAATTCAGTGCTCTGGGTACCTTGGAAGTAGAATCACACAGCGTTTGCCTTTTCTGGGATGGCTTATTTCACTTTACAATGTAACTTATTTCCTGCTCTGTGTAAATACTTGGCGCCGCCATTGTTTACTTAAACCTCCCCCCCCCCCCCCAGTAAAACTGCAACAAGCTAACACTGAAGAGTCATTAACTCAACCCAGAATTGTTACAGTTAGAGAGCGCCTAGGAAGATTCATTGTTAGTTTTTATGGTATATTTACAGAGGGGAACTTGCTAGGCCAAAGATGTGTACACACCAGGACTTGGATAAATACTGCTTCCAGCCTCGTTACAACTGCCTGCTCCACCGATACTGTGAACGATGGTTTTCTAGTCCCCCTTCCTCCCCATCTTCCACTGTGTTCTGTTTTTAAGAACTCAAATTCAAGTCACTCTGATCCCTCATCAGTCACCGCCTGAAGCGCATTGCAGCACGGATTTCTCAATGTCTACAGCAAATACCTCTCTCACACAAGCCCAAAGGACTACGGCATCAGACCTTCATGCTTCAAGAAGTTCAGGACACTTAAACTAATCCTACCTAACTGTCAAATCCCAGGCTTCTGGTTCAGGATTTTCCCGGTCTTTGAAGATACAGTGTTGTGTGATTTACTGCCTAAGGATACAGCTTACACTGACTGAATCCGCCTTTGCTGTAACTGCAAATTCAGCTCCTGACCGTCGCACAGTTGAATCGCCAGCGTGATCCCTCCCCTCACATTCTGACCTGAGAAGATGCGTTAATCTCTTCATTAAGGAAATCATTGACTTGCAATCCTAATCCCCTCCAGTGAGAGCTGTTTGTGCTGGTTTGATGATGTAATACCCTTAAGCAATCCAAGTTCTCATATTTTCTTAAATATCAAGACAGATTTAACACATCCTTGGCCTGTTTATTTGTAATGTTTCCAACAAAACAAAAACAAACAAACAAACCAGCTTTGGGGATTTAACAAAGGAATAACCATTAATAAACTGGGATATCAACAAAAGCATTACTTCTAGAGGTTGTTTTGAATAGTACTGAACAAGCTCAGCGAGCTAAAGGCACTAGAAAAGCCTAGCTATGCCTTAGAGCAGTGGTTCTCTGCATTCAAAGTGCTGTAATGTTAACACAGATCCTCATGTTGTAATGACCCTCCTCAACCATACAATTATTTCCTTGCTGCCCATAACTGTAATTTTGCTACTGTAATGAGTTGTAATGTAAGTATCTGTATTTCCTGATGGTCTTAGGCAACCCCAGTGAAAGGGTCATTTGCCCTCCAAAGGGGTCATGACTCACAGGTTGAGAACTACTGCCTTAGCGACATATTACTTATCCAAGGTATGTTTAATTGCTTCATAATGCACATACATGTGTGCATTCACAGTGACACAGACATAATCACATACAAATGTGCATAATCACTCCCCCCACACACACACACACTATTGTAACCCTGCTGTTTGAGGAACCACCTCCTTGGCTGTATGCTCCCCAAGGGTCTGTAAGAGCAGAAATGGATTTTGATGGTCTGACAGTTCTGAGCGGCCAGTTTCCAGTCATAACGGCCAACTCCTTGGCCTTTGGTTTGTGCTGATCAGTGAAACCTCACTTACGAACTTCCACTTGCTTTGTCTCCATCTTCCTCTTTTTATTGCCTGTCATGTGAAGACGGATTGCTGCCATCAGCAGCCCCTGATTTATTATTCGAACCGGATACTGGAACTTGAGGTGTGATCCTGCCACATGGTGGGAACCAGAGAGGCGTTTCTTTTTCTCTCTTTCTTTGTACTGCTGGGCAGCTACCCTAGGTAGTCACGTGCTAGGCAGTGGCCCCGCCCATGATTCATACATAGTCGTGGGCAGAAGTAGAAACTTTTGCATATTCCCAGTAGCAGTGACCTCTAGTTGGTGAAACTGGCGGGGGGGGGGGGGTGGGAGGGGGGGGGGGTGGGAGGGGGGTGGGGGGGTAGGGGGGTGGGAGGAGCTTTCCTTTTGCCTCTTTTGCATAAAGCACAGACACAGATGGTGCGTTTATGGCATTAAAATACCATGAAGTCAATGAATAGGAGAAATGTCTAACACCAGCTCAGTTGGGGGAATCATGAACATGACCCAGATACAGATTTATAGTAAAATGAGACAGGCAGAAAATTCATCATTAGGTCTTTTAAAGACTTTTGTTTGAGACAGGGTTTCTCTGTGTAGCCCTGGCTGTCCTGGAACTCACTTTGTAGACCAGGCTGGCCTCGAACTCAGAAATCCACCTGCCTCTGCCTCCCAAGTGCTGGGATTAAAGGTGTGCGCCACCATGCTGGGCTCATCATTAGGTCTTTAAGGAGGTCTGTATGATCATGGATATGTTTGGGAGTGGAGCCCATAGTGTAGGGCTCTCTAGAACTTTTCTTTGCTTTTTGTTTGTGTATAAGTGTGTGTGTGTGAGAGAGAGAAAGAGAGAGAGAGAGAGAAAGAGAGAGACAGAGACAGAGACAGAGAGAGAGAATATATGTAGCTGTGGTGTATAACTACCTACCTGTATATGAATGGATTCTCATGTCTTGGTCCACAGAGCCTGGAGGAGAATGAAACTGTTCGGTCTCCTGCTGTATGATTCTCCACCTTATTCTTTGGAGACAGGTTCTCTCACTGAATCTGGAGCTAGGCTGGTGGCTAACAAGACCCAAAGCTCCTCTTTTGTCTGCCACCGTAATTCTGGGACACGTGGCCATACTAGACTCGTGTTAGGAAGCTGCAGGAGGTAAGGAGTAGAAATGAGCTTGTTTACGCATGTCCCCTGCGACCCCAAATACCAGCCTCTGGTGATAAAGGCTGTTTTCTCAGTCCTGTTCTGAGAAGACACTACCTTCCCTATGAAGAAGTCTTTATGTGTAGGAAGTGCCAGGTCAAATGGTCTCTTGCCATCGTTACAGCTCCTCAAGTGACTTCAGGTTGAGATGATAGGCCTATTTGACTTATCTGGGGGTGATGCAGTCTTACAGCTTTCAGAAGCCTTTGCTATCTGTAGGGACAAATCTTTGCTACAAACAACCCTGAGTTGGGCTAATAGAAGATGGGTGATTTTGTAGAGTTGGCATAGGCCATTCTAAACTAGTCGGCACCTGACCTCACACACATAAGTAAATCCATGGAACTCAGCCCGAAGTGCTGACCCACAGAACCATTCACAACATGAATATTTGCCAATTTCAACCACTGAATTTAGTGTCAGGATGCCTTAGTAGCTTGTTGGCCACACAACTCAGATAATACATTCATATCAAAATAACTCAGAAAAACTAATAAATCTCTCCCATGCCCCCAAAGAACAGCAAAAACAACAAAAGAAAACATCAATGAGGGAAAAAACAGATACATCTTATTTTCATCTATCAAAAATGATGGTGAAATTTATAGGTTAACCCAGGCTATTGTGCCCAGTTATTCAAACACTAGATTATATATTGCAATGAAAAACTATTTCATTCACTCATTCTTCCTTCCTTCCTTTCTTTCGTTCTTCCTATCATCTATTTATCACCTATCATATCTATCTATCTATTTATCTATCTATCTATCTCATCTATCTATCCATCTATCTCTATCATCTATCTATCTATCATATCTATCTATCACCTATCATATCTATCATATCTATCATCTCTCCATCCATCATCCACCCATCTATCAATAATAATCATTCAATCAACAGACTCTGAATGAAACAGGTTATTCTCCATGTCATATGTGGCCTCAGCCAGCCACTTTGAAGCCCGGAATCACCCAGACCTCCTGAGGAGAAATGTGTGCCTCCAGCCTGGCTTCAGACTGACAAGAGGAGACACAGCACTGGTGAGTGTGGCACTGGCTGCCCTGCTGACTTCCTTCTAGCTGGCACAGAGCAAACATTTTCTAACTTCTTTTTGCCTGTGAGAGTTTTCCTTGAACGAGCATACGCATGAATGCCCGTATGCATATGGGTTTATGTCTCTGTGTGTGTACATATGTTAGAAACATGCAGTGCGCACAGCCCAGAGCAGCAGAGCAAGTATTCTCCTCCATCAGTGTCTGCCTTATTGCTTTGCAAACAGGGTCTTTTACCAAAACAGAAATTCACTGTTTTAGCTCAGCTGATGAGACAGTGAGTTCTTGGGTTCCATGGGTCCCCCCTCCCCTCTCCATCTTGTGGTTACAGGCATTGGACAGCCATGCCTGATAAAGTTTTAAGTGGATGCTAAGGATTCTAATTTAGGTCCATATGCTTTTGCAGGAGTGCTCTTACCGACCGAACTATCTCCCCAGACCGGAGCCCAACCTTTAAAAGAAAGGAAAATGAAATGTCTATATCAAGGTGATAGAAGTTCTTATTCTTTTCCTCCTTGTCCATACCTTTACTTTCTAGAATGTTCCAGAGCAGACTTTTTGAATGGCTGGGGTTCCAAGTGATAGTCTGAACACCCCTGTCACTCTGGAATGGGAGGGCTAGACACGAACTCTCCCTGAGTCTCCGCTGCCTCATGAAATGCAGAGGTTGTGATGTCTGCACGGATACCTCCAGCTTGCACAATTCATGGGTTTGTGGTTTCTTTGTTCTAATAAAAAACATTCACCGGTCTTCCATATGCTTTGTCAGTAGCTAGTAGCTTAGTTAAAGCTGTCATCCTACAGAAGAGAACTGCTACCCTCATTTTACATGTGAAGAAATGAAGCTTCAAAGAAACTCTTGGGTGACAGACCTGAAGCCGAGCCCCAGGCAATGTTTCCTTCACCCTGTAGCACTCCTCAAAAAGCTAACAATTCTCAAAGCCTCGCTGCAGGTCTTTCTTGATTTCTCTCAGAAGCTTATTGCTTCTCAAGAGTATCCTGAAGATGGCGCTGTGGATCCTGACTGCTCTTGGAACTGGCATTGGTTTGTCCTTTAAAAAGACCATGTTTCGATCATTGATTGGGGTCTCTGTGTATTGATTGTAAGTCTCTGTGATGGTGTCAGATCTCCTGGAATTGGAATTACAGACCATTGTGAGCTGCCATGTGGGTGCTGGGAATTGAACCTGGGTCCTCTGGAAAAAGCAGCCAGTGCCCTTAAAGTCTGAGCCATCTCTCCAGTTCCCATTTTGCCTTTTAAATTGTAGCCTGCTACCGAGTCTTAAGGTCCTCCAAATGCAAATGTCTTCTTTCAGCCTGCTTTTCCTTGCTACTTCTCCTGCACGCGATTCATTTACATTCCTAAGTGGGTGTCCTTATGAACCTTTGCAAGCGTTACCCACAAAAATAGTCACTTCCCCATGTCCTCCATTTTGCGTGGGCAGCCACTGGTGTCTACAAGCCATGCCTATTTCCTCTGAACCCACGAAATGCTGTTTGAAAGGCTAGCAAGTTCCGCCCCATCAAAATAGTTTCCCAAGAATCCCTTTCCCTATGCCTTTCTCATTACCTTAACCTGTACATTTCCTAGGTCTCGCTGTATTGATTAAACACACATCCAAAGTGAGGCACTTTCGTTCAAAGGACAAGATTTTTCTCCTGTAATGTGACAGAGACCCTGGAGCAGGGAGACAGGTCTTTAGCAGAATCCTCCTATACCACCAGGCTCTGTAAGTCTTACACTTTTAAGGGCTGTCTCTTTGAAATAATGCTGTCCTCGGCCTCTCTTTTGTTCTGTTACTTTGTGTTCCACAGCTTTCAGTTTGCTCCCGTCATCCCTGCTCCGTGTTGGCTGAGCCACGCACGCCTGACATCAATTTTATTTTTCCAATATGAAGTGTCAGAAGGTTAAGACATCAAGCATCGGCGGCTACATTTCTTGCCCCAACGCACATTCTTTCATTTAAGAGGCAATATTCTAGCCACCCTGAGATGGAGGCAGGATGCGCCTTCTGTCTTCTGCAGCTGTGGCTTCCATTATTTTCCAGTTTAAGCAGCCTTGTCTGTGTCAAGGGTTGGGTAGCTGCTCTGCCCGTGTGATCTGCTGGAGGCTTCTCTGAGAGCAGATTCATAGAAGGGAGGGGGACCCCTTTCCCCCCTTCCTTTTGATGATAGGAATATATTTTTGGGGGGTTACCCAGTGTGTTTTGCTATGTTGAAAATAAAAATCCTACAAACGTATTAATGGAGGTTGTCAAAAGCACTATGTTGTGCTTCTCGAAACATAGTATAAAACATGACATTTTTGAACTTCCTTGTAAAGATGTAGTACTGAAAATTTACTTCCTATAGCTACAGTTGGCATAGTGAGTTAAGGACGTGATGATTTTAGAGTCTTTGCATTTTGTACTGTTTTAGGAAAGACAATGAATCACAGGGGATCATATGGAACAGATGATATTAAAAAATGAATAAGCGTGATAGAAAGATCAAGTTCAACTATCCCCAAGCCCTTTGGCATAAAACAATGGCCCCCTTCTCCATCAAAGCAGACGGAGCCACCCGTGCAGTGGAAGGGTCTCCCTGCAGTGCCTGCAGGACATTTCAGCTCTGTTTTACAAATTCCAACCTGTTTTGACCTTATGTATTTACAGGCGACCTTGTCATAGATCACATCCGTCAAACCTGTGGTTTTTCTCAACAGACTTTCTATCATCAACCACCTTCCATGATCACACTGCTCATCCTCCTATCTGATGGTCTTAGGGTTTGTATTGCTGTGAAGAGAGACTGTGATTGTGGCAACTCTTATATTGGAAAACATTTAGTTGGGTCTGGCTTATGGTTCAAAGGTTAAGTTCATTGTCACCATGGCAGAAAGTATGGGGGCACACAGGCAGACATGATGCTGGAGAGGTAGCTGAGAGTTTTATATTTGGGTAAACAGACAGCAGAAAGAGAGTGAAACATGGCCTGGCTTTAGCATCTGAGACCTCAGAGTCCGTTTCCCAGTGACGTACTTCCTCCAACAAGGCCATACCCACTCAAACAAGATGATACCTCCCAATAGTGCTGCTTCCTATAGGCCTTTGAGGGGGAGAGGGCATTTTCCTTCAAACCACCACATCTGATAATGGTGAAACTGTCTTGCTTCTAACATGTGGACTTGAAGATAAACTTGTAATTTTCCAGCTTAGATGGATCTAACTTTATAGATGAGTCTAATGCAAGGAAAAGATGTTTTCTGGACACAGCAATGTACTCATGAACTCAATGGATCTCTGGTTATCTACATAAGTATTGCATAAGATTGGGCATATCACCATCTCATCAGGGGTGGGGGAGGGGCCTGTGAGGAAGTTTCTGTCAGGCAAGAAACTTGAATTAAACTGTGTGCATCACACAGGAAAAGAGGAATGGAAGTGGGAAGAAGGCTCTGTTGATAAATGTCTTTCTGAGAGGGTAAAAATGGGACGAGAAAGGAGAAGGGGATGGAAACAGAGCTAACTCATTATATATACCGAACAGTTTCAAAGTTAACAGCAGATCGCTTCTCCAGTTAGGAGAGTGTGGATGTGACATAGAGGAGACGCCACTCGCTGAGACAGATGCATCAAGGTAGAAATCTGCCTGAGGACATTCCATCTGTGCTCACAAGCTGATTGAAACTCAACTCACTCAGTTTGGTTTCTATCTACTGAGAGATATGGATTTTTTTTAATGCAACATCTTTATACAAAATCAGTACCTACCCAGAGTTCTGACCTGCATTAAAATCTAGATCTCTCCTTTTTTTGTGTGTGTGTCCCTACAAGTGCCTTGTTTATTGATTTAATTTCCAAATCAGTGAAATGAGAACAGCGAAGGAGATATTGCAACGGGAAGTGCTTGGCTGCATGAATGGCTCATTGTTCATTGTGCCGCTCAAGGATGGCCCTTCTCTCGCCTTGTCCTTTGGCTGAATGTAGGATGTGTGGAAACCTACTCAAAGATATCTCATTATTACAGTAAAAGCAACTGACCCCAAGGGGAAATTTGAAGAGCTGGGTCACAGACTAGAAAAATAAGGGTAAATTATACTGAACTCAGAAAACCTGAAGCATTCTGTGATGTCACAAAGGCTGATAATTGGAGTAGCTCACTCTATTTAATTAGAATAGACTTTTAACAAATAACAGGAGAGACAAGTAAGAAAGAGAAGAATCACCATGGTATCATATCATATCGAGAAGCAGTGACATTATCTGAATTATTAGAAGGCAGTTAATAGGCACAGAAGGGATGGCATTCACTTAAACATAGCATTTGGGCTGGAGTGATGGCACAGTGGGTAAGGGCACTTGCCACTCTTGCCAAGGACCTGGGATCAGCTTCTGTTTCTAACACAGTGGTTCACAAATATCTGTAGCTCCTGTTGCAAGGGATCTAACACTTAATCTGATTTCTGAGGGCATTGTGTCCATATGGTGCCCGTACATAGACAGAGACAAGACACTCAGGTACATTATTCAAAATAAATGAGTCGAAACTATATATCTATATACACACATTTACATATATATGCACAAATACACACACAATACATGCATACATGCACACATGCATAGTCACAAGCACACACATGTACACATATACACATGCACAATTACACATAAGACATGCACACACATGCACACACACATACACATGCACAATCACACACATAAGACATACACACATATGCATACACACACACACACACACACACACACACACATAGAACCAGGTATTATGACTCATGCTGTGATCATGGCTTTTGGGAAGCTGAGGCAGAAGAACTGTCTATTTAATTCTACCTTGGGATACAAGGCATATACTATATCAGGCTGGGATACACAGTTAAATCCTGACTCAGAGATAGCAAATAGGCAAACAAATAGCCAAAATCAAACTATAACAAAATTAAGAACTAATAACACATACAAAATTTTACCCTAATTTTGAATCATATACACAAATATTCTTGTCTATTCATATAAGAGAAAGTCTGGAGAGAAATACATGAAAATGTTAGATCATTTCTGTGTAACTAATATTAAGAAATACTAATTATGTATTAATTAAATATATTAATCACTATTACTGTCCTGTTTGTATAGTTTCTATTTTCTTGAAACCAAGACTATATTTACAATTATCAAAAATGTACACGTTTCTTTTGTCCTCAAAAGACAAACAATAGGGAGAAGAGCCTTACAAGGAAACAGCATCTTATTTGATAAATGCTTCTAATTGAAAACATTTAAAGGCATCTATGTACATGTCTATCCTTACATAATTATTTCTTTGGCTTTATGCAGTTTTTTTCACGGCTGTATCTTTGGGGAATCCTTACAGTTAAGGTCAAGCTTATGTGTAATAACTGATTTCAGGAAACTCCCTCGGGTGTGGCTTCCAACAAGTCTGCCCTCTGAGAGCACATCACGGAAAAGAATAGAGTATGCTTATAAAAGACATTAATCAGTTTTATCTTACAGGGATCCTGAGAGAAAAATGGGTCATGATCTATCTTATCCGTGTGGCAATATAGCAGAAAGAAGGAGAGTAAATGAGTGGCTTTGTGTCTGGCAAGCCAAGCACAGAGACCATTAGAATGTGGACTCCTTGTTCCCAAACCCTGGCTCATTTACTCTGGCCATGCTGACTATTTTATGGTACACTATAAATTTTGTAAAAAATAAATGAGAATCCAGGGAACAGGGACAGCAAAGAATGAAAAGGAAAAAAGTAAAAATAAAAACCAATGATTGAACAAAAACTGTAAAGCCTGGTTATGTTTTATGATCCGTTCTGTCTCGGAGGACATACTGGCCTGCTGTTGTCTCAGAGGACATACTGGCCTGCTGTTGTCTCAGAGGACATACTGGCCTGCTGTTGTAGAATAAGTACAAATACCCAAATACTCAGGACCCGAGCTCTGACGTGTGCATCATTATATAGCTGTTGCCTTTTTTTTTTTTTTTTTTTTTTTTTTTTTTTTAGGGAAGAGCCTCACATCATGTGCAGGTGTGTTCCTTGTTTAACAAGGCAGCCATAGATAGGCAAGTATCCACATGTTTTCCCCTTCTAGATCTG
This sequence comes from Mus caroli, assembly GCF_978045245.1. Lineage (NCBI taxonomy): Eukaryota > Metazoa > Chordata > Mammalia > Rodentia > Muridae > Mus > Mus caroli. The sequence continues at coordinate 122,153,327 of NW_028227264.1, read as the reverse complement.
AGAGCAACAGATACTACACAGAGAATTGATTTTTAGAGAGGAACACTTCCCAACCTCGCGAGAACACTACATTATCAGAGTGTTTGCAGCATTCACTGTCACCGGATACAACCAGTCTCATCGAGGAACTGTGAAAGAACACAGAGAGTCTCAGCTAGTGCGTCAGGACAACAACTAAGCCTTGGGCACTGGGCTGAAGCAAAACAATAGATGTGAACCTCTCTTGGTCTGACTTTCAGAGGTCTGGGTGAATTTCTCATGCTGACGGGGGGGGGGGGGGGGGGAGGTTTAAGCATCACAGGGCTGGGTGATCTCAAATGCTATGACCTATGACCGAATTCTATTTTCCTTTCCCAGAACAAAACAATGGGACGAACTCTTAGCTTCCCTTTTCTGTCTTCCTTTCCGACCTGTTGATCTGTGATCACGGCGGCGATTCTCAGAGTCTACTAATGAGTAGTGAACACTCTGCTCCAACGGAGAGTCTCTGCCCCTCACCCATGGCTGGGAACTCTAAGGCAGGAGACATCTCTGGTTTTGCAAGCACTCACATGATTGAGTTGAGAATTTCACTTTTGAGAAATCCTGTCAAGGTTTGACTTTGTAACCTTAGGATGAGGGTTGCCTGGAATCTTTGGAAATCTGGTTCACACTGGAATGAGACTTGGTTACTCTGCTAAGTGCCTGCAGTGACTTTGGGCCTGAATGGGGGTGGCTCTGAGCCTCCCTCTTTACTTAAACTCCAGTCCTGTGGTCAGGATGCTGGCTTTCATCCAAGTCTGTCCTGAATAGGTAAAAATGAGAGAATAGGAAAAAAAAACCCTATTTCTACAAAGAAAGCATAAAACACTATCATGAAAATGGAGAAGGGATATAAACAGACAAGACATCCAACAAGGTTGGTGATGAATGAGTGTTCTGAGGACAGGGGCATGAAAATGAATAAATGAGTAACATATTATGTTCAAAGTGGTGCACATTTAAAAAGCTTACAGTGGGGCTGAGCAGTGACTCAGCAGTTAGGGGCGTATTCACTGCTCTTGCAATAGGATGCAGTTTGTTTCCCAACACCCACATTGGACAGCTCACAACCAACTGTAGCCCCAGCTCTATGGGGATCTGAGTCCTCCAGCCTCCACAGGCACCTGCACCCACATGTCCACACCCACACATTACATTTAATTAAAATAATAAAATAAAAATTTGAAAAAGTGTGACAGTATTAGGTGATGGATAGAGAAGCTGTATTGAATTGTATCTGTAGGTGTTGAATTGTAGGTATTGAATTGAATACTGTATTGAATCTGTAGGTGTAAGCTGCCTGAAACAGTTCTTGTTGCAAGTAGATAGTGTTTGTCTTCTAGGTGTGTCCTTGTCCCACAGTGCTAACCACAAAATTTCACTACCCAGGATCAACCTTAGAAACAATTGGATGTAAACAAAAAACAATTATCTTCAAGAATGATTTTAAGGTAGAAAAACAGAATTTCTCTTATGTCTCTGAGGGAACAAATATCTAAAAAAAAAACTGTAGTATAGTTAGATTTATTTTGAGACAGGATCTTGTAATCAGCCTAGATTGTACATGGACTTGCCATTGTAGCCTATGTGGGAGGTTTATCTTCCACATGCATGGATTACAGGTATGGCACCACATTCCTCTAACCTGTGACATATTAGTAAATAACATGTAACAATGGGAAGAAATGACTGGGGTACATCTATACAAGTAACTAGGGAAGATTTTTCAAGGCTTATCACTGAGTGAAAAATTTAGTAGCAGGATGTTATTCATTATAGTAACTAGTATCCAAGGTGGCAACATTGGCCAGACATTGAAGCACAGAGCCATTCATTCCTGAACTTGGAAGGCTCATGCTGGAAGACTGTGAGCTTGTGGTTATCCTTAGCTACAAAATAAGAATCTATCTTAAATCAACAAAGAAACAACCTCCTGCCTAAAAGCAACCCGATGTGGCACCATCAGTTCCTTGTTTGTGTTTGTGCATCCAAATCCCCCATCAAGAGTTTGAATTTATTCCTACTCTTTTCTTTGAACTTGTGCTGCCCTTAGGGAGTCTTTAGCCAATACAGTAGAAGTAATCGTGAGCCTCATGAAACTGTTCTTTCTGTTTTTTACTGTGACCTCTGCTTTGAATATGCAGGGGCTTCATCTGATATGTAAGAAGTTGTTCCTTGAGACCATCACTTGGAGAAAGAATGATGTCACCAAGACAGGCCTATCCTAGCCATCCCGGCCCAGGCACCACGCGACATGAGTGAAGAAGACATCTTGTGTATTATAGACCTAATAGATGTCATATAGACATATGGTACTCATCAAACTATCCCAAGTATTCTTATTTGAGTCACCCCAGTGAGGCTCTAGACACTGCAGGGCTGATACAGACCATCACTACAATGAGTTGATACTGTGTAGCATTTCCTCCAAATGAAACATTCCTCCTGGGGGAGGGGGCAGCCTCTGAAGACCTGGGTAGTTACAAAACTTCTGACTTAGTTACTTCTTTGTGTTTGTGCATCCAAATCCCCCATCAAGAGTCTGAATTTATTCCTACCTCGGAGATCCAACTTTCAAAAGCTGGGGTGAAGCAGCTGCTTTAGCATCACTCATGCTCCCCCAAGTTCCCCCAAATTACCCTGCCGTCTATGCTCCTGTAGATAACACTTATATCAGCGGTTCACGAACCTTGACTCGTATAGAAGGGTTTCTTTGGTCTGTCATCAATGCCTTGTTTCTGCACATCTGCCCAGGAAAATTCATAGAATTTTCACCTGACCTGCTTTTTAACCAACAGAGTCGTGACCGTATGTGTTACATGTTTTACATCCCTAAACTTTGCGTGGTCTGTTATACACCAGTGGATAAACAGAAATGCTAACAGTATCACTGGATCTCGGAAAGACGTACCACACAGAAACAGATCTTTTTCTGCCTACCCCCTTTCTCTCTGTCTCTCTTCCCCTTTCTCATAGTCTATTCGTTCAAGCAACAAAGCAAGGGCAATATTTCCACCTAGGTCAGAGGACAGTGACCAGGATTGGAGATGTTAGTCCACAAAAGCAGCTTTATCTTAGAGTCAGAGTTCTATTTAAAACAACAACAACAACAACAACAAAACTATTTTGATTCAAATAGAAGAGGTCTGAGTTCAGGTAATCAAGTGTTGGCAATGTGCACAAGAATAGAGAAGACAGGGAGGATGACTTTTGAGAACCATGAAGTTGCAGGAACTGTCAGACATCATGAGACCCCTAAGCTTGCGTTGTCCAGAATCCCGCCACAGCCTCAGAGCCACAGACATGCGCACCTCAGTCTGACAAGCCTGGGAGCGAGCCTGGGAAGAGTCTTTCCCCTCTTCTGCTCTCCAGACCTTGGCTGAGTGAGGTCTATTGATGGACTTTAGCCCTGAATCCTTCCTGGAGTTTAGAGACAGCACAGAAAATGCTGTGGTGCTTTGTCAGATCCCAACAGAGGTGTCTTTGAAAAGATTCTAAGGTACTAGTATTGTGCATGGTACATAGTTGAAACTGCATGAGCTAATAACTCTTTAACAACTGGTATTTATTCCTGTGTCTCCCTTTTAGGCAGTAATGAGAGCAAGTAGACACTTAAGGTGGTCCATGCTCCCTACCTCGTGGTTATCACAGTCCTGAGTGATCTTTTCCTCTTGACTGTGGGTGGCTCTATAACTTGCTTGTAAGGACAGAACAAAAGCATCAGAACACATGGTCACGTGTTGGTGAGCATCTGATTGCATTACACATTTGTAGCTTCCATCTTTCTAGATTCTTTCATGGCTGTGAAGATAGAGGCAGGTACTACACAGCTTCTAGGAGCTGAGAACAGCAGCCTCCAGTCCTCTGCCAGCAACACCCAGATTTCTGTCCTACAATCCCAAGGGCCTGAAAGACTGCTGACCAACTCCATGTGGGCTCCTCCCAGGCACCCCAGCAGCGACATAATTAAGGTCCCCAGGACCAGAAGCAGAGTCTAGGCACAGTCTAAGCAGTGCCTGGACTTTTGTCCAGGAGGTGTGTGAAAAGAAACCAACATTGTTGCAGCAAAAGGAAACTGAGTAGCATTTTCTACTATAAGAGAACACTCTTCTAGTAGAGCCAGGTCAAGACTGGGAGTTTTTTTTATTTCTACTATTCTGGCAGGGGACAGCATGGGCATGTCACCTTTACCTATGAAACAGATGAGGTGTTGTCATATTAATACATGCAAATGTTTGTTCCTTTATTTCTAAAATTATAAGAGTAAATTTAATCCCTTGGAATATTCAATATTTAGATTCGATGGTTGAATTCACATGTCCTATGGTTAGCAATTTGTAATGGTGTTTGTGGCATCCTTAGACCAGAGTAGGCTTGCCATGGGCATCTCCTTACTTTTAGTGTGTAGTGCCATGTGACAGATTCCTTACTTCTAGGTCAGTACTTAGTTTCTTAAGCCATGTGTGCTTAAGAAAATTAAACCAATTTTCTCCAACCAATGAGCAGCTTCAGTAATGCTATAGAAACTCAACACCACAGTGAAACCTAAGAGATCAATGGGAAAACAATACCAATGATTTTCCTGTGATGGACATGAAAATTTTCTCTCACATGATAAGATTCAAAATGATGAGAATTTAATCTCAAATATGAAATGATGATAAAATCATTAATGAAAAATTACTAAGCACATTGTTTGAATTATGGATGCATATTGTCAAAAAGCCTTCATAGGGTATTTATTACCTAATATTATCATTTAAAATGAGTGTCCACATGAACTTGATCAAGGCTCAGACTTTTAAATCACAGGAACTAAGAAAAGTAATTATTTGCCGACAACAAAGTGTAGCATTAAATAGGACATATAGTTATTTAAAATACTTTATCTTTTAAAAATTATTCTTAAATATTTCAAAGTGCTAGTAAATATTTGTGATTTTAAATAAATTATAACCAGGCAAATATTTAATCATATTAATATAAAATATTATTGTAGTAATATTCCAGGGCAATCAAAACTGCCAATATAAAGGAAATAAAAATATACTTAAGCATATTTAAGTGTTATATTTACCTTTTATAATGGGTATTTGAAAAAATAAGTAAACACTTATTAATGCATTTATAATTTTTAAATAGTTATAATGTATAAAATATTTATATGTTAATGTAAAAGTTGTGTGTTTATATATTCCTACTGCTGGGAAAAAGTAAATAATTACGTCTGGTGAATAAAAATACTTGGCGCTATATAATATTAAAGAGAAGAGATTCTTGAATTTTCCTTTTCTAAGAAAAGATTTCTTGTGGCTCAGACTGGCTTCAGATTTGCTGTGTAGCTGAAGATGACCTTGAACTATTGATTTCATTGTCTCTTCTTCCCAAGAGCTGGGATTACAGGCCAGTGCCATTGCTCATAGCTCTTGGATGACTTCCAAATTTGTCATATAGCTCAGGGTTGGGACTGGTATCTTCCATTGCGAATTTCTCTCTCCTTCTCCCTCTCCCTCCCCTTCCTGTCCTTCTCCCCTCACTCCTCTTCCTCCTCTCCTCTCCTCTGTTCTCTCTCTCTCTCTCTCTCTCTCTCTCTCTCTCTCTGTATGTGGTGGGGGTGGAGATGTGTATTCATGCACAATTTTTTGCCTGCTATAGCATGTCTGGAAAGACAGAGAGACCAAACAAATTTAATTTATTTATTTGATTAGAAAATTCAATTTTTAGGTTAATTGTATTCAATAGAGAAGTAAGAGACTAGATTGCTACCCTAGAGGAGACCAGTACTGTTGTCATGGAAATAACAATATATGTAAGTACAGGTGTGGTGTAGTAAAGATGGAAGGTAAGTTTTGATGAGTGTGGGTCAGATCTTCATGTACACATTTATATAAGTGTATGTGTGTGTGTGTGTGTGTGTGTGTCTATAGGTTATAGGTTAGACTTTAAGTGTCAGGTTAACTACACACTTCCGTGGAAAGTAAAAGTGAGATCACATTATTTTCTTCTATGCTTGTAAAAGGGGGTACAGAGAGAGCAGCTTAGATTTCTTTGAGAAAGTACTGCCTTTTCACCCTTGAAGGCTGAGGAAAAGCTCTCCAAATACCACACTTATCCATGCATTCCTCTTTGTGTTCTATACATCTGAAAAGAAAACTATTGGATCAGCTGGAGTATACTGACCTCTGCTGGTCAAAAGTAAAAGCACTGCTAGCATGCTACCTGCAAGACTACGTAAACCAGGGAAATAGCCATGGTGCGTGGCTCAAGAGTCACTAGGAAGGAGGATGGAGGGTAGGATGCCAGCTATTCGACTGCCCTCTTTCCAAAGAGGATTTTGTTATATCAGCCTAAACTGAGGAGCTGCTAAACCCACCACAAGTCATTTAAAAAGATTTCTGAGACTAAACGGGGGCAATACACGTATATGTCATTTCCTCTGCACTCTAGGAATGATTCATTAAAGTCTGAAGTGTCTGTATCAGAAATCTACACTCTGTGAATGAGCAATTACCATTTGAAAGACTCTTGCAGAATCCACAGCAGAGAAATGGCTGGCAGCAGTATTTCTATTAATGCTATCTAAATCTGCAAGAAACTTGTTAATTAGCATAAGTGACATTCAAAATGACATTTCCCTGTATTGTTGATGGATTTTGTTACATGCAACTGGTTAGAAATACTGCATAGACATCTTAGTTCTTTCAGGAACACACACGTGTATGAACGTGTGCATACCTGCCTTCTGACCGTTCTCAGAAGCTGCATGCCTGTGAGGTTAAGTTTAGGGCTAGGGTCAGGTTAGGGTTAGGGTCACAGTTAAATTTAGCCTTTTAAAAAAAGCCATAGTTATGTTTGGACCTTGGCTTATGTCCTGGGTTAGGGCTTTTGTTACAGTTAATGTTAGAGTTAGGGGAATCGTTAAGATTAGATAGACTTATGGTTGCATATTATCCTGGTGTTAGGTTTAGGACTATGGTGATTGTCAGAACAGGGTTAGGTTTAGAATCTGAGCTTGCAGTGAGGGTTAGGGATCAGATTTGTTGAAGTATCCTGGTGAGTGTCAGAACTACCACTAGGTTTAGTGTACAGTTATGATTATGGTTTGAACTGTATTCATGACTTGGGTTCTAAGTAGGGTTTCAGTGGGTTTTGTGTTAGAGTAGGAGTAATATTTAGAGTTAAGATTAAAGAAAAATCAAAATTTGGAATTCTAGACGTAGATGGGAGAGAAGAATCTCAGAACAGTGATAAAGACAAGACATTTAACAATGTCATAGAGGAAATTGTTACAGGGAGCCCACCAGAGAAGACTGCTCAGATGCAGTCTATAGCCAATTGAAATCATTATTCTAGACATCTGGGACTATACTCAGATACTCAGGACCCAATGGTGCCACACTTTCAGAGAAAGGGAATTTTAAAGGCGCAATCCACATTGTGTTATCTTGTTTGGCAGCTGTAGGGGAGGCTTTACACAAGCAAGCAGTTTATCAGAAGTTAAGATAAGTGATAAGTTAACTAGGACATCTTGACCTTGGGTTCCCAGAATAGAGTTGGGTAATTTTCCATGGAATCCTCTATCAAATTCAGGAGATCAAATTTAGGTTAAACCTGAAATGGTCTCAGCCACGATGCAAGATGGATGAACATCTGCCCTGCGTTGCCTGGTCATGTTCCCCACTGTGTCTGTGGATATGAGTCAAATAGTTGACTCATCCTGTTCCTGAAAGGCATAGTTAGTCCAATGGCCCAGGGGTTTAGCAGAGTTTATTCTCTGTGTGATGTAGCTGGTCATGCAGTCGAGGATGCAGGGTCCCACCATTAGTCAGATCAGGATAGAAAACAATGGCCAGGCTAATGCTGACAGGTCAGCCACTGGGACCAGGTAAACAGAGACCGATACCAATTATTTGATGTAAGTCTCCTTTTCTCCCTTTCCTTGAGGTAAGATTTTCCCTAAGTGTCACCAGTTGGTTGGCAGAGAAACAGCAAGCTTCTTCTAAGGTCATGCAAAGTCCACCTTGGTTAATAAAAAGAAGATCTAGTCTCCTTCAGTTCAGTTTGCAAACAAGTCAATTTGGCTCTCCAGCCTGTAAATAGAACATTCCAAATAGGTCTAAGTCTTCCAGAGAACTAAGTTACCTAAGGGTTTTGTTCCCAACCAGCAAGGTTGAGGCTTGCAGAAGTTACAATGGCTCTTCCTGTCCCCTACTGGAACTGGGACAAGAACTGAGCCCCATTTGATCTTCCTTAACAACGAGTCAAGGCCGATATGAACTGTCCTCTTGTCTCTGTTATAGGCATATTCCCCAGGGGATAACCTAGACAAGTGTACATATACATAAAGAGGAAGTGTAACTTTTCAGTGAGTTAGAGGAGATGCATTTAGTCAAACCATCAATATAAACAAGCCTGGTAATTTGAGGACACGATGCAGGGAGCTTGTCCTTGGCAGGATGACTCACTATTGGCAGACCATGCATAAAATTATAATCCCCGAAGTCTCTCTTTTAGCCAGTCTTCTTTACAACCCAATTTAGTGATCTCATCCCTCCCCAGGACCCATATTGTCCCACCCCTGGAAGGGACATAGCGGAGGTTCGCCTGGAAGATAAAGAATACCCAGGTCCAGTTGTTCTGAATTCCCATATCCAGGTTTGGGGCTGATGGGGATTGTGTATCCTGGGTTAGTAAACACTGGTTGGTCTTATCTCTAAGAGGTGTGAGGTTCAAGCGATGGTCTATCTGTCCTCAGTGATCCCCCCCGCCCCAGGGATGACAGCAGCTACTGTAGATTCTCTGAAAAGGGAGGGTTTGGGGGTCTTCAATTATATAAGTCACTGGTAGAGAAGGAGACATAAACCATGAACAGGGAAGAAGTTGAACTTCCACTTTTCTCATGGGGTGTGAATAACTTACTCTCTCCTTCCCAGGGCACAACCAGCTGCTTACAGCACGTTTGGGAGGGCGGGGGTGGGGGGAGGAGCACAGCATAGCTCGGGGAGCTATGTCCTTTTTTCTGCATACACTCTGCTTAGATGGCAAGGAGCCTCCTGGACCAGAGACCTCTCCACCTCCTCCACACACAGGATACAGGACAAGTGGGTATCAAGTGAGTAATCTAGCCTGAAGCAAGAAACAAAATGCTCTGGGTGGGAGGGTAGGGAAGGGCAATTTTGTCCTAGAAGGCTGAGAGATGAGGTTTTGTGTTTCTCTGTGCAACCTGGCCAGATCAAAAGGATTTGGGTCTCAAACAAAAGAGAACAGGTGTTAAGACAAGGAGTGAAGGAGCTAGCTCACTTGAGGAAATGCCTCCATGAGGTCCAGCTGTAAGGCATTTTCTCAATTAGTGATGGGAGGGGGCAGCCGATTGTGGGTGGAGCCATCCCTGGACCTGTGGTCCTGGGTTCTACAAGAAAGCAGGCTGAGCAAGCCACAGTGAGCAAGCCACCAAGCAGCGCCCCTCTATGGCCTCAGCATCAGCTCCTGCCTCCAGGTTCCTGCCCTGATTCAGTTCTTGTCCTGACTTTCTTTGATGTTGAACAATGATGTAGAAGTGTAAGTCAAATAAACCCTTTCCTCTCAATTGGCTTTTTTTGCCATGGTGTTTTTTCACAGCAATAGGAACCCTAACTAAGACAGTGGACTGAACCTCGGAAACTGTGAGCAAGCCCCCAATTAAATGCTCTCTTTCATAAGAGTTACCTTGGTCATGGTCTCTTCACAGCAATAGAGCAGTAATCAAGACATCCAACTAAACACAACCAGAAATAAAACTTATCAGCTCACATCATGGTTAAAACATTAAATATGCAGGACAAGGAAATATTATTGAATGCTGCAAAACACAACACAAGTCACACATAAAGGAAACCCCAACAGAATAATGGAGGTAAATAAAGTGTTTGTTCATGTTTTTCTAGATTCCTTGAATTCTTTTGTGAACATTATGATTTTCTTTTAAATTCTGTGTGCTGGGGTTTATCTAGACAGTACTCATTCATCAGAGGGGAGCTGTGTAGGACTGATGTGTCTGATGGCTGACATGTTGTCTCTGTCATTCCTGTTGTGTGTGTTTCTATGATTTGACACTGGCATCACAGCACTTGGATACAGAATGTGAAAACGCACGTGCACCCCCCCCCAAGGAGAACATGTGGAAATTGCACACACGTGAGCAGGCTCATGAGTGCCAACATTACAGCACTTGGAAACTGCATGCAGATGCACACTTGCAGACCAGCTGTCACACAACAGCATTCACAAGTTGCAGGTGTGTGAAGACACATAGGAATGCCTGCGTGATAGCACTCGGGAATTGCATGCCTGTGAATCTGTGCATGCACTCTTACATATAAGTTCTCAAAGAATGCGTGCATGTGAATGTGCTTGTACATGTTGGCATATGATCATTCTTCAACACTCCATGGTGGGGGCTTCCCTTTGGAGAAAGTTCTGGTGAGAAACCTCCCATAAGAATCTGGGGACCTGCCTGCAGCCATAAAAAGATGCTCCCTTGCTACATCCTGCCAGTCTATACCAAGCTATGGTCAAAACTCTCAGATACCTCTCCCTCCCTCCCTCTTTCCCTGCCCCCTCTCTAAGTACCTATAATGTTTCAACCAATCAGCTCTACCAGGACTTGCCATCACTTCAATAATTTCTTTCTTCAAATCTGGCTGAAACTTTGGTGATTGTAGCTGTCTGTCTTCTAACTGCTGCCTTCTGTGAGACCTATATGTCTGTTCCTCACAGATCAGGTAATAAATGACAGTTGTCTGAAAGCTAGACTTTAGGATCATTTTATCCTACAGCCACAGAAAACTCACTTAATTGTGAGAAGCACCAAAGTTGCTCTGGAGTCCACAGTACTCAGGCTATTGAAATGCATCCCGGGATCTTGTTCTAGCTTTTCCGTGTCTACTGTCATTCTCCTGTATTTTACACAAAGCCTCATGAGCCTCTGCATGAAATGAAAATATGAGTCTATCCTCTACAGGGTCATGAGCCCTGTGGTTTAAAGGTAGTAGAGGCTCTTTAAGAGCAGTCAGAGAGGATCTTTCTTATCATGCTTTAAAATGAAAGTGGTACCATCCCAGCTTGCCATTTTCTCCCTAAGCTCTGTCAGTCAGTCCTTGTGGCCCCCACTTCCACTTTAATTTGCAAGAAAAACCACAGTGCCACAGGCAATAATCCATCCTAAGAAACCATGGATGCAATCTTCTGGCCTGAATTACTGACAAGAGTCTCATTTTTCATAAGATCTAGACAACTCTTGTTTTTCTGTCCCATCAGATCAGAAAATTAATTTCTCACTTCTGTCCTCTAGTCCCTGCGGCTGCTTCTGTTCCTGTCTCTGTTCAGGGGCAGCCATGCTGGGTGTTCAGAGAAGATACTGTGGTAGAGAAGCATCTCCCTCAAAGTCCTGGGAAGAGCCGAGAGGACCAGACAGAAACCATGAGGCAGCCCTGGGTTATTAAGTGGCTTAGTGCTTAACTCAGTCATTCCTATCAGCACACTTGGTTTAAGAAAGATAAGAACAAGATCATGCATTTATTCTTCTGTATTATTCTTGCCAAGTGATTTCAAGCCAGGTAAAAGATCCAGGCTGATCTTTTGTCAACTTGACACAAGTGAGTTCCCCAAGTGGAGGGAACCTAAGCCTTAATAAGATGCAGCTGTAGGCAAGCCTTCGGGGCATACTCTTGATTAATGACTGATGTGGAAAGAACCAGCCCACTATGGGTGGTACTATCCCCTAAGCAGGTGGTGCTGGAGTAAGTATATGAGAAAAGAATAAGAAGAGAAGAGAAATCTTCGAGGAGCAAGACCAGCAAGCAGCAGCGTTACCCCATGGCTTCTGCTTCAGTCCTTGACTCCAGGTTCTCACCTTGAGTTCCTGCCATGATTTCCTCTGATGATGGACTGTTATGTAGAAGTATAAGGGGGGAAAAAGCCAACCAAATCTTTCTTCCCCAAGTTGCTTTGGTCATGGTGCTTTATCATAGCATCAGCAACCCTAACTATGGCACTGCATTGTAACTTAGGCTGTGTGAACAACAATATAAGCATCTACTTAAAAAAAAAAGTTTTATGCCAGGTATGGTGGTATATGCCTTTAATCCCAGCTTTTGGAAGACAAAGGAAGGCAGATCTTTGTGTGTTTGAGGCCAACCTGGTCTAGAAAATGAGTCCAGGACAGCTAGGACTCTGTGTAGCCCTGTCTCTGTCTCCAAAAGCAAAAACAAAAAACAAAACAAGAAAACTCTCGTGTGTGTGTGTGTGTGTGTGTGTACGTGTGCATGTGTCTTTGTGGAAGTGTCAGAGTGCTGGCAACCACAGAGTCCAGAAGCGATCACTAAATCCCATGGACCTGGTCTTACAGGTAGCTATGACCAATCCAACGTGTCTGTTGGGAACTGAACTCACATCTTCTACAAGAGAAAAGTTTGCTCTTAACCCCTGAGCCATCTCTGCAGCCCCAAAGAAGCTACTTTTTAGTGGCAATTTATCCTCTCCTGCAAGCACAGGCAGACGTTTGGTTATCCAAGGCTCTACCTGGTTTGGATTCTAGATCTCTTCCCTCCCTTATCACGAATAGACACTTGGCAGACTATCTCCTTTGTCAGAATGTACTATATATAGTGGGCTTGACTAATTAAAAGATCAGACCAGACACTACAAAGTGAGGTCTGTGTTTGAATAGGTATGGCTCCCATAGACACATTTGTTTGAGTGCTTGGCCCACAGAGAGCCGCACTATAAGGGGTGGCCTTGGAGGAGGTGTGGCCTTGTCGGAGTGGGTGTGGCCTTGTTGGAGGAAGTTCATCACTGTGGGGGTGGGCTTTGAGGTTTCCTATGCTCAAGCTCTGCCCAGTGTGGAATTTCAGTTTTCTCCTGGCTGCTTTCGGATCAAGATGTAGAACTCTCGGTTTCTCCAGCACTGCATTGGCCTGCACACCACCATGCTTCCCACCATGAGGATGACGGACTAAACCTCGGAAACTGTAAGCCAGCCCCCAAAGAAATGGCTGCCTTGGTCATGGTGTCTCCTCACAGCAATGAAGTCCTGACTAAGACAATCTGGGAATTTATTTCCTTGCCTTCCTCCTTTTTGAGTAATTTCTTCCTGCCACACCCTTCAGTTACAAACTGTGGGCTGCTCAGGGGCCCCATTAAATCCTCTCTGCCACGGATCCAGTGATGATTCTAAGCACAGGTGATTACTACTAACATTATCTTTTCAAATCGTTCTTGTGCTAAGCTTTCTTTCCCCGGGTTGTTTTTGTTGGTGCTTTCTGGCTAATTTACAAGCTTAATCACCGGTGTGTGTGTGTGTGTGTGTGATTCTGCATAGCTCTTTTCAATTTTACAAATTATTTAAGTAGTAACTACATGAAGATTAAACTAAGTAGTTATTTTCTAGCACAACTGTATTTATTCTTTCTGAAGAGGAAAGGCATTTATTCATGAAGTTTGCTCCTCATGGCTATATCCTTAGCTACTTAAACAAAATTCACATCAATTACAATTTGCAAATATCAGAATTGGGTGGTATGAATCCTCACAATGGACAGTGGTAAATGTCTTTTACTATTCGAGAAATAATGAGGATATCCTTTCAATCAAATGGAAGTAAGAATTGTAGCCTCCTGAGGCTGCTTATGGGCCAGAGAGCTGTGGCTTTGTCTTAGATATGATTCTTTTCTCAGGACTAACCAGTATGAGAACTTTTTGTTGTTGTTATGCTGGGATTGAACCAGGATCTTATGAATGCCAGGTAGGGTCTCTATCAGAGTCATATCTTCAACTCTACACTTTAAAAACAAAACTACCTACCGATCAGATGTCAGAGTTTGCCAAAATGTGTGTGCTGGGTTCAGAGCAGAATAGAATCTAATTCTTCTGTTTGGTTTGAGCATGAGACTCCTAACCCAGGTTATTTCATGAATTAATTGGGTCTGTTCAAAGATGGCTTCTCCCTTCTTCCTGTCTGAACTACAGCTAACCCAACAGCTGGACCTAGAATTTCTTCTGTGTGGTCAGAAATAAAGGGGCAGCATCGTAAAATGAGATGAACAGAGAGACTGTGAACGAGACACAATCTTGATCCGGCCTGAATTCTCACGGGAGTCTCTGGCATGGAGTTGGGGGTGGGCAGAGGCAGATCCAGGGAAGAGATCCTGAGAGAACGAATCAGTGACTGGATTAGTGGCCGTGGAAATAAAGACAGACAGACGGGCTTTAGAAGTGTTTCACGGGACTTGGCAACTGGATCTGGAGAGTGAGAAGGAGGAGAGGGACATAAAAGCAAGTCACTGACAGCAGGGAGAAGGGACTGATTGCTGCAGTTGGGGCAAGCTGTTGTTGAGATGTTGAGAAAGGACATGGAAGAAACCGCCAGGGGGAGCTAACAAGTTCGAGTGAACTCCAGTGAGAAGGTGTCCCTGTATACGTGCTGAACAAGCCTGGATGCATAGGTTAAGGGTTTCCGTATAATTAAAGCAGATAAGGAGTATTCTTTGACAGATGGGAGCAAAAGGAAAGTAAAAAGGTAAACGGGAGAGATAAAGGGAGAGCTCCCGCCTGCAATACTGAGTCAGATGCATTCCCTTCTCAGGGCTGCGGTTGTATGAGCAGTCTACATCGGAGTAAACCTGTCAATCAGCTACAGTCCCCGCCCTCAAAGCGTCTACAATTAGTGGAAGTAAATTGAGAAATTTGAGACTACAGAGCCAGTGCTACTTTTAGGAAGAAACACCTTGTATTGGCTCTATTTGCTTTTATCGCCGCATCACATTTATTTTGCCTACTTGTGACGTTCTGCGTTCTTTTGAGTGTTCCTCTGGCCACTGGCTCCTTCAACAAGTACACCTCCGAGTGGTCACTGGCAGTGTTCCATGTTTGTATATTTCTTCTTAAAATTTAATAGCAGCAAACCCCTTTTAAAATTGCATAGCGATTGGAGAACTATCTCACAAGAAGAAGCTATGTATACGCATGTATGAAATTACTATGTAACCCAAAATATACCACTAGTTTTCTTTTCTTTATATAGCAATTTTACAAATGCAGTTTTAAATTTTTTCGACAGAGGTTTCTTCAAAGATTTAAGCACATGAAGCTAAACTCTAGGGAATATAGTCTTTCCTTAAAAATATATTTAGTCTGAAATCAGGACACATTCTGTCTAGAGCAAGGAATGTATTTTTGGCAGTAGAAGTAGGGTGTTGTTTCTTCAAAACACACACAGTAATGAATTTTGGGAAACAAGTTGTAATTCAATTTAATACATCCAAAGTTTTAAAAAAATTTTTCCCTGTTTTAATGAGCAAAATTGAAAACTAGTGAAAGAAGAAGTATTTAAATCCAATAAAATAATTGCATTTGCTGAAAGATAGCAGACTTTGAAACTTTTAGCATGGTTATGTATGTAGATTATTTTTTATTACTTATTTTTCAGTTATTTCTTTTACTTTTGAGATTTTTAATATAATTACAGCGCTCTCTTCCCTTCCTTCCCTCTAAATGGGCACATATGCATATTTCTAAACATAACCTGCTCGGTCTCTGTAATGCTGTTTGGGTGTATGTTTTCAGGGCTGAGCCTTTGATTTTGGATATGAACTGGTGCGCCCTTCCCTGGGAAGACTCTCCCACTGTCAGCATTCTTAATTGCCTGTAGTTCTTTGTATAAAGTGGGGGACTCATGGTCTTTCTACTGCCCTGGTTTAATCTAATACATTGTGGGGAAGGTGTGGATGAGACTGTCAGGGAACCTCACCAGGCTAGGTCCTCGAGAATGTTCGTGATCCTATCTCTGTGGAGAGGTTAGATGAAGCACAGAGGGGACCCGTGCGTGCTGGCGGGAGGGGCCCATTCTGGAGGAATCATAGATATAGGAACATACAGGGGTGGCCAGACAAAGGTGGAACATTGCACATAGGACCTGGCTACATTGGGCTAGACTCTTGGGAAGGATGTGTGAGATCTATACTTAGTTTAAAAGGAGAGTCTTTGACTTAGGCTGTGCTAAGCGAGCTCAGGGGGAGGAGCCTATGTATCAAGTAGAGTAGCAGGAGGGAGTCATCCTCCAGGGTCCACAGATAGCTGGGTGTGCTCCATTCACCATCTGCTTGGCATCTGCCTGCATCTGCCCCTGGAGAAGCGCTTGGATGTAAAGTGTCCTCTAGGCTCACATTGTCCCCTGGTGGTGGTGCTCTTCCGGAAGCCTGTGGAGACTTAGAGGCAGATCCCAAATGGAGAGGTGAGTCACTGGGAATAGGCCTTGAGAATCACTACGTTAAGGTGGATACAATGTGACCAACTGGTCTCTTATTCTTCCCACCAATCCTCTGCTGCCTGCCACCATGTCTTCTCCAAATAGGGGCTGTATCCCTTTGGAACTGTAAGACTAAAGGAGCCGTGTCTCCGTCAAGTTGCTTCTGTGGAGGTATTTTGTTACAACAGGAAACAAAACTGAAACTTTTCTCTGGGATATCCTCAAGGGCCTTGTTCTAGTTCTCACAGTCCTGTTTTTCCCCCCACTCAGCATGGAAACCTTTAAAAGGGAGGCTGATAAAAGGTCACCAGGCGTTCAACCCCCATTGCTTATCCAGCCTGTTTGGGTTTGACTTTCAGAAATGGCCAAGCTCCTTTCTTTGAGGAAAGTCCTAGAAGGTTCTCTGTGCTTTGAATTCTTTTCTTTGATA
The DNA here is from genome assembly GCF_978045245.1 of Mus caroli. NCBI lineage: Eukaryota > Metazoa > Chordata > Mammalia > Rodentia > Muridae > Mus > Mus caroli. Next base: position 122,136,594 of record NW_028227264.1, on the reverse strand, counting down.
CGCTTCTGTCGTGTGTGTGCAACCAAATCAACAATGCTTAGTCAAACTTTTTACTGAAAAGAATATTTTTTTTTTTTTTGCAAGTTGTGTGGTCTCTCAGCACTAAGTTCTCTAAAGGCTCTAAATTCCAGGCAACTAAAAGTGGAAATTAATAAGTTGTTTGCCTTACATGTTGAATACAAATTATATATATATATATATATATATATATATATATATATCACACACATATATATACAATACAAGTAAAGTATATATATATATTGAATACAAATGAAATATACATGTTAAATACAAATAAAGTGCATGTTGCTGAATACATATAAGGTACATACATCTTGCATACAAATGAAGTGGGTATATGTTGGATACAAGCGAAATGTATACTGAAAATGAGATCATTACTTCCTCTAACTTCAGCTCAGAGAACCAATACCAGCTCCTCTTCGTCAGTTTTCTTATATTGCTGCTAGAATAAAATAATCTGAGTTTCAGAGTTTCAAAGCCAAGGTGACTCTCTGTCTTTCAAGTATGAACAGTTTCAGTGTAAAGAACCACAGACCTGTCCAACTCTGGAGAGGTTAGCAGAGAGAGAAACGTCACGCTGAGACTCTTCATCTGAAACATGGACAACATGGGTGTGGTGGTTCTCAAAGGCTCAGGATGGACCAAGCATCTTGTATCTGGAGGCTGTCTGTGTGAGGGCAGAATCGATGTGTACTGTTGTATAGAAATACACACTGTATTGAATACAAATGATAATCAAAGGTGGGCCTGTGATGCTATCACCCTTACCTCCCAAAATTCTTGAACTAGAGCCTTGACTCTTAAGCAATGGTACTGTGAAGGGGTGAGAAGCTTAACAGATAATTATATCACTCAGAAGTAAAACCAGTTCTGCCCTCATAGGACTGGGCTCCCTCCCTATGGCGTGTGCAGGCTTGCGTCTGTAGGACTAGATTACTTACTGTGAGTGTGGGATGTTATCAGGCAATGCCAGCTCTCATGGTTTTTCTTTCTTTCTTCCACCTGTGGTCACTTGCTATTTCTCCTATATTAAAATATAGAACGAGAGCCTACATTAATCTCAGTCTTACACTGCTGGTCTTCCAGCCTCCAGACTGACCTAGTGAAACATTTTTTTTTATAAGTTACCTAGTCTCACATACTTGATTATAGTAACGAAGAAAAAAAATTAAAAATAAAAGTATTTTGTGGTATTGCCCCCTCCCCAAGCAGAGCTGTAGCCATTTTGTTCCCTGCCTGCTAGATGTTTCATATTGTGGCTGTCATATGCCTGCCTATCATTGACACAGAGAAATTACTTGACTCAAAGCAGGGTCTTGCTGATCACATATCCTGTTGTTTTCTGTACCAGGTTTGTTAATCTTAGGAACTTCCACAGAGCTTCACATTGGCCCCATCAAATTAAAGGTCAGTATGAACTGTTATGTCTAAAATGGCTCGAGTCAGAGCTGACCACTGTGCAGCACTTCTTGCACGTGTGTATGAGTTCATTGTTTGTTTGTTTGTTTGTTTGTTTATTTATTATTATATGTAAGTACACTGTAGCTGTCTTCAGACACTCCAGAAGAGGGCTCCAGATCTCATTACAGATGGTTGTGAGCCACCATGTGGTGGCTGGGAATTGAACTCAGGACCTTCGGAAGAGCAGTCAGTGCTCTTAACCGCTGAGCCATCTCTCCAGCCCTCATTGTGTTTTTTATGTTTTATTCCTTTATAAGTTGACAGAGAAAGATGTTCAGGGTCATAGCCTCAGATAATTCTGAGCTACATTCTCGATTGATCGGTATTAGGTTGTATGCTCAACAATCCATCCCTGTCTGGCTGAAATTGGTGTTTGTGTGATTTGGGGGGTAACCCCTGGACCCCAAAAGTATGAAAATGACATAAAACTTGTACTTCAGTGACATATATAAAGATGTATTGTCAAGTAATGAGACCCATTTACTTATACCTTGTACGTGACAACTTCCGTCTTGTCACAGAACAAATGAGTGAAAAAAAAAAAAAAAAGAGTACATGCCCAGAAAAGACTAAACTAATTTTTAAGTCTTTCCAGAAAAAAAGTTGCTGACCCACAGTCAGTGTTGACTGCAGTTGCTGAGGCAAAGCACTGGCCTCTTTCTCCCTCGCCTTCCATCCTCATGAGAACGCTCGCTGACGGAACCTTAGATAATGTGGAGAGAATAACTCTGGAAATTCCACTCCTTGCTTCTTTTCCACTTTGCATAAAAAGAGTGGTGAGTTCCTGATACACAGTATGGAATGGCTAGCTAGGAGTTCCCAAGACAGTGTTTTGAAGTGTATGATTAGCTAGAATGACCTGTCAGACTCAGACAGACTGTCTTAGTCACGTGGGCTCAGAGGGAAGAATCCGGGAGGAGAGCAGTCATGAGCCTCTAGTCATCCCAGGGCAAGCAGGGTGAGCAAGCTTAGTTCTCTCAGCAAAGCAAGGCACAGCTTTTCTTCCAAAATCCTTCAGAGACTTGGCACCCAGGATTTCCATTGGTGCTTTTACATGGCACAAATCTCAGGCGAGTAAGGGCACCGCTTTCAGCTATGTGATCTGTTGTCAAGTTCCTAGAGGGCACCTCCTAGAAGCCACTTGGCCTCACTTCATCTGGAATGTGCAGGGTTTGGACAATGTTGGACTCTGGGCTAACCCTTTCTTTCATAGTTTGAAATGTCAAAGTCTCAAAGCACTTTAGATATCTGATTAAATTCCCTTTTGAAAATTAAAAAAAAATAGGTTTTGTAGACGATTGGATATAGACTCAAGGATCATCTTTGTTACTTAAAAGCACTTGGGTCTTGGACATCCTTGAAAATCTCTTTGAGATTTTTCTTTTCTCTTTTGTCATAGTTCCTTACTTAAGAAGTTATATTCAGGATAGAGGGAAAAACTTTAAAAATCAAACAATGTTAGGTCAAAACACAGTAGGTACTAAAACAATAATTATTTTTTATTTTATCAATGTTTCTTGGAACTATTAGTGATCAATATATACACAGAGGTAAAAATTGGTACTCTATTAAAAACGACTATCACACTTGCAGTATGAGGAAATTTGTATCAGAAGAAATGCCATGTTGTTTGGCAAATACCTGGAAAGCCCCTCTCAGAATGAAGAAGAAGGTTCTCCAGGGCTTATTCTGCCAAGGATGCGACAGATTGCTTTGTAGGAAAAAAAAATGATTAAAAGGCAGCAAGGTGGAGAGAAGTGGGAGGAACCAGAGATAAGGGTAGAAACTAGGGTTGAGAATATTTCTACAGAAGTCACATGGTGTCACATCAATCCACATAAACGAGTGGTCTCCAATCACCTTTGTTAAGGACAGAGTGGGACCTGAGATATTCTGAACATCACAGTACTTCTGTCAGACCAACAGTTCAACCTAACCGCTCCCCCACGCTAATGCTGTCTGAGACCTTAAACAGAACACACGGCTCTTGTCAGCATTTGAGTGTCTCGGAAGCTGCCCATTGAGACCAGGAGGTGCTATTCCGCTTCAAGTTGTCAGTTAAATATTTCCTTGCCAGATAGAAAGTAGCTTCAGAGGAGGATTAGGGGAAAAACGCTAGGAACAGCAGCCTCATCAAAAAAATATTTCAAGAGAAAACAAAATAGTGACTTGAATACTTTGATGTATTAAGAATGTGTTAGATTGTTGTTAGCTCATTTATCTGTTTCCTTATCTTTCTCTCTCCCTCCCTCCATCTTCCCCCAATGAGTGTGTGTGTGTGTGTGTGTGTGTTTGTGTGGGTGTGTACGCACGTGTGAGTGCTACAATGTTCCTGCAAAGGTAAGAGAACAATTATTGGGAGTTGGTTCTCTTCTACCATGTGGATCCCAGAGATCAAACTTAGGCCATCAGACTTGGCAGTGAGTGCCTTCAACTACTGAGCCATCTCACAGGCTCCTACATTGGATGTTTTTTGAAAGACACTGAAGTTGGTGAGCCTTTCAGAAGGTTCCGGGTAAGGCACGGTTCCATCCGGAACTTTTGTTCAAAGCTTGTTGTTACTTCTCAGAACTGGTAGGTCTCCGTGCCTTCATCCCGTTGACACCTACATAGAATAATGGAGAGATAAAGTCCCTTAGGTTTCAGAAGCCAACAAAGCCTGGCCTTTATAAATGCTGATGCTTTAACTAGTCACAGGTCAAGAGACAATCCATACCCAGGAACATACACTAGAAAAAATGGAAATGTCTGGAAAGGAAACGTTTAAGAAACACATCCTGTTTGTGGTATTGGGAATTAGGGCACCTGTTTGGGACACCTGAAGTAAAGGTCGGGTCCAGGTTTATGGATAGGAAGAGAATTCCTAGATAAAATGCAAAGCAAGCTCTATAGTTAAGTTCTTAGGAGACCCCTTCCCACGTTTCTCAGCCTCTCAGCTCACCTGTACGGCCATACACTTGTATAGCCGCAGACCCATCTTTCACATGTTTGATTGGTTCCTTCTTTGATTCTTTTGCTCATCTTGGGTATGATGGGTACATAGATTAGTCTATTGGTCAAAAAGTTTCATGCCTACTAATATCAAGTATCCCTTCCTAGGGCCTCTCAGAGGTTCAATGTTACATATCTACTTGATGTTGGACTTGGTCATATCAACTTGCTTTGGCCAATGGGATGCCACCAGATGTAATGGAAACAGAATGTTGGGACACATTTATATGGTAGACTCATCTTCTATCACACTTTCCAAAGATATGCCATAGAATGCATGTTTACCACCCTCTGGTCCCAGTCCCAGAAGATCTGGATGTAACTTGCACTTGGAATGAAGTCAACTGGCTCAGCCCCATGGCCCAGCTTACCTCACTTGTATGCATGAGAATACTTGACTTTTCTTCTTTCTTATTTGTTTGTTTTGAGACAGAGTCTTGCTATAGAGGTCAGGTTAGCCTTGAACTCACTATATAAACACAGCTGGCTTCAGACTCACTGTGTTCAGGGCTACCAAAGTAAAACCAACAAGACACCACCACTGGTTGAGGGGCTTATGAATGGAAGAGAGGGGTGAAAGGCATATAAATATGCCAGACGCCGGTTTACTGATTTGCACAAGATAGTCTTGATGTATTTGAACTCATTTCCAGAGGTGAGGAAGACTATGTCAGAAATGAGAGAAGTGGTTTTGGAAGTGGAAGCCCTGTTCTGAGTGCTTCATGTTACCGAAGATTAGTTGAGCAAAGGAGTGGCAGAGGCAGAAGGTTGTGGTGAGTCCCCAGTTGCTTAGTGAATCGGGTGTAAGTGTCCTGTGTCTTTTGCTCTGGCCTCAGAGGAAGCTGGAGTAGCTATAGTTTTGGAAGCTGTGTCTTTGCTTCCTACACACTCAGGTAATATTTAATTCCTTCTCAAACCTCTGACGGGGTTAAAGACTAGTTATAGTCTCACAACTAAATTTAAGTTATTAACATTTAAAAAGATGTTCTAGATTTAGAAGGATAGTTTTCAGATGGTAATACAAATTAAAACCAAACATAATCGAGGTACAAAATTATAAACTCATTAAATTAAGATAGATGATAAAATACTTTATGTTGCCAAATATAATAAACTAGATATAATTAGTATATATCATGCATTATAATGTACATAATTGTTATAATTATATTCAATTTATATCTGGGAGAAAAGAGACTTCTATTGGACTAAAAAGGGGTCCCTGGTAACAGTGAGAGTTAAGGATTAAATAAAAAGGAAAAGTGATACAAAACAGATAAAGTATATATAGTCTTCATCCAGTCTCAAAGAAATTTCTCTTTGCAACAGAAATCATTACAGAAAATAACAATTGATCAAAACGCAGAAAAAAAGAGATCCTGTGGTACCCAGTACTAACTGATACATCTTCATCATGAAACTTGCACCTCAGGGTCAGGAATCAATCCAGAAGAGGAGGCAGAAAGATTGTAAAAGCCAGTGGTGCAGGTCTCCTAGAGATGTCAGAGACCCACTCCCATGAAGTCTCATTGACATAGATCCCTGAATAACAGCAAAGTCGATGGAAATGCTGACATGAACAGGGAAAACTTAAGAGATCTTAGCCATAGTCAAAGAACTATGAGCAACTGGGGGAGTAGTGAGAACGGGAGAAACAAGCTTCCCCAGGGAGGAGCCCCCAATTGGTTATTCAATACCAAGTGGTCATTGCTGAGATCATATGTATACAGGTAACACACATGAACTGGGGAGGTTATAGTCATGTATTTTGGATGGTGTGTGTATGTGTGTGTTTAAAAACAACTTAAAAAAAAAGAGGCCATAGACTTCAGAACAGCAATGGGTGTCCATGGAGGGGTTGGAGGGAGGAAAGTAAGGGAAGAAATGATGTTATTATATTGTAATTTCAAAAAATAAGCAAATATTTTTAAAAATACGCACTTGATGCTTACCCTGGTCTTCGATAAAGCATGCATGTGCCTACCAGGTCTTCTCTGCCTCCATCTCCTTAATTCTAACGGTGTGTGGAAAAAAACAGTCAGGTCCAGCCAAAGATCAGAGCTCAGGCAAGCCTTGTGTACAAGACTTCCTCATAAATTCACTGTGCGTTTGACTGCAACCGTGTGTGAGCTGCTCCTGCTTTTGCTATGGAAGCATAAACCACCCAAGAGTGGTTGACCTGCTCTCTGGAAGAACCTCTGCATACATATATGCTAAATTAGCTGAGGATCTAGAATTTAAACTGTAGATCTCTCGACTACGGATTGTGACCACCAGAAATCAATGTTACAGATGTAAGTACTGAAGCCTTCTGCTCAAGAGCTGGTTAAAATACGCAGCAGCGTCCTCAGGGAAGAGTCTGGGAAACGATTTGCAATATAAAACAATACAAGGACATCGTGTCCCCTGAGTCTTGATTCCACTTATCTCAGAGAGAAAAAATATGCTCGAAAAGAGGAAAACACCCAGAAATGAGCTTGAGTTTTGGAAGTCTGCAACATGTGGAGCCACAGCAGGAAATTAACTCTGACAGCGTAGCAGGGAAGTGAAGCTGATCGAAAGGAACAGAGGGCGGGACTTCCGGAATGACCCTGATTATAAGTGAATGATGCGCATTTGATCCAACCACCAGCATTTACATAGACCTATCAAAGCAACTATCGACAAGCACGGTACTTTTCTTCCCAAATGACTCTAATTTATCTTCTTATATGCTTAGTTTGGAGATCAGGAGAGGGCATTCGAGGTTGGAAAGGCAGGCGGGAGAAAGCAAAAGGTCACGTGGGGTCTGTGGCGATGACTCAGTCCATACACAAGCTTAACCGCACGTGTCTGAGGACTTGAGGCTGATTCCGAGAGTCCACATAAAACATGGAGACACACATACAATCACAGCTATGGCTAGAAGGGAGGTGGCGGCAAGGAGAACTAACCGAAAGCTCTCAGGACGCTGGCTGTCACGGAGTACACAAGAGCTGCAGAAACAACAGAGACCCTGGTTCAATAAAGTGGAAGGGTACACACACACCACAGATACAGAGCCATAATGAGAGCTAATTTTTTTTTAAGCTAACAGAAAATGTGTCGAAGTGCCTGAGATAATGACTTTCAGTCACATTACTTTCAAAACATAGAAAGTAAACTTAGAGGAAATTAGTTGGTAAAAGTTCATGTGATGGCAAATTTACCAGGGCTAGGTACATGGGCATTCATTATCAGTGAAAGTCTAGGCTGAGGGCACAGTGCGAATGTCTGTTGCCTAGGCAACAACATCATTTCCCAGCCCTGGTTCTAATGGTGGGCACGCTGCTCTGAGACAAACCATTTTTCTACCTCTGGTGCAGCAGCCAGGGATTTTAGTCCAGTTGACTCTTTATCCCTGGAGGAGTCAACTCACTCACCCCTGGCAGGGTCATCTCACTTTCCAGGGAATGTCTAGGTATCAGAGATACCTAATCTAAGCAAATCAGTGTGTAATATTATCCTGACTACAGGGATGGTCTAATCTGTGTGAACCCAAGGACTTTTACCCTAAACTGCCATTACCTTCTTCATGATGTGGTCATAGACATGTGATCACCTTGCAGGAGAGGATTTATCCTACAGAGACACTTGTGTCCATTCAGCTATTAAACTATTGAAACCATAGGCCCTAAAGAACCAAAATCTCCAGAAATTCCATTCAGAAGAAAAACCCTGAAGCCCTGGTGCCAGACACGGGAGGAACAAGCTTTCCAAAAAGGAATGCTTGGGGTTCTGGAAAATTAGCAGATTGGTATTTCCCAGCTTTTGTTCCCTTATTTATAAAACTGTAATTCTATTACAAAAACAGTGGAATCCAGGTATCTAGCTCTCTCATCATTTTGGCCAAAGTGTAAATGAATTAATTTTCCCTTACCACTTTGCCTCTTAATTTCTTCTAAGATGTACAGGCATATGGTGCTCTGGGCAACTCCTGTAACAAAAACCTGGTTCTGGTGATGCTGGCAGCCATATTGTCCACACCAGAGCAGCTCAGCTGAAGCTGGAGCCAAAGCAAGCAATGAGGAGGAGGAGGAGGAGCAGCAGCAGCAGCAGCCGCAGCAGCAGCCGCCGCCGCCAAATGATTACACCAGATCCCGATCTACCTTCTCTGTGAACTTTCAGTTCCATGGTCTCAGAAGTCCTCTTCAAGACTTGCAGTGTGTGTGGTTGTTGGTTAGGTGATGGCTTGACTGATTGCTTTACTATGCAGAAGGCTGAAGGGATGATGAGGAAGCTTGCTTCTGTGTCTGTTCTGTTACTCAGAACTATTAGCCTCCACTCATTATCCTTGAGCTTAGTTGTGGAATGAATGACTGCGCTCCCACCCGCTTTCCTTTCTGGTATTCATGAGGGAAAGACTTTCAAATTTTGTAGCTATTACAATCTGAAGTATCTGACCCCGCCCCCTTGCTCCAGGACCTGTGGAGGGTAAAACAAAATGCCACCCACTCACCCACTTGAAAGCAGGAAAGAAAACACCTGGGGGTGGGGGGAGGAGGTCCTTTTATTTCTTTCCCAACCACAATCCTGTTTCAAGGCTTTCCTGTGCCAAGACATCACATTATGTTCATGAAGTAAGAGGTTTATGCTTGAGTTTAAGACTGAGCAATGCAACTCAAAGCAGAATCCTGATGTCCTAGCAAGTGGAAGAGTGGGTCTGTGATGGTTCCGGTGCGCAGGGGCCAGGGACCTCCCGGAGAAAAAGTCTAATTCTCTGGAAAGTCCCAGAGATAAAACTGATATAGTGAACAAAACTTTAAGAGCAGAAAACCTCGAGAACAAAACAAGTGGTTCCGAGTGGAGCTCTGATGGACTCAGAGTTCCTGAGGTCAGAGGGTAGGGGATTTGAGTGAGAACGGAAGAGACAAAGAACCAAGAGGAAAGAGCGGAAGAGAGACGTGTGGTGGGTGTGTCTGAGGACTGGCTTCCGGTGCCGGTGTGGCTTCTGTTTGCATGACGCTGAGGCAGGTCCCTGATCTTTCAGGTGTGATGCTGGCCCAGTCAGTGTAATAGTGACCATAAGTATACTGATACTTAGAGACCACAAAAGCAACGGCCATGATCCACAATGACAAAAGGGGAGAAACAGCAGCAGAAAAATAGCTAGAAACCTCGACCTCTACAGACAGATCACAATTTCACACAAAGTTACTACTAGTTCTTTCAACGCTTCTAGCTATCCAAACAGCACTCATGTCCCCTAGTCTAAAATGGTTCTCATTTAGTGTTTTTGAAGAATAGCAACTGGTGATTCTGTCTTCAAAAGGAATTCTGAACCAAAGAAAAAACATACGTTCTGGGAATCACCTTGAGTTGAAGGTAGTATTCAAGGTCATCCAAGAGAAGCTGGCCCAGAAAAGTCATATTACAGAAGGGCTTACAGGACAAACTAAAACGCTCATACCACATGCCTCATGGGATCAACTGAGAATGTGCGACAGATGCTGAGGAGAGGAAGAGATAGGGTGCATAGGTCAGGTGGAAGGATGATGTCCTCTAAACAGTTAATAGTGCAACTGTCCATGTGTCTTCTCTTTCACTCTCCCTCAGTTTCTCTTTTCCTTTTCCCTTATCCTCCTTCATATCAAGTTTTTCCCTAACGGTGCTTTGGTTTAGGAGGTCTAGGAATTACATAACTGCACTTAGCGAGCCAAAGGTGTCAATATACAGTTGTTCTATTTGAGGGACAGGAGGCAGAGACACATGACCACATTTATGGTTCAACAATTAGTTGGTTAGACAGCTGGCTTAGACAGTTGGTTAGTTCATCTTTGGGATGATTGTATGCAACTCCTAACTGAGGCTCCAATAATTAGCTTAGAGATGATGGCGGTTTGAGTGGCGTTTCCCCTCTAGTCCTTGTCATTTGAATATGTGGCCCCCCCCAGCTGCTGGCACTTTTTGGTGGTAGTAAAGAGTAATGTTGTTAGAGGATGTATGTCCCAAGAGGTGGGCTGTGGGAGTTAAAGGGTTTGCACCATTTCTAGTTCACCCTCTGCTTGGTGCCTGAGGGCTAAAGATGGGAGTTCCCAGCTCCCGAGTCAGCTGCCATGCATGCCTGTTGTCTCTGACTGATTATTTCCTCTAACCCACCAGTACCATAATGTCTAATAGATCCTTTCTGCTGTGAGTTACCTTGGTCAATAGGAAAAGTAACTTGTAAAGCGATGACAAGGTTATTGTCTGGCTGGATTTATACCCTACAGCTTCTTTCTTCGTTACTAGTAAGTGCTTTGAAATACTTCATCTTTTTGAAAGAAATATAACTTGTGTCCATCTTATGTACATACTTACCTCACAAATGCTTCTGGAGTCTCACAAGGGTTTCTCGCTCTCTCCCTGTTTGTAGCCAGTGTATCTTCAGAGGTTTTCCTCACCCTAGTTGTCTTTCTTATCTGCTACAATAGAACTTAATAGTATCAGCCATTCAAATACCACAGTTCAATTCTGCTGCTTGGAGAGTTTATTGCCGTTACTGTGACAGTTAATCTTGATTAATAGCTTAACGGGATTTAGAGTCAGTCACCTAAAAGAATACACCTCTTGCTGCATCTATGATGTCATACCAGAGAAGTCTAAGTGAGATGGGGAGACCCCCCCCATCCCCCCTGGATATGGGCAGGATGATTCCATGGGCTGAAATCCCAGTCTGAATAAACAGGAGAAATGAAGCAGAGGACCTGCATTCATCTTTCCCTGTGTCCTGATCTCCTGTACCTGCCTCCATGCCTTCCCTGCTGTGGTAAACTGTGCCCTCACACCAAGAGCCAAAGCACTTCCCTCCTTAAGCCCCTTTGTCCTGTACTTTGTAACATCTTTGGGGAAGGTGATTAATATGCTCACCTTTGGCAAATTTTTAGTGAAGAATTTGTGTGAAGCAACATGAAATTGTAGTGCATAGCTTCTAGATTATTGAAAATGAAGAACAGCTACTGGATTCTGCAAGGAGATGGAAGATTGGTATTTTCCTCCATGGTCCTTTCATTTGCCCATGGGCAGGTCAGGTAGTTCACTCCTTTATTCTGAATACTGTAGCACTAATTACGGGAATTCAGACCTTTCACTGATACACTGACCCAGTTCCCTTTGGTTATATGATCAACAGTGGGGTCACTGTACCACATGGCAATTTGATTTGTAGTCCTCCCTTCACTGTTTTGAATATGTGCTTTTCTTCTATTCATAATCTATTTCTTTATTCTTCAAAAGTTTGAAATTGTAAAAAAATGATTTATTTTATTTGTATGAGTATTTTGCACCCATGTATGTCTGTTCACTCTATGTGTGCCTGGTGCCCTTGGAGGTCAGAAGTTGGCATCAGATCCCATAGGACTGGAATTATAGATGGTCGTGAGCCACCATGTGGGTGCTGTGGACATTTGCAAGAATACCAAATGTTCTTAACCACCCAGCCACCTGTCCAGGCTTCTTCTACACTGTGTTACAGTACACAGTGTCTGTACTGATTCCTGTTCCCACCAACACTGTAAAACCACATTCTCCTCTTTCTACCTTCAGCAGCATTTTATTTTCTATCTTTTGATAATGCCTTGCCATTCTACCTAGAGTGAGATATCTCATTTATAATTTAAATTTGCATTTCTCTGATAATAATATTAAATATTTTTATCATAGTTGCTAGTGATTTATGTCTTTTTTTTTTTTTGAGAGAGAGAAAGATATTCAAATATTCCTTCCATGGGGGTAGGGGAGATGAGTTGGTTCAAACTAGTTTCCTGAACATTTTATATATGAATCCTCTGTTGGATGAACAGTTTTCTCATTTCCAAATGTATCACAGATCTGTGTGACACATTCGGTCAGGTGGTGGATGGGACTGAGTGAAGCCCATGGGTGAGGAACAACAGCCAGAGAAGAATGGGACGTGGGGTAGGGGAGGAGCAGTGTTGGGCTGATGGGGAACACTGCTCACACAATGAACAGAGTAGGGACATCTTGGATGATTATGGGCCCTGCAAGATACGTTTCAGATCCTCACAGTAACTCTGGATGGTGGACATTGTAGAACTGATAATGAGATTCAGTCTTGCGCGTGTCCTACTTGACCAGCAAGAACGACGCTGCAACAGGATCCTTCTGCACACGTTTATTGGGAGAGCTTGATTGTAGAGGCGAATAGACCCCGAGCCTAGCACTGGTGCTGCTTTATATAGGCCTAGGAGAGGCATGTCTCACACCCGGATTGGTTGTGCTTGGTTGATGCTTACCACCTCATTTGCATGCTTACATCTGATTGGTTAATTTCTCTCTCACCTGATTGGTTAACTTCTCTCTCTTCTGATTGGTTAACTTCTCTCTCATCTGATTGGTCAACTTCTCTCTCATCTGATTGGTTAATTTTGGTTAATTCTCAAAACCTCATCTTGGCAAAAAAACTTTACTGCCTATGTATGCGTGGTGGCCAGCAGAAGCCTTCGCCACTCTGCAATGGCACATGTGGCTTCCCACAATTCAGGGCCAGTTGCTCATGTGCTCAAAGTAGCTCAGCTAAGTACTTGGGAGGCAGGTTTTTGCCAGTTGTTTTTGTTTTTCTTGTATATACATATGTATCATTCTCTCTCTCTCTCTCTCTCTCTCTCTCTCTCTCTCTCTCTCTCTCTCATTGGTTTTCAGCTTTGTTTTTGAGATCAGCTCTCTCACTGAATCTGAAGATGGCCAGTTGACTACATTGACTATACTGGCTGGCCAGTGAAGTCCCAAGATCTGTCTGTGTCTACCTCCCCAGAGCTGGGATTACAGGTGCTGCCACACATAGCTTTGACTTGGGCGCTGAGGAGCCACATATAAATCTCATGCTCACTCATCAAGGATTTTCCCACAGTGCTGTCTTCTCAGGCAGGGGAGGCTGGTGTTGGCATCAGAATCCAAGGGCTGATGAAGTAAAGTACACGTGTGTATCTGAAGAGGAAGCGTTAATGTTTTCTTTATGGTTTTTTTTTTTTTAGTCTTTTTATTATTATTTTTACTTATTCACTTTACATCTGCTCACTGCCCCCTCCCAGTCACCCTTCCCACAATCCTTCTCCCCATGCTCCCTCCCATTCTTGGATGAGTGGGAGGGGGCTCCCTGGGTATCCCTCCACCCTGGCACATCACGTTTCCTTAGGACTAGGACTAGGCACATCCTCTTCCATTGAGGCCAGACAAGGCATCCCAGCCAGAAGAACATATCCCACATACAGGCAACAGCTTTGGGATAGCCCTCGCCCCAGTTATCCAGAATATCCAGAACCCACGTGTAGATCACCCTGCATACACACACACACACACACACACACACACACACACACACACACACACACACATATATATATATATATATATATATATATATATATATATATAGAGAGAGAGAGAGAGAGAGAGAGAGAGAGAGACACACCTAGGTCCAGCGCCTGTGTATTCTCCTTAGTAAGTCCCCAAGAGCCCCAAGGGTCCAGGTTAGTTGATTCTGTTAGTCTTCCTGTGGACTTCCTAGCCCCTCAGAGGCCGCAATCCTGAGGGAGCATCGATTTAAACCCAGGTTTGGTGCCTTCCAGGACAGCAGAGCTTCCCTGCTTGGAATAGCTGAGGTGCACTGAAGGAAGGCATCCAGAATCCTTCAGCCAGATTGTTAAGGGAAAGGCAGGTCTCAAGTCAGAGCACTGTCTGCCTCTGGGTCTGTGCTCTCATTTACAGTGTAAGGAGAAACCTCAGGTATATTTGGCATTATTCTCCTGTTTAGAAAATTACAAACCTAACTTCTTTGAAGCCAGGGACATTGAGGTTTTTAAACTTGTAGCTTAAGTAGCTATTAAATGCCTCAGGAGGTGAGTAGTCACTGCCATCTGTTAGGTTACTGTTTTATAGTCACGTGGACCGTAAGCCATGTCCGGTTTCCTCATAAAGACTGGGGCCTCTGTGGTTCTTACTCTTTCCCCCTTTGCCTTGAATTACATCACTTCCCCCCGAGGACTGTAATATCTTCATTTAACATCTATAGTTGCAATTGATATCCCTACATGACAACTGTCTTTAAACTTTAAACTGTCGTTAGCTAGGAGAAGCCTAAGTGTGATCCCCCGTCTGATAGTCTCCACGTCTAAACAGATCATGGGTTTGTACTCCCCCCCCCCCCAAGGTGAAAGGTGAGTCAACCGTGAACAGGACAGATGTCTGTCATGAGCCTCTCTCCATACAAAGTTCATTTTGTATTTAACATCTGTCAAATGAATCCTCTGATCCAGGACTCTGAAGAAAAAAAAATATCATTTTAGGCAGCAACCTCGCATGTGGCTGGTCCAGGTATCTGAGAGTGCCTTTATCCCAGCTAAATTACGTTGTGGTTCTCATCAGGACATTGCGTTATCTAGAGTGAGACATTTTAAGCTTGTTCCATTGAGTTGTAGTGGTGGAAACTGCTACCAGGATAGAGAATAATTCTTGAGTTTTGATGCTATCATGGTGGGGCAGGAGAGGTGTCAGAACTGTGCTCTAAGGTGCCATGGCCAAAAGCAATTGAGAAACAGAGGTTTTATCTGGCTTGCACGTCCCGATCATTGTCCATCACAGATACCATTGAGGGACTCTTTCAGCTTGTGTCAAGTTGACTAAAAAGACAAAAACAAAAGATAACCCAACTCCCAGGCAAAACCTAACAAGGACACACCTGTGCAATAGAAAAAATGTGGAAACAACTTAAATGTCTGTCATTGAGAGCTGTGGTTCACCCCCTGCCCCCCACCCCGCACAAAGGATGTAAGAACTTAATGCAAAGGCCTAACAATGTAACTGACAAAGGAAGCCACTCCCCAGTCACACACAGCATGGCGGAAATGCTAAAACTATAACAAATTAATCATAGGAGTTATCAAGTCTCTCCTAGTATTTTCATACATATGCATGTGTGTTGTGGGTGTGTGTTTTATGTGTGTGTTTTGCGTGTGTCATCTATGTGTGTGTGCATGTGTGTAAGTAAAAATTAGTGTCAGAAATGATCTTTGACTATGCTCCCATCTCATTCATTGATCCAGGGACACTCAATCAAACCCAGAGCTCACCTACGTGGCCACTCTTGCTACCCAACTTGTTCAGGGGCAAATCCCTGTCTCCCCTTTCCCAGGCTGGGACGTCTGTCTGGCTGCCACACTTACCTGGATTTCTGGGGATCTGAATTCTGGTCCCTACAATGCCACAGTACTTCAGCCAATGACTGTTTTCCCAGGATCTCCAATGTGGTTTTGATTGGCACTTTTCTGATGGATAAAAATGAAAAATATTAAACATTTAAAATTAGGACTGCATAGTAGACTCATAAAATTGTCTAATATGTAAGAGGAGGTGAGGAATATATATAATTTTTTGCAGTTGAATCTGACCTACTTTTTAAAAGTAAATGAAAATTTCTCCCTGGAAGCTGATAATTTTTTAATTTTTATTTTTATAAAAGTTTAAAAACTTAGCCGGGCGTGGAGGTGCACGCCTTTAATCCCAGCACTTGGGAGGCAGAGGCAGGCGGATTTCTGAGTTCGAGGCCAGCCTGGTCTACAAAGTGAGTTCCAGGACAGCCAGGGCTATACAGAGAAACCCTGTCTCGAAAAAAAAAAAAAGTTTAAAAACTTTTTGCTCAGTTTTTATTCATGAAGTTTCTAAAATCTCATAGTTGAGCCTAGAACAGTGCTGTACAACATAAAAAACAATAAATACCATCTACCAATACTAATGTCAATTTTCAACCACAAAATCTCTCATGATGACACCACCACTCAACATGCCAGCTGGGGTGGGAATTTCACAAGACCCCATTCCTTGATCATGGGCCACAAGCATGGTTGCTGAGAAGGAGGATCCAATTTTTTTTCAGATACAAGCCCCTGATATGTTATCCAATCCCATGTGGTCAGCTCTAAACACATGCACATATGATCGATCACAGCTAAATGGACATAGTAGGTTATGTGTGTGCACATACATGTAACAATGCTAATTAAAGAAGAGATCATGAACTTGAGAAGGAATTGAGGGACATGAGAGAATTTTGATCATGGAGAAGGATGGGCAAAAATCATGTAAATACAGTATTCATGTATGAAATTCTCAAAAAACAAAATCCAAAGACATCATTTACCAGTGCTAGGGCAATACTACAGTATCACTATATGCCCAGTAGGGGGAGCCCATGCTACATTTTGTTAACTGTGGTCAAGCAAGACTTGAAATGTCTATACCTTCGTAAAGTTTAGGTATTTCTGTAAGTGCTTAATGAATTTGAATTTCCTTTGCTGCTATAAACCAAGGCAGAACAGAAATCCGTAGATCTAGCATTTGCATATGTATGTTAAAACTACTTCCTAAAAGAAAAGTGGAATCCTTGGGTTCTTGAGTTAATGTCAAATGAAAGTTTTTTTGCCTCTTGACATAACTCAACTTTGACTGTATTTACTTCTGGGTAAAAGTAACCAAGAGTATTAAGGAGTGAAAAAGCTTGTTTGAAATAAAGTGAAGGGGGGGGGGGAGTGGTAAAGAATGTAGCAAGAGACGCTTGACTCCATGTAAGGGAAAGGAAGGCAGGCAACATCCCTCATCATTTAGTTACAAAGGCCAGACACAATGTAAGTGTGTGGATTTGGCTTAAATTGCTAAATGTCTTAAGTTCATTTAGTTACTTGTGGCAAAGCCTCAGGAAACTAGATACTATCTGTATGGCTATAGCCAGCTCAGCCTGGCCCATCTCTAACAGGCTATGTCATCTGCAAAATTCCTTTGTTCACTGATCCTTATGGACCCCCCCCCCACACACACACACACAGTTTCCTCAGTGCTGCCCCTCAGTTGGAACAGTCAGTATCTGATTCCATGCCTTCCTTCCCTTGGACCAGGAAGTACAGTAGGTACTGCTAGACCTATTATAGTTAGGAAAATCTGTGATCCATTTCGAACTGTTAGTTGTGTTGATAAAATAGTTTAGAAATGGACTCAGAAGGAAGCCGAAGGACAATTTTATTAGAGTCTGGGAGAAAAACAAAAGCGCAAGTGAGGTGAAGGTCCCGGCAGCTGCTGGGAGGAGGGAGAGTGAGAAGACAGAGAAAGCCTTGCCTTCTCAACCAGAGTCCAGGAAGTAGCAATGGAAGCCAGCAGCACGCAGGAGGGAAGGGAACGGTCAGAGAGAGAGAGAGAGAGGAATCCCAGAGTGTCCCAGAAGGCATGCTCAGGCTTTTGGTCAGTATCCAACTGGAAAAGAGGAAGAAAGGATTTAGACTTCACAAAAGTGGGCGGGCTCCTACGTGACTTCCGCCAAGGGGAGGGAGGGGCTACGGGAAGGATAAACACATTATTCCATTCAGCGGATAATTATTCCCCCATTTCATGAATGAGAATTCCTGGGGGGCAGGGAGGGAGTCTCTTCTCTATTGATTGACAAATCCAGTCAAATCAACTCTTAAGGGAGAAGCGAATAGTGTGTGTGATATCCTAATCTGAAGAGCTGACCAAAAAGCTGATCTCTCTACCCAGGCCACAGGCTCATCCTTTTTATTTTATTATTATTATTATTGTTATTATTATTATTTTACTTTAACCAGGAAGTTCAAGGTGAAGCATTTGTGATGTTTTCCTTGCTAGTGTTACTATAGGAACAGGATGTGAAGCTATGAGCCCTTAGTTCCAGCACATGGGAGGCAGAGATGGGTGTATCTCCTCAAGTTCAAAGCTGCCTTGGTTTATGTAGTGAGTGTTAGGAGAGCCAGAGCTACATAGCAAGACTCTGTCTAGGAAGGAAAGGAAGGAAGGAAGGAAGGAAGGAAGGAAGGAAGGAAGGAAGGAAGGAAAAGAAATAAGAGGTGGGGAATCAAAGCTGATCGCGAGGAGGGGTCCGCCTTTAATGGCCCCAGCTATTCATCCTTTGCAGCTACCTGGCACCACCATGTCACAAGCCCAGTTCCCCTTCCATTACCTGAAACTTTGAAGCCCCAGCCATCAGACTAGTACCGCCCTCCCAGCGGGAATCATCTCCTCCCGGAAGTTCCCTCCTGTTTGTTTATTATTTTTAGCTCCTGGCTCACTGCCAATTTTCCCCTAAACACTTTTCAGTTATTTCAGTACCCAGATAGCTGATTCATTTAACACTGTGTGCTTGGGGTCCTTAACTTCCTGTCCTTCTGCATCTAGCCCTGTATCTGACCTCAGTTACTCCCTTCCCGGGTCACTTCCAGTCATATTCTTGCTCCCGTGCCTACCAAAAAGAATACTCATGCCGTGATCTCAGTCTCCCAAATACATTTCCCCATCTCTGTGTTCCCGTCTCTTATTCTTTCTGATGTCCCATGTTTTCCTTTCCTGAAGCCACAGGAACGCAGAAATTAGCATCACTAACTTTTCACCTGTTGCTTTGCTTCTGGATTTCCTTGTATGACCTCTCAAAATTTGGATTCCATGCTTTGATATTATTATAGCTCCCCATGTCCTTGCTTTGAACATTACCGCGGGTATCTGAGAACCCTAAGTCCAAATACATTTAGTCTTCTCCCTACCCCATGCTGGTCTCCGAAAACTGACCGACAGGATAAGTTCCCATAGCCATGATCACTAGGCTTGCATTTATTCCATCGCCCGTAGCCTCAATGGACCCTTTGGGTTGGCTAGACATCCCTTTCAGCTCCTCAGAGCTGTCTCTTCGTCACTCTCTAGAAAGCAGGTTTTCAAATTGAACCTTAACAGTCGAAACACACTAGAAAAGCAGAGAAGTTTCAGTTCATAGCACAGAAGGATAAATAGGATTTTATGAGATGCTCATTTCAGTTATGTGTGTTCTCATCCATCAATACACACACACACACATATATGTATATATGTATATGTGCTGATTCGGAATGTGAAACAGACTGTGTGTATCTAATTCAGTACCTGGCACATAGTAGGTTTTGAACTTAAATACAACTAAGATCTTCCTCTTCAGTTGCAATCTTCAAGCTTTAGTATATTGGGACGGACTTGGATTTTCCTACTCACTAAACAAGCTGGCTGGGTGGTTCAGGTGACCGGCTACTATCCAAGCCCAAGTGCATTGCTCTGTGCACTGGAAGCAGATGAATGTGACCATGGCATGGTCCAGGCTACATTATGAAGACCACTGCTCAGTGGCTCTGTTCAGAAAGCACATTCCACAGAAGAGAGAGACACCACAAGGGGGCAGAACCAAACTGACAGCTCTCAGCTCTTTCATATGGCCAATCGGTTAGTCGGTTCTTGCTTCATTGTGTGGTGTCTGCTTTGCCTGTGGCTGACTTTCCCACGGCAATTTGTTGCTCATTCCATAATCCTCTTTTAGTGACAGATGCCACGTGTTATAGATACAGTATTTGGGGTATCCTGGAATAATAGATACCGTTGTTGACTTCAGAGAACTCATAGCTTGATCTTTGTACTGGATCCACTGATGGACTTGTGGGACCTGGGATTGATACTATGGGAGAGGTGAGCACAGGCTATTTATAGAGCACAGAGGGGGACGACCTCTTGTTTGGAGTCAGGGGACCAGTAAGAGGCAGTTCACCACAGGGATTGAGCTGAATTTTGAAGGACGCATAAGAATGAACTTGTTGAACAGGCTGGAGACCCGCCAGACTGTGACAGGAAGTGGGAACAGCTTTTACAAAGCCTCGATGAAGGCTACTGAGTGTCTGAGTGTTAGGACTTAGGATGCCAATGGGGTAGGATCAGAGATGAGGCACAAGAGGCAACGAGGCACTCCATGATGAAACAAGGTTTTTGTGTTTGTTTGTTTGCTTGCTTTTTGTTTTTTTTTTTTGAGACAGGGTTTCTCTGTGTAGCCTTGGCTGTCCACTCTGTTGAGCAGGCTGGCCTTGAACTCAGAGAATCGCCTGCCTCTGCCTCCCAAGTGCTGGGATTAAAGGCGTGCGCCACCAAGCCCGGCATGAAACAAGTTTTATCCAGCTGGAGATGACCCTCCGCAGGTGGAACTTGGTACCATTTCCAAGGGCAGTTTGCATGGGACAGAGTAATAGTCATAACACTGGGCTGAAAAGCTTTTTAGCAACATTTATTTTTATTATTTTTATTTATGTGTTTGCATGTGGGTATGTATACGTGAATGCAGGTGTCCAGGGAGGTCAGAGGCATCCAATTCCTTGGAGCTGGAGTTACAGAGGGTTGGGAGCTGCCAAACATGGCTGCTGGGAACTGGGAAATGGCTCCTCTGGAGGTGGGGCAAGAGCCCTTAACTGCAGAGCCACCTCCTCAGCTCCTAGAGTTGGAAGCTTAAGTGTAAGCGAGGCAACACAGCTTTTGAGAAAAATCTTCTTAGAGAAGAAAAGTAAGAAAGCCCTATTTCTAGTCATCCATCTACTTGGTTCAGATCTGCTTCTGGCTCATACTCAAAATATGAATCCAAGAAATCCTTCTATTTCCCAGTGGGCCAATAGTTCCTGTAAAAACCACTCTTGTGAGATTTCCTGGCTATGAAAACTTTCTTGTCCTATATTTACAGATTGATGTCAAAGATTTTCTGGAGAGACCGCCCTTCACTTGAGGCCTCATAATAGCAAGGTACACTGATGAGAAGTCTCGCAGAGAGAGAAGAAAGGGGTCTCTTTCAGTTAGAGGGCATGTCGGTCTGCCACCCCATCTTCTCCTAGTTAGCATATTTGGGCAAAGACTTTTTGTTATTTCAATAATAATCTAGGTCCTTCAGGACACATATGCAAGAGTGGAGAACGGAGTAACTCCTCACCTAGATGAAGTGCTCCGGACCTCTCTACCACTGAGACTCTTCCATTGGGCGTAGGGTGGGGCAGTTAGGAAAGTATGAAGACATCCTATTTTTAGAGTGGGTTAGATGTGCAACATCCTGAGTCCAGGGTTAGTTTCTGTGCTGTTTCAAGATCTCTGTGAAGTAGAAGATGCTCTCTGCAGATGGAAAGAACACTGTCTGTTTCCCAGCCACCACTGTGGGATGTCGTCTCTAATTGACCTTTGCATGAAGGAAGAAGTCAAACATGTGCCCCCCCCCCCGTGTGTGCTTTTTATGTGTATCCATGTGAGTATAGTTATGCATGTACACTTACACACCCATATAGAGGACACAGGACAACCTTGAGCTGGACACCTTTTTCAAAACATTTTTTTAAAAATAAGATGTCTTACTGTCCTGGCCTGAAACTTGCCAAGTACCCTGAGCTGTTTGTCCCACAAGCTCCAGTGATCCACCTGTCTCTGCCTTCCCAGCACGGGGATTATAGAAGGTGTCACCACACCATGAACACATGCATGCAGGCTGAGGATTGACTCGGGCCTCATGCTTGCACAGCGGCCTCTCTGACTGAGCCGTCTCCGCTACCTGCCCTTTTCAAACTTCACATTATGTTGAGAATCTATGGGTACATTTTTCCTTTTCTTTCTCTTTCGATAACTTGCTTTAACATGATATTTGTCTATTTTCACAGAGAACAACTGTCGTATATACTTATAATCATAAGCAACCCCAAGTATAGAACACATCGGTACTTAGAGAATCTTTTTTTAAACACATTTCTAAATCTATATCCAAAGGCTGAATTTCTTTAGTATGATCACAATTTGGCCAGTGTGAAACAATCAATTCATACACACACACACACACACACACACACACTCCTTGACAAATTCAATTATTAGGAAAAACTTGAGATGATAAGTGTTTACCCCCTGTTCCTGTTCACCTCTATGTCATCCACTTATCATTTCCCTTTACATAAGAATTACTGAATGGGTGTTGATGGAATACAGCTGAAACCTACAGTGCACTATGGTTCCCTAGTTTGTGATTGAATGAACGTCCACCTTGTAGTAAGAACCCCAGATACACACTACAGTGAATCGTCAAGTTCTTTAGCCTTCTCCTGTCTGTGGTAGCTCCTCACTGGTATCTTGCTCCAGATGTCTCTGACAGCTTTCAAGTATATCTGTTAAGTGTACTGCCAGATGTCTGTCTATGTCTATTGAAAGTTAGCTGCTGTACCAGAGTTATGGACAGGGAGACAAGGAGACAAAGACCATATACACACACAGACACACACACACACAGACACACACACATACACACACACACAGACACACACACACACACACACACACAGACACACACGATAGAGAGAGGAAAAGAGAGACAGACAGACAGACAGACAGACACAGGCAGAGCCATTTCACAGTACATTCCAGCAGCATGACTTACCACTGTGCTTTCTGTCTTAACCATCCAGCTCAGGACATGCTTGCTAGCTCCCCTTACTGTAAATCTTCCCTCTCCTCGTTGGGAATGAGTCACCATTTGCAGTCTGCACTTAGGAAGTGGGAACATGGATTCTGCCCCCTTGAGGGTATCGTCATAAATTATTTGCAATTCTATAAAAGATTTGTTTCTTCACTTCCTTCTATTTATTGATTTATGGGTATTTGTTTTATAATTTGGTTTACTTTGTTGCTTAAACTGTTCTAGCTTTGACTATTGGGAACTCTTCAGAGGTCCCTGACCCTTTAGCAAGATTCTTTCAAGCCCTTTCCTCTCCATCTGAGCAATTCCTTGGCCTTCTGACCTATAAGACACTGCTGGCTTCTTTTGTTTTATTTCCTGTCCTAGTTTTAGAACCAGATGTTGATCCAAGGCCACCATAATAGTGACATTAGAAGTAAAGATAAAATTGACCTGGTTCTTATTGCTTCTAGGCTCTTTCAACTCACAGATCAAGGGAGTACATGTTCATATACTCATCAATACATGTGTGCATGTCTCCATATGTGTACACACACACACACACACACTTAAGCAGTTGCTTCTGTTTTTCAAAGAAACCATAGGTGCCCCCAGCTCTAACCTATCACTCCATGGAGCATGGAACATGCTATCTGCTAGCCTTGCTTATCTGCAAATTCCCATTCCACCAGCGACAAACAAGGCTCTCAAGTCCATTCATTTACTTGTCTGATGTAAAAGTGTGGTGGCGTGTTGTGAGCCTTTACATAGAGTGCAGACTGTTACGTGTAATTCCTTCAGCTCATGTCTTCGGGGTTTCTACTTATGTCCAAAAATTTACAGTTTAGCCCCAATCATTCTTAGGTTGTTCCCTACAGTTAATTAAAAAAAAAAAGAGAGACAACTTGTAAACATGAAGGTGATAATTTTTTTCAAGATTTATTTAATTAATATATATGAATACACTGTAGCTGTCTTCAGACATACCTGAAGAGGACATTGGATCCCATTGCAGTTGGTTGTGAGCCACCATGTGGTTGCTAGGAATTGAACTCAGGACCTCTGGAAGAGCTTAAGTGCTGAGCCATCTCTCCAGCCCCTAATTTGATAATTTTTGATGTACAGCTCTATAGCAGTGGCTCTCAGCCTGTGGATTGTGACCCCTTTAGGGGTTGAGTGACACTTTCACAGGAGTTTCATATCAGATATGTATATTATATATTCAAATATCCATATGAATTAATATTCACATATTTATATATTAATAAATATTATTATTAATAAATTTGTAGTTATGAAATAGCAATGAAAATAAATGTATGGTTGGGGGTCACCACAGAGTAAGGAACTATATTAAAGAGTCTTAGCATTAGGAAGGTTGAGAACCGCTGCTCAATAGTTTGAGAGATAGATAATGCTGTATGCCTGCTGTAGCTTCACCATAATAAACAACCTAATGATTTAGTTCTTTAAATGTCCCCTTGCCTCTGGGAGCCCTTTATCTACAGCCACCTTTTCTAGACATCCTTTCAGTTGAAATAATGTAGGAGATAGCCCTATGAAACTGGCTTCTTCTAGTTAGCAAAATATTTTTATGGTCTGTGTGTGTTTATGTGTTTGTATATGTATGTGTTTATGTGTATGTATGTGTATATGTGTATGCGTGTGTGTATTTGTGTGTATGTGTATTTGTGTGTAGGTTTATTCATGTGTGAATTTGTGTGTATGTTTGTGTGTTTGTGTATGTTTGTGTGTGTGTTTGGGTGTGAGATGATAGCGTTAGGTCATAGGCCCACTTCTTTTGTTATTCTAAGTGGCCAGACCCCACAGCCTGAAGAAATCAGGCCATGGCCTCCTGTGGCTCTGTCACTGGGACAGAGGTAAGAAATCCTGCTGTGCTGTGGCCCTGTAGCTCCTAAATTTTTATACCTGGTGACTCCGTATGTTGATTTAAATCAGAT
Source organism: Mus caroli (assembly GCF_978045245.1). Taxonomy (NCBI): domain Eukaryota; kingdom Metazoa; phylum Chordata; class Mammalia; order Rodentia; family Muridae; genus Mus; species Mus caroli. The sequence continues at coordinate 122,111,886 of NW_028227264.1, read as the reverse complement.
GACCTGGAGCTTCCTGGCCCTCCTTTTCCTTACCTCAGGGGACTTCCCTCCGAGAGCCTGTGGCTGTGCTCCCTGTCCTGTCAGTGCTGTAACTATGTTCCTGCCATGGTTTAAAGGGACGCCCGCTCTTGCTTTAAGGCCTGCCACTGATATGCTCTACTGTCTCTTTCTCCACGGCAAGGCCCAGTCATCCAATCACAACTTCTTGGTTTCTTTCCTGAACTAGCCAGTATAGCTTTCTTACAGGCAGCTCCTTTTTTTTTTTTTTTCCTTTTTTCTTTTCCTCTGAATCTTAAATTGTCTGTGTGTACCAATTAATCAATTCCCCACTGGCTTACTGACGATCCCTTAGTTACTTACAGTTTGAGCGGGGACTATTACAGAAGCTACTATCATCATTCCTGGGTAAGACTGTATGTGAGCTGTATCCTCACTTGGGTAAGCATCCACAGGTGGAATACGGTAGAGCGTTTGGCTGTCTAACTTTGTAAGAAACTGTTGAAATCTTTACCGATGCAGCCATGTGCAGTCACAGCAGGATTCCTGTTGTCATGAGCTCCTTCTGTTTTATCATCAATTTCTACCCCCACCCCACCCCTCGCCCTTCCCACCCTGGCCCTGTCCCCTGGTCTTGCTCTTTAGCCTAGCACTCTATGAAGGCAAGCGCTGTGCCATTTCTTTCCATACACAATGCTGTTCAGTTTTTTTGTCCCCTCCCGCGAAAAGCTGTTGACATTTAAACATTCTTGAATACTGGGCACAAACTGTTTGCTGGGTTGAGATTTTCATCTCTTCCCTCACGTTTGTGTTTCTGTTCTCTGGTTCTCGGTGGTGACCGTCACACGGTGTCTTGATTGTGCTTTTGGTAGGGTGTGCAAACCTCATTGCGAGCCCCACTAACCAAGGCTGCTCTGACTCAGTGCAGTATCCTACCTCAAGGCCTCAGCCCTGGCCCTCGAGGTGTCACTTGACTCCCTGTGGTCACTCTCAGAGACACCCTCATTTCTGAAGTCAGGAGAGTTGTGAAAGCCAACGTTACATTTTAAGGTTTAATTACTGTGCCTAAGAGATCCATGAAACAAAAATGCCTCTAACCTGTAAGCCCCTTGTCCAAGGACAATTATTTCCTGAGACGCTGAAGGCTGTTGTTCACATAGGATAACGAGCCACGTGTTTCCCCTCCCTTAATCATGTGACCCCCACTGCACCGGATATGCTTGATGGGATATAGGCAGGAGGTACAGGAAATACATCATGATGTATGCTTGTTCTTGATTGGACGCAGGCTGGAAGACTATCAAGATGTATGCTCATCCCTGATTGGACCTGATGGGAAATACCGTGGCCTTATGAGTTTGCCTTTTTAAGCCTCTGCAAAAAATGTGACTCATTGCTATTTTCTGGGAACCTATGATGGAACTGGCCACCGTCCATCACCTTGGCCAATATTTAGTTAAAGCTTGGTTCAAAAATTGTGGAACTGGTCTTTTTCTCATGGTCTTCAGGCATACCAATGTCTGAGGAAGCATGGACATTTGAACTGAACAAAATCTGGACACTTCTGTTAGGAGTTAGACTGAGGCCTACTGTTTGAGACAAGGGTGTATATTCACATGCTCTGAGCCCTGCCCATTGGGTCTGAGACTCATGCTTCCTGTTTATACACATACCTGGCCTCATGCCTACCTGTGTATGCCCAACTCGGTCGCCCCTGGTCAAATCTTAACAGTTGTGTCTTTACCTTGGCAAGAAAAAAATCATTAGAGTAGGGCTCACTTTGTCCAATTTTAAAATATTCAGAATAATTTACTAAATTTGGGTGCATCTGGTTTGGCAATTTGCAGTAACAAGAATTTGGGGGCCAGTTTCATGGGTAAAGTTGATCAACAGGGCAACCTCCACCCTAAAGTGACAGGAGAGAAAAGAAGAAAAATGTTAACATGATAGCTGTTGTCTTCAGCTCTCTGTTCATTTACAGGAGGGACCTGTATTTATTCTTCTTGGCTATAGCTTGGCTGTGGTTCAGAGAATCCATGAGAACTCCATTTGTTGAAATTAAATCCTTACTGTGAGATATTGAGAGAACAGAAACTGAATCTGACTGCAGTGTTGAAAATAAATTAAAATATCAGGAAGGACAAAAATCGTGGAATAAAAATGTACATTGTCTTCCTTATTCTCCTCCGCCCCCCCCCATGGAGAAAACAAAATATCTGATTTAATCAGAGGAACTACTGATCTAATAAAATGATAAAGAATTCTGGGGACAGTTATATATGGAATTGTATAGATTTTCTTTTGTAATTTGATTAGAAAGAAAAATACTTTCCTTATATTTATATACCTTCTTAAATTTTATTTATCTGTGTGTTTTGATAAAGGGTCTCTCTACATGGCCCTGTCTATCCTGGAACTCACTATGTAGATCAGGATGGCCTCTAACTGATTGAAATATGCCTGCCTCTTCCTCCTGAGAGCTGGGATTAAAGGCGTGTCACACCATGCCCTTTGAAGCTCCCTCTCTCTCCTCTCCCTCCCCCCTCTCCTCCTGTCTGCATCCCTGTTACCCTGTCCCTCTCCCCACCCCTGTGTATGCATGCATGCATGTACAGGGAGAAGTCTGAGGACAACTTTCAGTAGCCAGTTTTTTGCCTTCCATCTTGTTTTTTTTTTTTTTTTTTTTTTTTTTAAATATTTTTATTACATATTTTCCTCAATTACATTTCCAATACTATCCCAAAAGTCCCCCATAGCGCCCCCCACTTCCCTACCCACCCATTCCCATTCTTTTGGCCCTGGCATTCCCCTATATTGGGGCATATAAAGTTTGCAAGTCCAATGGGCCTCTCTTTCCATTGATGGCCGACTAGGCCATCTTTCGATACATATGCAGCTAGAGACAAGAGCTCCAGGGTTCGGGTTAGTACATCATGTTGTTCCAACAATAGGGTTGCAGATCCCTTTAGCTCCTTGGGTACTTTCTCTAGCTTCTCCATTGGGAGCCCTGTGATACATCCAATAGCTGACTGTGAACATCCACTCCTGTGTTTGCTAGGCCCCGGCATCGTCTCACAAGAGACAGCTATATTTGGGTCCTTTCAGCAAGATCTTGCTAGTGTATGCAATGGTGTCAGCGTTTAGAAGCTGATTATGGGACGGATCCCTGGATACAGCAGTCTCTAAATGGTCCATCCTTTCATCACAGCTACGAACTTTGTCTCTGTAACTCCTTCCCTGGGTGTTTTGTTCCCAATTCTAAGAAGGTGCACAGTGTCCACACTTTGGTCTTCATTCTTCTTGAGTTTCATGCGTTTATCAAATTGTATCTTATATCTTGGGTATCCTAAGTTTTGGGCTAATATCCACTTATCAATGAATACATATTGTGTGAGTTCTTTTGTGATTGTGTTACTTCACTCAAGATGATGCCCTCCAGGTCCATCCATTTGGCTAGGAATTTCATAAATTCATTCTTTTTAATAGCTGAGTAGTACTCCATTGTGTAAATGTACCATAATTTCTGTATCCATTCCTCTGTTGAGGGACATCTGGGTTCTTTCCAGCTTCTGGCTATTATAAATAGGGCTGCTATGAACATAGTGGAGCATGTGTCCTTTTTACCGGTTGGGACATCTTCTGGATATATGCCCAGGAGAGGTATTGCTGGATCCTCCGGTAGTACTATGTCCAATTTTCTGAGGAACCGCCAGACTGATTTCCAGAGTGGTTGTACAAGCTTGCAATCCCACCAACAATGGAGGAGTGTTCCTCTTTCTCCACATCCTCGCCAGCATCTGCTGTCACCTGAATTTTTGATCTTAGCCATTCTGACTGGTGTGAGGTGGAATCTCAGGGTTGTTTTGATTTGCATTTCCCTGATGATTAAGGATGTTGAACATTTTTTCAGGTGCTTCTCTGCCATTCGGTATTCCTCAGGTGAGAATTCTTTGTTCAGTTCTGAGCCCCATTTTTTAATGGGGTTATTTGACTTTCTGGAGTCCACCTTCTTGAGTTCTTTATATATATTGGATATTAGTCCCTTCTCTGATTTAGGATAGGTGAAGATCCTTTCCCAATCTGTTGGTGGTTTTTTTGTCTTATTGATGGTGTCTTTAGCCTTGCAGAAGCTTTGTAGTTTCATGAGGTCCCACTTGTCAATTCTCGATCTTACAGCACAAGCCATTACTGTTCTATTCAGGAATTTTTCCCCTGTGCCCATATCTTCAAGGCTTTTCCCCACTTTCTCCTCTATAAGTTTCAGTGTCTCTGGTTTTATGTGAAGTTCCTTGATCCACTTAGACTTGACCTTAGTACAAGGAGATAGGAATGGATCGATTCGCATTCTTCTACATGTTAACAACCAGTTGTGCCAGCACCATTTGTTGAAAATGCTGTCTTTCTTCCACTGGATGTTTTTAGCTCCCTTGTCGAAGATCAAGTGACCATAGGTGTGTGGGTTCATTTCTGGGTCTTCAATTCTATTCCATTGGTCTATTTGTCTGTCACTATACCAGTACCATGCAGTTTTTATCACAATTGCTCTGTAGTAGAGCTTTAGGTCCGGCATGGTGATTCCACCAGAGGTTCTTTTATCCTTGAGAAGAGTTTTTGCTATCCTAGGTTTTTTGTTATTCCAGATGAATTTGCAGATTGCACTTTCTAATTCGTTGAAGAATTGAGTTGGAATTTTGATGGGGATTGCATTGAATCTGTAGATTGCTTTTGGCAAGATAGCCATTTTTACAATGTTGATCCTGCCAATCCATGAGCATGGGAGATCTTTCCATCTTCTGAGATCTTCTAGAATTTCTTTTTTCAGAGACTTGAAGTTTTTATTATACAGATCTTTCACTTCCTTAGTTAGAGTCACGCCAAGATATTTTATATTATTTGTGACTATTGAGAAGGGTGTTGTTTCCCTAATTTCTTTCTCAGCCTGTTTATTCTTTGTGTAGAGAAAGGCCATTGATTTGTTTGAGTTAATTTTATATCCAGCTACTTCACCAAAGCTGTTTATCAGGCTTAGGAGTTCTCTGGTGGAATTTTTAGGGTCACTTATATATACTATCATATCATCTGCAAAAAGTGATATTTTGACTTCATCTTTTCCAATTTGTATCCCTTTGATCTCCTTTTGTTGTCGAATTGCTCTGGCTAGGACTTCAAGTACAATGTTGAATAGGTATGGAGAAAGTGGACAGCCTTGTCTAGTCCCTGATTTTAGAGGGATTGCTTCAAGCTTCTCACCATTTACTTTGATGTTGGCTACTGGTTTGCTGTAGATTGCTTTTATCATGTTTAGGTATGGGCCTTGAATTCCTGATCTTTCCAAGACTTTTATCATGAATGGGTGTTGGATCTTGTCAAATGCTTTTTCCGCATCTAACGAGATGACCATGTGATTTTTGTCTTTGAGTTTGTTTATATACTGGATTACGTTGATGGATTTCCGTATATTGAACCATCCCTGCATCCCTGGGATGAAACCTACTTGGTCAGGATGGATGATTGTTTTGATGTGTTCTTGGATTCGGTTAGCAAGAACTTTATTGAGGATTTTTGCATCAATATTCATAAGGGATATTGGTCTGAAGTTTTCTATCTTTGTTGGGTCTTTTTGTGGTTTAGGTATCAGAGTAATTGTGGCTTCATAGAATGAGTTGGGTAGAGTACCTTCTGTTTCTATTTTGTGGAATAGATTGTGAAGAACTGGGATTAGATCTTCTTTGAAGGTCTGATAGAACTCTGCACTAAACCCATCTGGTCCTGGGCTTTTTTTAGTTGGGAGACTATTAATGACTGCTTCTATTTCTTTGGGGGATATAGGGCTGTTTAGATCATTAACCTGATCTTGATTCAACTTTGGTACCTGGTATCTGTCTAGGAACTTCTCCATTTCATTCAGGTTCTCCAGTTTTGTTGAGTATAGCCTTTGGTAGAAGGATCTGATGGTGTTTTGGATGTCTTCAGGATCTGTTGTTATGTCTCCTTTTTCATTTCTGATTTTGTTAATTAGGATGCTTTCCCTGTGCCCTCTAGTGAGTCTGGCTAAGGGTTTATCTATCTTGTTGATTTTCTCAAAGAACCAGCTCCTTGATTGGTTGATTCTTTGAATAGTTTTTCTTGTTTCCACTTGGTTGATTTCACCCCTGAGTTTGATTATTTCCTGCTGTCTACTCCTCTTGGGTGAATTTGCTTCCTTTTGTTCTAGTGCTTTTAGGTGTGTTGTCAAGCTGCTAATGTGTGCTCTCTCTAGTTTCCTTTTGGAGGCACTCAGAGCTATGAGTTTTCCTCTTAGAAATGCTTTCATTGCGTCCCATAAGTTTGGGTATGTTGTGGCTTCATTTTCATTGAACTCTAAAAAGTCCTTAATTTCTTTCTTTACTCCTTCCTTGACCAAGGTATCATTGAGAAGAGTGTTGTTCAGTTTCCACGTGAAGGTTGGCTTTCTATTATTTATTTTGTTATTGAAGATCAGCCTTAGTCCATGGTGATCTGATAGGATGCATGGGACAATTTCAATATTTTTATATCTGTTGAGGCCTGCTTTGTGACCAATTATGTGGTCAATTTTGGAGAAGGTACCATGAGGTGCTGAGAAGAAGGTATATCCTTTTGTTTTAGGATAGAATGTTCTGTAGATATCTGCCAGATCCATTTGATTCATAATTTCTCTTAGTTTCACTGTGTCCCTGTTTAGTTTCTGTTTCCATGATCTGTCCATTGGTGAAAGTGGTGTGTTGAAGTCTCCCACTATTATTGTATGAGGTGCAATGTGTGCTTTGAGATTTACTAAAGTTTCTTTAATGAATGTGGCTGCCTTTGTATTTGGAGCATAGATATTCAGGATTGATAGTTCCTCTTGGAGGATTTTACCTTTGATGAGTATGAAGTGTCCCTCCCTGTCTTTTTTAATGACTTTGGGTTGGAAGTCAATCTTATCAGATATTAGAATGGCTACTCCAGCTTGTTTCTTCATGCCATTTGCTTGGAAAATTGTTTTCCAGCCTTTCATTCTGAGATAGTGTCTATCCTTTTCTCTGAGATGAGTTTCCTGTAAGCAGCAAAATGTTGGGTCTTGTTTGTGTAGCCAGTTTGTTAGTCTATGTCTTTTTATCGGGGAGTTGAGTCCATTGATATTAAGAGATATTAAGGAAAAGTAATTGTTGTTTCCTGTTATTTTTGTTGTTAAAGTTGGCATTTTGTTCTTGTGGCTGTCTTCTTTTAGGTTTGTTGAGGGATTACCTTCTTGTTGTTTCTAGGGCGTGGTTCCTGTCCTTGTATTGGTTTTTTTCTGTTATTATCCTTTGAAGGGCTGGATTCGTGGAGAGATAATGTGTGAATTTGGTTTTGTCGTGGAATACTTTGGTTTCTCCATCTATGTTAATTGAGAGTTTGGCTGGGTATAGTAGCCTGGGCTGGAATTTGTGTTCCTTTAGTGTCTGTATAACATCTGTCCAGGATCTTCTGGCTTTCATAGTCTCTGGTGAAAAGTCTGGTGTAATTCTGATAGGCTTGCCTTTATATGTTACTTGGCCTTTTTCTCTTACTGCTTTTAGTATTCTATCTTTATTTAGAGCATTTGTTGTTCTGATTATTATGTGTCGGGAGGTATTTCTTTTCTGGTCCAGTCTATTTGGAGTTCTGTAGGCTTCTTGTATGTTCATGGGCATCTCTTTCTTTAGATTTGGGAAGTTTTCTTCTATAATTTTGTTGAAGATGTTTGCTGGTCCTTTGAGTTGAAAATCTTCATTCTCATCCACTCCTATTATCCGTAGGTTTGGTCTTCTCATTGTGCCCTGTATTTCTTGGATGTTTTGAGTTAGGATCTTTTTGCATTTTACATTTTCCTTGATTGTTGTGCCGATGTTCTCTATGGAATCTTCTGCACCTGAGATTCTCTCTTCCATCTCTTGTATTCTGTTGCTGATGCTCGTATCTATGGTTCCAGATTTCTTTCCTAGGGTTTCTATCTCCAGTGTTGCCTCATTTTGGGTTTTCTTTATTGTGTCTACTTCCCTTTTTAGGTCTAGTATGGTTTTGTTCATTTCCATCATCTGTTTGGATGTGTTTTCCTGTTTTTCTGTAAGGACTTCTACCTGTTTGATTATGTTATCCTGTTTTTCTTTAAGGATTTGTAACTCTTTAGCAGTGTTCTCCTGCAATTCTTTAAGGGATTTTTGTGCTTCCTCTTTAGTGTCTTCTGCCTGTTTAGCAGTGTTCTCCTGTATTTCTTTAAGTGTGTTATTAAAGTCCTTCTTGAAGTCCTCTACCATCATCAGGAGATATGCTTTTAGATCCGTGTGTAGCTTTTCCGGTGTGTTGGGGTGCCCTGGACTGGGCGAAGTGGGGGTGCTGGGTTCTGATGATGGTGAGGTGTCTTGGTTTCTGTTAGTAAGATTATTACGTTTACCTTTCACCATCTGGTAATCTCTGGGGTTAGTTGTTATCGTTGTCACTGTTTAAAGATTGGATCAGAAGCTGTGTTCCACTCACCAGCAGTCTCTAAATCCTGCGGCGGGGGTAGTGGGTAGCTGGCGGGTGTCAGGCAACCCTGCGCTCCAGCTACCCCAGCGCTGATCCGGCCGGATGAGGCCTGTGGCCCTACTCAGGCTAGTTTCTGCTTCCCTAACTAATGCAGTCTCAGGTCCCGCGCGCAATTAGATTGGAGCAGAAGCTGTGCTCCACTCACCAGAAGTCTTAAGATCCTGTGGTGGGTGTTGTGGGTAGCTGGAGAGTGTCAGCCGACCCTGCGCCCCAGCTGCCCCGGTGCTTTTCTGACCGGAAGAGGGTTGTGGCCCTATGTAGGCCGGATTTCTCTCTCCCCAACCAGAGCAGTCTCAGGTCCCGCGTGATTGGACTGGAGCAGAAGCTGTGTTCCACTCACCAGCAGTCCCAAAATCCTGCGGCGGGGGGTCGTGGGTAGCTGGCGGGTGTCAGGCAACCCTGCGCTCCCGCTACCCTGGCGCTGATCCGGCCGGGTGAGGCCTGTGGCCCTACTCAGGCCAGTTTCTGCTTCCCTAACTAATGCAGTCTCAGGTCCCGCGCAATTGGATTGGAGCAGAAGCTGTGTTCCACTCACCAGCAGTCCCAAAATCCTGTGGCGGGGGTCGTGGGTAGCTGGCGGGTCGTGGGTAGCTGGCGGGTGTCAGGCAACCCTGCGCTCCCGCTACCCCGGCGCTGATCCGGCCGGATGAGGCCTGTGGCCCTACTCAGGCCAGTTTCTGCTTCCCTAACTAATGCAGTCTCAGGTCCCGCGCAATTGGATTGGAGCAGAAGCTGTGTTCCACTCACCAGCAGTCCCAAAATCCTGCGGCAGGGGTCGTGGGTAGCTGGCGGGTGTCAGGCAACCCTGCGCTCCCGCTACCCAGGCGCTGATCCAGCAGGATGAGGCCTGTGGTCCTACTCAGGCCGGTTTCTGCTTCCCTCCCATCTTGTTTTGAGACAGACTTTATCTTGTTTCTTCCGGTTCATTGCATACTCCAGGCGAGCTGGTCCAGAAATAGTTGGGGCATTCTCTTGTCTCCATGTTCCACTGCCGTTCCCTCTGGGTTCCAGGGATCTAAACCCCAGCTGCCAGGCTTGCCTGGTGGTAGTTCTTTACCCACCGAGCCATCTCTGGGCCCAGAGTCTAATTTTTATAAAATTCACATTATCTGTATTATGCTCATCTGTATTCATACATATTGTAATGTGCATTAAGATGATTTAAGCAACGTTGATTCTATTTTCACTAAACCAGAGAGGTAAGTAGTAACCAGGTGAGTTTTTCCAAAAAAAAGTTTATGATTTATAAAACCCAAGTTAACAAGAAAAACAAATACTGTTTTCCTGTGTCAGGAAAGTGAATGGTAGGAAGATGAAATTACTGAAGGCTATTTTTTTTTTCTTTTCAAAAAGTGAATACATTATTCAAAATAGAGATATAAAATATTTAGAAAAAATTTTCAGCTTTACACGTTTATTATTGTGCTTAAATGTGTCTGTACGTAGGCAGCAATAGTCGGAGAGACCCGGAAGAATTGGTTCTTTGTTCTGTGATATGGCTTCTGGAGATCAAACACGGCTCGTTAGGCTTGGTGGCAAGGGCCTTTATCCACTGTTCCCCACTTTTAATCAGCTTCTTTTACACAACGTTAAATTAACAAAATCCTCTATAGAGATATGTATTAACGGCAGCTATAGAATCTCAGGAATCTTTAGTAACAATGTCAGGTCAATTAATTCATACCAAACCTCTCCACTTTGTTGATAATCTCCAGTCTATATTGGGCTGGCTTAGTACTAAACCAGAGCTTGATTAGAGTGATTTTTGCAGTGTTACTTATCTGCCACTTAAAAAAAGAATTGGATGGGGCAGGGTATAAGTATCAAAATAAAATATAACAAACCCAGAGGGATAATGAGGGGTGGGAACCAGGAAGACAAGGGATTATTGAACCAGCTTAATTATTCACTGGACTGAAATCTCTAGAGCCAGTCTGCACAGAATTTCTTTTGAGGATATAAACATCAGTCTCAACATTTGATTCATTTACTTAGGCATAACACTTTTATTTTTTCCCCCTTAATACTATGTTAGTCCTCCCAAGTTTGACAGTCATTAGGTCACAGCAAGAGAGTTTATCTGTTGATGGTGGGACCCGAGACTGTCATCTGTGGATGACATGACCTGCTTGTAAGTCTCCAGTCAGATGGTGTGTCTGGACATAGGCAGATGTAGCCCCAGCAGGTTAAAGGAGGGTGGCAGGTTAGTCTGTGTCTGGTCTGCAGCCATAACTCTGCCTTCCTCTTCTTGTGGAAATAAACCCGTGGGAGAGTCACGACAGGGATGCAGAACCCTGGCAGGGGGAGGTCTGGATAGGGGGTTATTTTTTAATTTCTTTATACCAAAAGAGTTGAGGGGGTAATGCATGCCCCAAGCCTGCAACAGTTAGATGAGCATCACACTGGTGGCCTGTTGCTATAGACCTGAGAGAAAGGCAAGGGGATAGGAGATAAAGGAATTTTAATCCTGGCCTGGCATCCTTTAAGTAGGAAGTCATTGATGAAAGCAGATGGAAGGCTGGGCATTATTATCTCATCAGCTTAAGGTAGCTGAGAAAGGAGTCGCCATGTTAATTTTGTATCTGGAATAGACAGCAACAGCTTGTCTGTAAAAAAATAAACAGAGTTAAGTAGATGGGTGTTTTTATTAGTTGAAGATTAAATGATAGTTGCTAATGTAGTCTGACACGTGGGAGGTCTCTGAAGCTTAAAATAATTTTTAAATTTACAAAATGAGATAAATTTTAGATAAGCCAGTACTACCATCATTTGATATCGGTAAACAATTTTGAGTCACAAGCATGGACATTCTTTTAGGCATCCCTATCACTAGGGGAAAGCAAGCATTTCAACCAAATCCAGGCAAAGAAGCATGAAAATTCTAAGTTTTGGGAAAGCTGCTGCTGTCCCAAGCTACAGTACCTCAGCTGCGGAAGCAAAGCTCAACCCAGCACTGTTGGGACTCAGGTTTGCTGCTCTGTGCTCCAGCAGAGATGAACTGACAGGAAGCACACAGTCAGTCTGCCCAGAGGATTTAACTCATCCCTGGGAATCCAGCTGTGTCAAAGATCTGGCGGGTCCTTCCTGCTCATGGCCTGGGGAAGAAGCCCACCTTGCCATTGCCAGCTGTTGTTTTGGCTGTCATCTTCTGCAGCTCTGCCATAGTCCAGGTCTTACCCTCAGGGGATGCAAGGAGCATTCCTTGGGGGCGGGGGCGGGGGTGGGGGCGGGGGCGGGGGTGGGGGCGGGGGCGGGGGCGGGGGCTTAATTAGGCATACTTTATATCTCGTGTACTCCGCAATGACTAGTCGAGTACCTTGAAAATAATTGACAGCGGAACATTTACTCCATCTGTCCAGTATTGATTTATTTGCCTGCATCTACTTTGAAGATTTCTGTTTGTTCAACTGAGGTCATGAGCTGATCCAGATAGGAGAAACCCTCTAACTGGGTAGAGCTTGTCCGGAGAGATGATCCCAGACTGTTTGCTGTTATGAAAGCTTCAGGTGGTACATGGCTGGCTAATCGGATACATCTAAAGAACATTTATAATTGCTTTCAAGAGAGAAATAAACTCTCCAGTAATCTGTTTTGCTTTAATGGAAGAAAATTCTGAGAGTTGACGGATTTTTCTGGCCGTTGTTTTAAGTAAAAATTTAATCTCAGCTACCACCGTGAAACCAGGTCACACAATATATGATACAGTATTTGTAATTTCAAAGGCAAAATTAGTTTCTTTTGGGAACAACAAAAAATATTTTCTATAAAATATCTAGCCTCAGGGCCATGCCACCTGAAGGGTTGGTTGTCTTCTGCTCATCGGATTTACCCAGGCAATGATACAAATAAAGCTAGCTCATTTCTGATACTAACAGCATTCTGAAGACAGAACATTGGAATGGTAGCAGTTGGGATGAACTCTGAGGCCATGAGTCGGTGCAAATAAAGGAGAGCCATGCTTGCCTGTGCTTTGTAAGACAGAGGTAGGAAGGAGACCGGAAGCACGTGACCTAAGTAGCTGTTATGGCTTGCCTTCCTTTACCAGATGGAACAATTTATACAGAAGTTTGCTTGACTCAGAATATGGTGGCAGCATTTGTTGAAGGCCTCTGTGCTGCCTTGTGATACAGTGGGAAGGAAAAAGATCATACACAAGATAGAAGTGAGATCAAACTGATGGGTTCAGTCAGAAACCTACTCCCATGATAACTGACTCGCTCTTGAAATAACAACGTTACTCAGTCATGAAGGCAGACCCCATCACCTTCTAAAGGTCCACTTCTTTATGCTGTTACAATGGCTGTTCAATTTGAACCTAGAATTGACTGGGAACATTCCAGCTATACACATCTGCACTCCAGGTTTTGAGTTTGGTTTTAGTAGTTAGAATAACTTACCTTGAGTCTTAGTTTTTTTCTGCTTTTTCCTTTTTAGTGAGATATGCCTAGAAGATATTAAATAAGGGTATCAAAGGAAAAGATGGCAACTCAAACACAAAATTTTGTTTTTTATTCTGAGTTTCAATATGATAGAATTTTAAGCTCTTCTATCTAGTGAGGAAATGTGAAGGTAGTAGATGTAAAAGCTGCAAGACAGAAGCTGCTGAATCACAAAGAGGGCGCCACTAACCCGTATTGTACATGTCTGGCAAGCCAGTGCCTGTGTCCCTTAAGATATACTTTGAAGGCAAACATCCCTGTGGAATTGTTGTATTGTAACAAAAATAGGACAGGAATAACCTGTGCAGTATTTTTTTTTTGTGTGTATGTTTTGATTCAAAAGCAATTGTCATCCAAATCCAATTTCAGTATAATTATTGTTTGAAAGAATACTAAATATGAAAGTGAGGGGGTCACAGCTTGAGTTTCTGATACAGGGTCAAATTTATTCAGAAGACTGGAGAACTGACATTTGTGAGGTTCTTATTTACCTGTCTCCCCAGGAAAATGACTATTGCCAAACTGTCTGTATAGTCCCTGACCCCGATGCGGCCTCTGAACACTCACAACTGAGGTTCCAAAGTCCACTCTTTAGGAGAAGAACCATCCTGAACTGGTTATCTGCGAATTTTACTTAGAAAATATTTTGCTTTTCAATGACATCCTTAGCATCTTAGCCTTTAAATTTCAGACAATTTTCTACCAGCAAAACTATTAAAATCTCTTTTATTTCTTTTTTTTTCCCTTTTCCTCCCGCTCCCTAGAAACTCTTTTATTTCTAAACAATGATTTTTAAGTGGCTGCAGATTATATGTTTTCTTCTTTTTAATTCTTCTCTCATACATTACATGCGGATCATAGTTTCTCCTCCTTGTACTCCTCCCTGTACCCCCTTGTCCTCTCCACATATTCAGTCTTCCTCTGTTTACATTCAGAAAACAATAGACACGCCCCCCCCCCATAACAGGGCATAACAAGTTATCCTAAGATTAAGTACAAACTCTCATATCAAGGCTGGATGAGGCAACCCAGTAGGAGGATAAAGATCCCAAGAGCAATCAGAGGTGTCTGTCCTTCTCCTGTTAGGAGTCCCATAAAAAGAACAAGCCACACAATCACAGCATAGACGCAGAGGGCCTAGCTCAGACCCATGCAGAGTCCATGATTGTTGCTTCAGTCTCTGTGAGCCCTATGAGACCTGCTTAGTTGATTTCTGTGGACCATATAGATGATATGTTTTCAAATCACTAAGGAGGATAAGATCAATGATGGCTCACTGAGCTGATTTAGATACAACTGTAGAACTCTGTTGAAAGTTTGTCCCGGAGTGCCTGCACTGTGGGCGATTTGAATGATCCCCTTGGATCCTGTATTTGAATGCTTGGTCACCCAGGAGTGAGATTGTTTGAAAGGATTAGAAGGATCCGGAGATGTGGTCTTATTGAAAGAAGTGTGTCACTGGGGGTGGGTTTTAAGGTTTTAAAAAGCCCATGCCAGGCTTAGTCTCCTTCGCCCTCTCCCCCTCCCCCCCCCCCTTTCTCTTTGTTAGCTTGCTTGTCAGGATGTAGCTCCAGCATCATGCATGCCACCATGTTCCCTGCCTGGATAGTAATGGACTAAACCTCTGAACTATAAACCAGCTACAATTAAATGCTTCCTTTTATAGGAGGTGCTGTGACCATGTTGTTTCTTCTCAGAAGTAGAACAGTAGTTAAGATATGCGCGCAAGTCTCTGCTGTTACTTGAGCTTCTTGCTGTGTGGTGACCAAAGTTCGGTTGTGAACGTCTCAAAGACTATTGTGCCTCATGTAAGACGTGCCATGTAGTCTATGTCTTTTTGTGCCTGGCTTCATCATTCAACTGAGCCTGAGAAAATTTATGTAGTGCTATTATTGGATGAACTATTTTATAAATGTCGATTTGACCCGTTTGCGAAAATAATAACATTCTGTGAAGCCTGGGCAAAGGCTGCAAGAACTTTTATGAACTGGACTTGGAAGTCAAGAATGCTGTTTCTATCAAAGGCACTGGCCAGATAATCACCAAAATTCAGACTAGACTCAACAGACGAGTTATAGGATCCCACCATTTGGTGAGCGGGTGATATCATGTTGTGGAAGAACGTATGTGGTAAGAGTTATTTTGAAGATAATATTTTGTTCAATTAAATTCCCTTCCTTTCTCCCTTACTCTGTGTTCTTTCTTCCCACTTCTTTCTGTGCTTTGGACTGGGAATCAAACTCAGGGCTTTGTATGTGCTAGGCAAGCACACTAGTATGAAGCCATACCCTCAACCCAGCATTTGATGCATGGGTCTTTTTTTTTTTTATGATAGAATATTCTTGGTCAATGCATGGGTCTTTTTTTTTTTTCCATGATAAAATATTCTTGGTCAGAGTGGCTGTCCTTGGAAGATGAAAATCAGACTCCTCAGAAACTTTAGAGTCCTGAGAGTCATGCCAGGTTATTTTCAGAGACAGCCAAGTTATATACCTAATTCAGAGCACTAGGTCAAATCAGGCGGACGCTGCCATGCTAATCCTGACACTTTTGAAGATGTCGTTATAAGCTTAAACTCTTTACCATCAGATTTCTCAACAGAGTGATGAATGGATTCGATTAGTTCTTTTTCTACTGGATGAGAGAATGTAATGAAGATCATTAAAAATGAGTCAAACCAATTGGCCAGCCAACCAAGTATCTAGAAACCAGCTTAGAAAAATGCGGGATGGGAACCAAGAGTATCTTCCCCAGGCCCAACCAATCAGGGTTGGGAGTGGAGATACCTTAATTAGACCTGTAACACTTCACCATATTTCCCTTTCTTCAGAGCCCCAGTCGTTGCTCTTAATGTTGTGTTAGAATCACCTAGAGATGTATTTGTCCAAGGTAATCTCTGGCTCAACTAAAATTTTTTTTAAGGGTTCACTATATGTGAGAAACACCTACATGGTCCAGCTACAGATTTTTCACATTCAATGTGGTTGTGACTGTACTGAAGTTTTCATTTACATTAAAAATTCTTCTGGGTGAAGCTTGTGCTGAGATAGAATGGCATTTGGAATATCATTGTTTGAGAGAATTGCTGCAGTGTTGAGATAATATTAATTTCATGACAATGAGTAAAACCTCAAGTGAGTTTATAACAAACCCAGCAATGAGAGTGTCTGTCAAAGGGGTGATCTGGCTGGAGTGTAGATTAGGTTTTTCCAATAGGTGCTCAGGGCTGCACACAATCCCTACAGAGAGGCTGTTGTCTAGCAGAGTGCTTCCATAATAAGTAGTCAGCATTGAACTCTGAAAATCAGCCCCTAGGGAGATCAGCTAGAAGGCCAGGTAGAAGGCCACTTGTGTTAGCAGTGCAAACTAGACTGAAAAGGAGGCGAATGAATGAATGAACTGAAGTACAGATGCAGGGGCTGTGGGGTTGTGACTCTGCCATCTTCCACGTGAACTGGGTCTTTAGTAGACTTAACCTAAATACAGATTACATTATTGCTTTTTAATAGATCCCTTTTCTTATTGTGAAATTAATTGTGTATGGCATATTAAGCAGCATAGAAAACAACAAATGTAGCCTCATTTTAAAAATTTCTTTGACCTGGAATGTAAAGTTCTCTACGTAGATGACAATGTCAGTCACTTTTGACACAGGCTTTATCAATGCCACACTGGGTTTCTGAAACCCGGAATACTGTCAGATTCATTTCTCTGGATTCAGCAAATGTTGGAAGAGATGTTGGTCTTGTCCTCACACTCAGAAATCAAATCTACATTTGAAAACCTCCATGTGATTTTCACATGCACTCTTGGCTAAGATCTTCTACCTTACTGGAACTTAGGTGACCATGATTTATCTCCTGTGATTTAGTGGCAAAGGTTTTGGTTTGAGTCTTTGTTCTGCTCTTAAACTATTCTTTATCTTTACTAGAATGTGTCTTTAACTGTGCCATTGGCTTCTTCTTTAGCCATTGTCTTCTTCCTCCTCCTCTCCCTCCTCTCTGCCTCCTCCTCCTATTCCTGTTTCTGTTCCTGTTCCTGTTCCTATTCTTATTCTTCTTTATATGGTTTGCCTAGGTAGCCCAGGCTGACCCACACTTTACAATCTGGCTGTATAGCCTCCCAAGAAAGGGAATTACAGGTTCCTGCCACCACCCTCAGCTGATGTAGTTACTGACAAGAGTCCTTAGAATGCTATTGTAAGGGTTAAGTGAGAAATATGACAATAACCTGTAACGTTAAAGCACTCCCCAAATGTCACTATTGATGATGGTTGAACTATGCAGAGATTAAGTGATGTTGGGATATATGTCATTAATCTTTATTATGAACTGTCCTTACATTTTTAACAAACACAAAGAAATTGAGGTTATTTAGCTTATAGGAGTTCCTAATCTCAGCATTATTGACATTTGTGGCTGGCTGTTCCCCTGATATAGGTCAGAAATGCCACCCTATGTCTTATAGGAAGTGTAATAGCATCCCTGGCCATAAAGTGCCAGTATCCTCTCCCCTTCAATTTTTTTTAATAGCCAGACATCTTTCCAGAATTACAAAATCTTCTTTAGGAGAACACAAATTGAGTATTTGTTTTCCATCCAACTTCACTGAAAACAGAAAGCACGATTTAGGATGTTAAGGTGTGACTAGCTATGGAGTGGCTGGTATAATTTTATCATATGTTGATCTTGAACTCTGAATCATAACTGGTACAAAGTGTCTTATGCCTGAGAAATTACTTCCTACTTTTGTTTCTTAGGGACAACAGTAGCCCAGGTGGCCTCCATCTTGTCATCCTCCTGCCTCAGATTCTGAGAGCTAGGATGACAGGTATGTTCCCCACATGTGGCCACTTTCTTCTCTCTTGTTTTCTGCAGATGACACTAAAGGACATCGTCCCATGTCCCATAGCTATTGGGAGCAAAGGGAACGGACATCTGCTGGTGATTGTTGACTTATCAATCTAACAGTTCCTGCATGTATAAAGAGGCTAAAATCCACGCAGAAACATTCCCAGAACCATATAGCTGGCCAGGGAGCTAAGCCAGGGTCAACTGGAGGTATTTCTCAGCATCAATACTGCATCCTTCCAGTACAAAATTCTCTCTTTGGGGCTTCATGGCTTCTGGAATATCAAGTTGCTGTTTGATTTTTCTGAGGTCTTTGAAGGTCCTAAAGAAGGGAATTGTTCAATAGTCTGAGTACAGTGGAGTTCAGGAGAGTGAATGTCCATGATAGAGTCACTTGAGGTCACACCTCCTCCCTTCAAAACACTGGCACATCCTGCCCTATACACAGAACAGAACTCTAGGCTGCCTTGAAAGTCTAAGTGCACTAGGGGCTCAGACATTCCCCAGCCTCAGCTAGCTTCCTGCAATTCTATCTGGCTCTTCAGGTAAGGCAGTAATGCCTTTACTTTTCAATGCATCTTGGTTAATTATGTGGTACAATGGCCCATCAAGACACTCCGATTAGCAGAGAAACCATATTAGAGATGTCTCATTAGATTAGACATGCCATTTTCTCTCTCAGTCCCGAGAGATCCACAGGGGAGAGAGGGTTCCACGAATGTCTTAAATGGCCCCGTGAACCACAGAGGTGACTTACAGGGACTGTAATGCAACTGCAAAGATACGGAGCATTTTTTAAAAAGCTAGTTTTAAAATCAAGACAACCGCAGGGTTGTGTAACACATTTTTTAGAAATGGCATTTGTGCAAATGCCAAAGGTGTGTGTGGGGGGGACTCCTACATTGTATACTTGTTACTTTTCAAATAGATTCAATATGACGTGAGTTAAAAGTATCTCTGTGATGTTGGGAGAGATGGAGGAACCTCACTCTGTAATGTGTGCCTCTGAGGCAAGGACAGCGCTTGGTCAATGACCTCATGATTGGGCCACCTACGGAAAGCATTCTGGACTGCCATGTGCATGGAAATGACAAAGTAGCACATACCAGCTACTCTGATCTTTTGTTCCCAGTCTCCTGGTTAGGTGTTGTTTGTTTGTTTGTTTGTTTGTTTGTTTTTACATCTTTTATTTATTTACACTCCAGATTTTATTCCCTTCCCAACCCATTCTCCGACTGTTCCACATCCCATACCTCCTTCCCAACCCCCTGTCTCCACAAGGATGTCCCCACCTCCCTACCCTATCAGACCTCTAAATACCCTGGGGCCTCCAGTCTCTTAAGGGTTAGGTGCATCATCTCTGAATAAACACAGACCCAGCAGTCCTCTGCTGTATATGTGTTGTGGGCCTCACATCAGAGGGTATATGCTGCCTGGTTGGTGGTCCACTGTTTGAGAGGTCACAGGGATCCAGGTTAATTGAGACTGCGGGTCCTCCTAGAGGGTCCCCCTTCTCCTCAGCTTCTTCCAGCTTTTCCTTAACTCAACCACAGGGGTCAGAAGCTTCTGTCCATTGGTTGGGTGTAAATATTTGCATCTGTTTCAGCTGTTTGTTGGGTCTTTAGGAGGGCTGTTATGCTAGGTCCCTTTTTGTGAGCACTTCATAGCCTCAGTAACAGTGTCAGGCCTTGAGACCACCCTTTGAACTGGATCCCACTTTGGGCCTGTCACTGGACCTTCTTTTCCTCAGGCTCCCCTCCATTTCCATCCCTGCAATTATTTCAGACAGGAACAATTATGGGTCAGAGTTTTGACTATGGGATGACAACCCAATCCCTCACTTGATGCCCTGACTTTCTGCTGGAGGTGGGCTCTACAAGTTCCCTCTCCCCACTATAGGGCATCCTGTCCAAGGTCTCTCTCTTTGATTCCTGAGAGTTTCTCACCTACCAGGTCTCTGGTACATTCTGGAGGGTCCCCCCAACCTCCTACCTCCTGAGGTTGGCTGTTTCCATTCTTTTTCTTGGCCCCCAGGGCTTCAGTCCTTTTCCTCCACCCAATACCACACCATGTCCCCTGCCCTCACCCCCTCATCCACTTTCCCTCCCAGAGGGTTAGATTTGTGTATTATGAATATTCAAATACAATAACAGATTTGTGAATTATGAATATTCAGTGGGGCTACTGGCCTTCTATAGGGCCAATAAGCCTCATCATGGAAAGGAGAATTAACAGATGAGAGGATTCGTTTGAGAGAGATGATTCGGAAGACATCAAAGTCATCTTTGGATGGCCAAAGGAGCTACCAGAAAAGATGAAGTAGACTCTTGTAGACCACAAAGGACTGAAATCAACAGAAGGAAGTTGCAGAGAGAGAGGGGTTAAGTGCACTCTAAGGCAGCGTGTGTGCTTGTTGGTCTGTTTCCAATGGAATGGAGGTGGGTACCCAGGTGTGCCAGGACTGTATGTGGTCCGCCATTCACTCATGTTCGATGTAGTGACGCAAATCATTTTGAGTATCTACAAAGTGCCAGGCACCATCTTAAATTCTCTGACTAGAGATATGGATAATAAAGACAGGGCTCCCAAGTTTGTGGAGTTTATATTCCATAGTAATGAGGACAGAGGACAGGGTGAGTGCGTACTTCAGGGCCAGGTCAGGGAGGGCCCCCTGTGATGCACATTAGGAAATGCTTCAGGGTTTGCAGGCTTCGGTTTGGACACTGCAGCCCAGAGCAGCCATGGACCAAGGGTATGCACTCAAGCCCAGAGGCCAGATACTACCTACTGCTTGCTTTTGTAAATAAAACTACACTGGAGCACAGTCCAAATCAATTGTTCTGTCATTGTCTATTGTTGCGGCCCGCCCGCGGTCCACAACACGAACAGTTCACTGAGAAAGGCAGTTCAGGCTGAAAGAGAGGAAACTAGACGGGGCGGAAGAAACAATGGAGTCAAGACAACAAACATTCTGATCAAGACTCAATTTTATTAATTCCAGACACTCAGTTAATAAAGGAAGGGGGAGGGAACCCAATTTCCCGCCAAGTAACTCAGGGTCCAGTAGCAGGACGAACACGTGTGTGACTCCAGGCAGCAGAGGCAGGTTCCAGCAGTGGGCGTGGCAGGACGAATGAGCCGGTAGCTCCACCCTTGAGCAGGCAGGTTCCAGGCTGGGGGGAAGGGAGGCCACATTTCCCCCCATTAGATAACAAAACAAAAATAAAAAAGGGGGTGGCCTGTGGCAGAAAAATTATCTATGTTCAATAGTTCTGCCTGAGTTCCTAGGGCTAAAGAAAAAACCTATTTCCGTGGGATTCCCTAACTATTCTAATGGTAAACTGTATCTGGCTGAGACTGTCTTAAAAGCACTGACTGAATAGCAGCACTGGGCTGTAGGCTCTGACTTTATAATGCTAATTAGTGCTGAATAGGTAGCTACCTGTTTGCATTTTAAGTAGGGTGTTGGAACCCTGGCTGAGTTTAGCTAAACGATTTTTGGAATAACACTGAGCTGATAATCCTCTGCAATTTTGGGTAAAAGGCAGGGGAACAGTGAGAAGGGGTTAAGACCAGATCTTTAGTACAAGGCCAATTGGCTTTTTTATTATTTGGGTGGGAGGCAGTGAAGGGCTTGCCCTTACGACAGCAAGGTCTCCAATCTCTCTCCCCCCTATTAATTAAGTTTAAATAGGCAATGCTTAACAGAGGTGATCAAATGATTTTCTCATCCGTAGATGAGTGGGCCTTTAACCTTGACTTGGGTGGACATTGGCCTGATTCCTCCCGTGAGCATTGTAACGACTCACATCTGTGGCTCTTGGTATCTTTTGGGGAGGGGAGGCAGAGCCTTAAGTATTTTTGGTTTTTAGCTGGAGTCGGATACCAACCTCCTTCAAATCAGGTGTGTCGCACAGGGAACTCAGAAACGGTCAAACTGAACCTTCCCTCCGCAGTAATCTCCTGTGCCAAGCGGTACCCATACCGTATTCATATGATTATGAATCAGTAGCGCAATTCTGAGTTATTGCGAGGTCTCTATATGAGACTTGTCAACCTCAGATTTAGCAAGGTCTAGACAAGAATTATGTCAGTATTAACACCATTAATTTTGGTTAAAATAGGAGCTGAAAGTCTTTCCTCTTCATCTCTGTTATTCCCAGTAGCCTGAGGAACTAAGGACACCTTGCAGTAACAGCAGGGGTGAAAAGCCAGAGGCCAGCTAAGGGACTAAGCCTATATCTATCAAAATAAGAACTAATCTTTGTAAATATATATGAAATTTCTACTTCCCTGGCTCTCCTGTTAAATCTAAATCTTCTCTAGACTGAAAAGCCACATGCTGGGATGTCCCTGGAAGGGAGATTAGCAGAACCACCTGTTTGCTCGTAGGGGCGGGGCGGAGAACCGGAGAATGTAGATTGACCTGCTTGAGAGAAGGAAGAATTCTAAACAATGAGAGTGTAGCAATGTAAATTTTCTGTTCGGAGAAGTCAAGGTACTTTATTTAGATGCAAATTGTAAAGCTAAGGCTAGTCTCCAGCCTCCTGTAGGGGAGCCGGCTCAGAGAGTAGCAGGAAAACAGCTTTTTCTGAGAGCTTCCACTCCCAGCACAAGAGGAATATTAGTCTTTAGAATGATACTTACGAGGAGAGACAGAATCTGTGTTTACCTGACGAATTAATCTCTCTGGTAGCCACCGTGCTTCATTTTCATCTCGTGAAAAAACACAAACCGAGCCTCTTTCCCAGATTAGAACTGGATCTGGACCCTTCCATTTATTAGTCAGGGCGTCCTTCCATTTTACCAATGCATAAGAATTAGAAGTAACTGGGTGCCAGTTGCGTTCCACTGCAGACTGACCTTTAATGTCAGTTTGCAAAAAGTTTAGGACAAATAAGGTAAAGGCAAGATGAGCCTTTGGTGACCTTGGGGGAAATGCTCTGAATTAACTTTGCTAGGTAAATTAGAATATAGGAATCTCTAATAATTGAACTGAATATTAGACCAGTCTAAGATTGAGTTAGAATGGCTGGTCACACTGAAGAAGAGTGAAAAATCATTATGACTCTATTAAATGACTAATTTTACTAAGTCTGAATATACAGTCTCTGATGTACTATTGCCATAAAGTTAAAAGGCTAGAAGCTAGTCTAAACTGGAAAAATGACAAGCAAGGATGGATCTAAAACATGAATTTAATCTTTTAGTCCTTTTAATCAGGACACTGAGTTAACTTACCTGTCAGCTCAGCACACGAATTACCAATATGCTTCTGTAGAGTTCTGTGGAGAGAACCTGTTTTTCCCTTTCCTAATAAGGTAGCTGTTTTAGGATCAATTTATAAGCCAATAAGTAGATCCTTTTAAGATACTAAAAAGCATTTATTAAATTTGACATTTTAATCTCAAATTTTGAAAATAAAGTTATGATTTAAATAGTGTGCATGGAAATGCACTAAATAGTATATATGGGGATACAATTTCTCTCTTTTGTCTTTTAAGAGGTTAAAGTTTAAAATTTTACAATATCTAACCTTTTGAATTAATAACCTTTTGGACAAAACATTTTAAATATTTGGCTGTAAAGGGGCAGTGACTGATTGCACTTTCAATCATTTTTCTTAAGGAACGGTTGTAACTAGAAAGCTTGAAAAGTTATTAAGAGTCACACGTGCATAATTTATTTATCTATTAACTAGAAATATGTATAAGCAATTGTAAATTTGAGAATTAATAGTATCTGAGGGACGAACAATTTTAAGTAATTATGAGCTCAGAGATATAGCATTGACTATTAATATATAAATTAAGGTTTGATTGTTCAGCATTTTAAAACACCATCTACAGCACACAACCAGATTATTTGTGCTGGAATAGGGGCAACTGTGTCTTAAGACTCCGCCCCACAGCAGCTAGTTGGGCCCACGTGGGCTAACGATCGGCTGGGAGGATGAGAAAAATGACTTTACAATAATGTTTTTTCTGGCCAAAGAATTGTCTTCGGCACAACTAATTTTTAATTACCAATTAACAACAATTATAAAAGCTTTCTTTATTTTTTGTAAAACCTTTTGTAGTAAACTAAAACACTAAATAATAAAAGGATACTGTCTCTGAATCTTTTGGGTGAGAGCAAGGATTTAAGGTAAACTTCCCTTGAGAAGCATTAGTTAATAAAATACTTTTCACTTAGGAAACAATATATACTGAAAGATTAAAACTTTTGGCTTCTTGTAAAGAAGCAGAAACAATAAACATTTTTCTTACATAATGTAAAGCTATATTAGCCATACATAGAGGCAAAATTTTCTAGTGATTACCAGTTTACTAGAAGCAAAAATCTTTGAATTTAAGCATTATTTTAAACATCTGAATAGATCTGTAACACTGTTAAAAAGAAATTTTCTTGAACACAGGGAAAAACTTTTTTAGGCATTGTTTGCAAAACAAAAGAAAGGGCCACAAGCCACTCTGGGACTGCCCAGAGCCCTGTATTGACTCAAAGGTAAAATACTTTTTAATTTGAGCATTAATCTTAAATTTGCAATCAAACTGCAAGCTGCAGTCAATGGAACAATGGCAGTTTTAACCATAATTTTTAAGTTTTTGTGCAAGGTTAGGATAATAACTACAACTTTGGGAAAGCAAAACCTACGTTTAAAACAATTTATCACCTTTAAAATCAATATTAGAAGCATTACTATCCTATTACGAAGTTTGGATGTCAATTAATACCAATGAATACCTATTAAAGCAAGCTTTAACGCTTTAATAAAGAGGCATTGTTTTATATCTTATCTTAAATTTTACTATTTAGGATAGGAACCACATTAATCATTATCTAAACTAGAAATATCTTAAGAGACTCAGCCTCTGAAGCTTAATTTCAAACTTTAACTCGCTTCAGGGCCTCACCAACTTTCTCTCAGGTTCCACAATCTATCGTTTCTTCTTCTTTGAACCATGGACAACAGCTATCTATCTTATCTAAAAAATTTCTGACTTTGAACCCTTCCTTCTTCCACCTAAGCAGCTTTCTAAAAAGCTGCGGCACACCGCCTGTCTCCGTATCTAGTTCCGATTAACGAACTGCTGACCCCAAGCAGAACCAGTGTTGGGTCAGCACTGCTTCAAACTTGATTCGTATCCTACCGCATCCTCAGCAACACTTTACAAAACTGAAATTTTTTTAGGCTAGCGCTAGCATGTGTACCTGTCCGTTGCTCCGATGCTCCTCCGATACGAAGATTCTTTCCTTTCTTGTGGAGCTCCACACAGCAGTCGTTTCTCTTAACATCCCTCTGCCATTCTTCAGGTCCCAGTTCTGGCGCCAACTGTTGCGGCCCGCCCGCGGTCCACAACACAAACGGTTCACTGAGAAAGGCAGTTCAGGCTGAAAGAGAGGAAACTAGACGGGGCGGAAGAAACAATGGAGTCAAGACAACAAACATTCTGATCAAGACTCAATTTTATTAATTCCAGACACTCAGTTAATAAAGGAAGGGGGAGGGAACCCAATTTCCCGCCAAGTAACTCAGGGTCCAGTAGCAGGACGAACACGTGTGTGACTCCAGGCAGCAGAGGCAGGTTCCAGCAGTGGGCGTGGCAGGACGAATGAGCCGGTAGCTCCACCCTTGAGCAGGCAGGTTCCAGGCTGGGGGAAAGGGAGGCCACAGTCTATAGCTAATTTTCTGCTTCAGTGACAGAGGTGAGACTCTGGCTGAGACAGTATGCCCTGTCAAACCTGAACTCTTTTCTAGGTTACCCTTAATGGCAAAAGATCCTAGCAGTGGACAGTGTGCAGACCCTAGCGGCTACTGTGCAACGAGCCTTTTAATTAATGCCTTATTGAGTATGGCATCATTTAAAGACACTGAAATCTGAATGTGATGACATTTTCATGTGTCAAAAACCACTGTTTTTAATTTTTTTTTAACCATTTAAAAGTGTAAAAACTTAACTGGGCAAGCTGACTGGGTCCATGTGTCATGGCTTCCTAAACTCTATGCTTAAACCTACGTCTGACCCACAGATCTTCAATTTTACCACTTTCAATGAGGAAAGCCTATTTTTAACTCGTGTTATTAAGAAACTAGCAATTTCATCATTATTCTAATTAATAAACCATGGACAGCCCATAAGAGAGGAAGAGGGCACCCGAGTGCTTAGAGCAGCTGTCTCTGTAGCATGGGAACTTTTTGGTAAAGTTCTAACTCTCTCCCCAGCAGCATCTGTCATGTCAGCATGATTAGGAGAGGGTTCCAGGCCTGTACTTCACTGCACCTGACAGGTCTATTAGTGACATTTTAAAGCTAAATTACAGACATCGTGGACACTTTAATATCCAGAGACATTTTGCTCTTCTTTGCTTCAGCAAATCCTTTGTATGCTTTGTTACCCATTCTGCATAATTAAATAAGCCTCCAAACAAAGGAGCTGCCCCTTTGGGAGGTGGATGTCTTTAAAGGCTTAGCTTCAGCTCCACAAATTTCCCACTTCGTGTCACGCTCTTCATAATCAAATGAAAAGAAGTAAAACTGTATGAGCAGATATTTGACCCAAGTGACTAATTCATTTCATCTAAGCCGTGGGTAGAATCTGGTCCCTGGGCTTGTGTGCTTGGTCCATGGCTGCTTTGGGCTGCAGCATCCAAGGTGAAGCCCAAGGAACCTAAAGCTTTTCCCGGTGTGCATCTTCATGGGGGAGGAGTGGTCCTCTCTGAAAAATGAACCCCACGAGCTTGGGGGGCCCTGTCTTCTCATCCATGACCTATTCACACAACTGAGGACAGTGAATGCCTGGCACGTTATAGGTCCTTGAAGTAAAATGAACAGCAAAAACTTGGTTGATCTAATAACCATTTCTGACCTTTCATGGTTCTTTCTTTTTATTTAAATGAATTTAAAATTCATTCTTTGGCAAGTTCACATATGTATAGAATATATCTTGATCATACCCCCTTCCTCTCCCTTCTCCTAACCTTCCCCTAAACTTTCCCTTCCCCCGCCCTTCTCCTAACCTGTCCCTTCCCATTGATAAAAATAGTTTTGCTTTTCTCCCTAGTGTAAATGTTGTTTTTAGTAAGCTTTCAGCTGTGTGCTGACACTCTCCTAACTCAAGGCTTATGCATTCTGTAAGCTCTCTCCACTTAACCCGCCCCCCTCACTAAACATAGATTCTTTTCTCTGACAGTCTACTCTGACCAGTTTCCTCCCTGCCTTCCTTCCTGTCTGGATCCACTCTCTTCTGTCTCTCATTAGGAAAGAATGGGCTTCAAGATGTAATAACGAAAAATAAATAATAATAACAGAATAAAAACAGAATAAAACACAAACAGAAAAAAATAATAAGATAAATAAAAACACCCACCATTTGAAGTTGACAAGAGAAGCCAACAAACAAAAGAGCCTCAAGACAAGGCACAGGAATCCGAGACGACTAATTCATACACTCAGGAATTCCATGAAAGCACTAAGCTGGAAGCTATAGTAATTACGCAAGGACCTGTTCTCTGTCTCCTCTGTCTCCCCAATATTTTGCCTCCTCTTTCACAGGGTTCCCTGAGTTCTGAGGGGAGTTATTTTTTAAAAAATTACCTTTAATCTTTTTTTTTACAGTCTAGTCATTATCCCTCTACAGGCCTGTGCTCCAACAGTTCCTCATCCCATACTCCCTCCCCAGTCTCTAAGAGGATGTCCCCACTCCCCACCACCCGCACCCACCCCACCAGACCTCCCTACTTTCTGGATCCTCAAATCTCTCGAGGGTTAGGTGCATCTTCTCCCACTGAGGCCAGACAAGGCAGTCCTCTGCTGTATATGTGTCAGAGGCCTTGTATCAGCTGGTGTATGCTGCCTGGTTGGTGGCTCAGTGTCTGAGAGATCTTGAGTTGATACTGCTGGTCTTTGTATGGGGTCGCCCTCCTTCTCAACTTCTTTCAGCCTTTCCCTAATTTAACCACAGGGGTCCCAGCTTCTGTCCCTTGGTTGGGTGTAAGTATCCACATCTGACTCTTTCAGCTGCTTGTCGGGCCTCTCGAAAGGCAGCCTTGTAGGCTCCTGTCTGTAAGCACACCATAGTCTCAGTAATAGTGACAGGCCTTGGAGCCTTGAGGGTAGGGATTAGATGGCAATATCTCATTTAGAGCTGTATGTTCTGTCCTCTTCCCCCATGCAACTGTATCGGCAGACAAGTGGGCAGGGACAGCTCTACTGCACTCAGGACCCCAGGGCCTGTCACCTGAACCCATGTCACCAGGGCCAGCTCTACTGTGCTGCTTGGACATGGTTTAGAGCCACTTTCCTGAGTACGGCAGCCAGTGAGGGCCAGAGCCATCTCTGTGCAGCTTGTGGATAGCAACATGGCCCCAGGTGGGAGGCCAGACCAGAGATGACCACATGACCTTTAGTGGTAAAATGGTCCATAGACATCAACACAGATCCCCACCCCATTGCTTTATGGCCATAGACTCAGACCTGGCCCTCCACAGCAGCACAGGCCATGACCTCACCATGGGCTCAGGTGGCATCACAGGCTACTCACACCAGGCTGTTCCTCTCCACCCTCATGCCTCCACATCCACCTGTCTTCAGAGTGTTCAAACCCTTCTGCTCCTCTTTCCTCTCTCTCCAGCCCACACTTGCATGTCAGAGTGGGCTGTGGGCAGGCCACAGGGTGGGTGGGGTCCTTGGGTGTCTTCAAATGTTTTCCCAATCCCAAAAATTCCAAAGGAAATAAATCTCTTTCCACAGTTAAACATAGCACAGTAAAACTGTAATTCAAGATAGAGTCGTCGAGTCTCAAGGTTGAACCGCTATTACAACCAACTAGAGAGACTGGCCAATGGTGAGACGCAAATATAGTGGGCATATCCAGTCAGCTGTGGGTCTCCATTCTTCAGGTCCTGCTCTTCTTTCTGGGCTAGGATGCATCTCTTGGAATCACAGCATCTCACACAATGTTGATTTTATCAAAGGAAGAAGTCAAAGCCCACTGGCACTTTGGTTTGTTATAGACTCTGTTGATGGACAGTGTAATTCACCGTTTCCCAAGGAGCAAGAATGGCAACTGCTTCTGCATCTCAGATTCCACTGCACTTCACAGCACACACTGCTCAGCTTCTCTCTGTCTTCCATGTCTCCACCACTTGCTCACTTTTTGGTGTGTCTCGGCCCCGCAGGGACTCAAGCACAGCTGCAGTGTTAAAAGTTACTTTGTTTTTTTTTTAAAGAGCAGTAATACTTTGTTTTACTCTAGGTCTCTAGGCTGTCCAGCCCCTGGTTCTTGGTTACCCAAGCAGTTTCAGATATGAGTTCAACTCCTAGAGTGGGCCTCAAGTCAAAGGTATAACAGTTGGTTACCCCTACAAGGTTTATACCACCATTGCCCCAGCATATTTTTCAGGCAGGACAGTTTGTAGATCAAAGGTTTTCTGGCTATCCTGGTGTTTACATTTCCCTTTTGGTAACCTGCAGAATACCATTTTGTGCCAAAGTTACTAGACCGTGCGGGTGAAGGGTCTGTGTAGGCAACAGCTTAACCTCTTCACGATCAATGAGTTGCATGAATGTTGTCTTCATCAATGAGGTCTCAGTGTCAGTTTGTGGAGAGCAGCCTAATATCTTGGCCACTCCCAGGGTTGTTGGGGAATTTTCATGAGACCCTTTCAGCCAACAAATTCAACTGTTCGGTGACAAGTGATGGCCAGTTGGGACTCCATCTCCCTCACTATTTGGAGGCTTCATTTGGATTGGCTTCATATATTATAGGAAAATTTCCAAGGGTTTCCCCTCAGATGCCCTTCAGTTCTAGCTCTTTCTCCCCCTTCCCTCCCTCAACCCTATCTCTCCTCCCCCTTCCCTCCCTCAACCCCATCTCTTCTCCTTCTCTCCCTCAACCCCATCCATCTCTCTTCCCCCTTCCCTTCCTCAACCCCATCTCTCCTCCCCCTTCCCACCTGATCTTCCTGTTCTTGTCTCCCTCTCTCTCTGGTCCACCCATAAAATCTATTCTATTTCCCACTCAGAGAAAGATCTCTATGTCCTCCCTGGTCCCTTCCTCTACACCTAATCTCTCTGAGCCTACAGACTGTAGCTTGGTTATCATGTATTTAATGGGCAATATCCAGATATGAAGCTCTCTCCATTTTAAAGGAGACGCTTACACAGTTTCACAATCCCATTCCTTTCCCAGTACTTATGAGGAACACCTCTGGTATTCATTTTTATTTCATCATCTCTTTTAACTTGATGTGTTTATGTTCTTCATTTATCTATACAGATGGCAATAGCTCCACCCCCTTAGCAGGCAAGTGAGTTTCCTACATGCAAATCCAACTGTGTTTACATTAACACATTGCAGTATTTATCATTCACTTCTCAGTAGTAAATATATTTTTAATATCTTAACTGACTTGTTTTAAAGGCTTGAATATTAAAATAAGTTGACAAGATTGTGTTATGTATATAAATAAAATTTAACTCAGAGAAATTTCTCTTTATTGAGTTCCATTCCTCAAACCATCATACAGAGTTAACAAATAGATCATAAAACTCTTGTATGATCCTTAAATGCTATGCCTAAAATTCCTTCATGCATCAGTGCATTTAATGCTGAACACTAAAATTATTTTTCAGTAACCTTTGCACAAAAGTGTTTCGTTTTGCATCGTGCTTAACTACTGTGGAAAATGTTGCTCTCTTATTTGACTAGTGGATGGGCTGATGCCAGCTCTGAGAAGCTAGATCCAGTTGTGTGTGGCTAAGAGAGCAAATTTCCCACTCTGGGGTAATTAAGACCTCAAACAGAACCTCAGCAGTGAGCTAACCAGGAAGATGGCCTTGACCAAATTAGTTTGAGTGATACTGTCATTAAGCACAGAGTAGAGCATTGTCCCGAACTATTTACTTGCTTTGAAATGAAACCAAATATGTGTTTTGTGAAGTAAAGGATGAAGTTGGGTTGGCCGATGACTTCAAACCCTGATGGTCTGTTTTCCCTGCATAATAAGATCTTACTAAATTGTGGTGACCTCAAGTAACAAGACTCAGGGTGGCTCAGACCTTACCTAAGTGCCCTTCACTGTAAAATTCTCTCTCTCTCTTTTCTCCCCCTCTACTTCTCCTCGCCTTTCCCTCCCCCTGTCCCCCACTTCTCCTTCCCTCCCCCTCCCCCCTTTTTCTCTCCAAGGTCTCATGCATTGACGGGCTTCAAACTCTCTATATAACCAAAAGTAACCTTGAACTCTGGATCCTTCTGCCTCCACAGCCTGTGTTGGGATTACAAAGGTGTGCCATTACTCCTGGCTTATGTGCCATTACTCCTGGCTTATGTGCCATTACTCCTGGCTTATGTGCCATTACTCCTGGCTTATGTGCCATTACTCCTGGCTTATGTGCCATTACTCCTGGCTTATGTGGTGCTGAGAATCAAACCCGTAGCTTCGTTCACATAAGGCAAGCACTCTACCCACTGTACTATATCCCCAACTCAAAATGGCTAATTTTGTGAATGAAGCAAGGTGTTATCCATAGAGGGTTGTCAACACATGCTACACACATACAGGATAAAACAAGTTGAGAGGTCAATATCACATCTAGCGTTCCTCCTTCCACCCCCTGGCTTCTTATGATGAAGGATATGCGGAAGGACGATTTCTGTTTTGAGCTCATGGACAAATGTCCTTTGAAATGGATGTTGATTCTAGGGCATGAACAAATACAAGGACGGTGATGTCATAGCTTGCGGAGTGATTACAGTCATTATATTCATTCTCATCTTGGTGCACATCCTTGGTTTCCTTGAACACCTATTGCAAGGCTGAATGAAAGCCTTGGTTAAGTCTGACTCTCCCCTGACATTACCGCAGTGGAGGTAGCTGCCTGTGAAGGAGAAAGCACCTCAATGACTGCAAGAATATAACACACCAGCCTCCTTCGGGGTTCCAGCCAACAGCTCTTCATTTTCCCAGTGTTCTCTTTTAAGAGTCTCCTAAACCATGGTGGGGATTGAGAAGTATTGATGAGTGGAGGCAGGGAGAAGCTTGGGGTTGACAGATGTCTGCTGCTGGGGCTGGGTTAGATGATATTAGGCAATGAAAGAAAGCTGAAGTAAAAGCTGTGAGTCTACCAGTCTTTCTAGAATGGGCACGTGGTGGCTGCTGTCCTTGATAAGTATTGACTCCATGCTTGGAGGCACAAGGTACTGAAAAGCATGGTGCAAGTCTGACAGCCCAGTCTTCACTTGTGGGTCTGTCTCCTTCAATTCATCTGAACATATACAGATAAGCCACTGCCCGCACCATTTCCATTTGGGTCACATTGGATCCCTCCCTCCCTCCCTCCCTCCCTCCCTCCCTCCCTCCCTCCCTCCCTCCCTCCCTCCCTCCCTCCCTTTCTTTCTTCCTTCCTTCCTTCCTTTCTTCCTTCCTAGAATTATATTTTTAAGAGTTTCATACATCTTTTAATCATATTCATCCCCCCAACATCTCTTCCGTGTACCTTCACTACCCACCCAACTTTATGTCCCTCCATTTTTTTTTTTTTTAGTCCTTCAAGACCAGTATGTTCTGCCTAAATACTCTCACATATGTGGTCTTCCAGAAGAGTGTGCTTGATAAGCTAGAGGCTGCATTCTTAAAGAAAACCATTTCTCCCTCTCCCAGCAGCTAGCAATTGCCAACAGCTCCATTGCTAGCGTGGGACTGTGTGCCCAGCCTCTCTGTCCATACTAATGTGGGATTGTGTGCCCAGCCTCTCTGTCCATACTAGGGTGGGATTGTGTGCCCAGCCTCTCTGTCCATACTAGGGTGGGACTGTGTGCCCAGCCTCTCTGTCCATACTAGGGTGGGATTGTGTGCCCAGCCTCTCTGTTCATGCTGGATTTGGTCTGTCTTGTGCTTGCACAGGTCTTATGTATATTGTCAAAACTGTTGAGTTCATATGTGAGGTGCCCTGCTGTGTCCAGAATATGTTTCGTTGTGGTTATCTCCTGCCTCTGCTTCTTGTAATCTTTCTACTCACACTTCCATGGTGATTCCTGAACTAGTGAAGGAGGAGGTTGATAAATATATATCCTCTAATATATATACATATATAATATATTATTCCATATATAATGTGCTATATAAAATATAATATATAATAAAATATGTATAATATATATCACATATTCTATTTGTGGCTGAGCATTTTGCAGTCTCTTATTCTCTATACCTTGTCCAGTTTGGGGTCACTGGACTAATCACCATCTATTCAAATAGAAGCTTCCTAAATGAGAAGAGTTGAGAGATGCATTGATGGATGAATATTTCTAAAAGTAATTATGACTTGTTTTAGTAATTTAGCAGCACAATAGCAGTAGCTTCCCCACCCTAGAGGGCCTATGACCTATCTAGCCTAGGTTCTTTGGGAATGGTGCCAGATAAGGGTTTTGTGTTGGGGAGCTGAACTTAAAATTCCACCAGAAAGTGGCTGGTTACTTCTAGGATGTCTGTGTTGTTGTTGCATAGTGGGTATGTCTTGCCAGGTATTATTGTAGTGCACAGTGTTCATAGCTGAATAAATCAGTGATTACCATGGATTTCTGAACAGCAGAAACTCTCTGGATAGAGCCCTGGTATAAGTGTATTATACCAGAAACATAGACAAATATGCGTGTGTCTTTCCAGAATGTCAGAATTCATTCAATTCACAGGGTTTAATGGTTTCAATGACAGCAATTTGTTGCAAGATGTTTCCATTTTGGCTGTGCCAAATCCAAGTTTGTTATGACAATCTTAAGCACTAATATTAACGCCTCTATCTATCTATCTATCTATCTATCTATCTATCTATCTATCTATCTGTGCATCTTTCTATCTATCCATCCATTCATCCATTCATCCATTCATCTAGCTATGTATCTCTCTAGATATGGATTACAGAATTAATACAAATCAAAGAGGCTGTAGCAGAATTCAGGAGGCTTCAGATGTGGGCTGTGAAAAGCTCAAGATAGCATAATGAACCAGACAAGTGCAGGGAGGAAGGTGATAATGGAACTGCTGGAGTCAAATTTGAGAGTGAAATTGGCCAGGGTCAGGGAAGAGTGGATCAGGTACAGGTCTAAATGGATGAACAGGTGGAGTGGGGAGCAGGAGAGCAAGCCAAGTTGGGGAGTCTGCACCATAACACAGACCCCAGGTGTCATGGTTTGAATAAGAATGGCTCCCATGAAGCCCTTGGTCTTGCAAAGATCATATGCCCCAGTACAGGGGAATGCCAGGGCCAGGAGGCTGGAGTGGGTGGGTTGGGGAGCAGGGCAGGGGGAGGATATAGGGGGCTTTGGGGATAGCATTTGAAATGTAAATGAAGAGAATAACTAATAAAACAGAAAATCATTAAAATTATGAATAAATAAAAAGAATGGCTCCCATAGGCTCACATATTTGAATGCTTGGTCACCAGGGAGCGGCATTACTTAGGGGGATTAGGACATGTGGCCTTTTTGGAGGAAGTGTGCCTTTGAGGTGTCAAAGCCCAAGTCAGTCCCAGTGTCTCGCTCTCTCTTCCTGCTGCCTGCAGATCTGGATGTAGAATTCTAAGCTCTTTCTCTAGCACCATGTGTGTCTGTGGGCTGCCACTGTCCCTACCGTGATGATAATGGATTATAATGGACTGAAACTAAAAGCCAGCTCCAATGAAATGCTTTCTTTCCTAAGAGTTTCTATGTTCATGGTGTCTCTTTACAGCAGTGGAACACTGGCTATGACCTGAGGTGTACCATATGGTAGGTTGGTATTGACCATGAGGCTTGGTGTTTATCTCTTTCCAGGTAAAAGAGATACACACTTTTCTCAACCCTGTGTGTCTGATAAATTCTTGGACCTGGTTCCTCTGACTACCAGAGTCTCTGATTTTAATATGTCCACTTGCCCTAACAATGTCATTTCTCCATATCCTTATAGGGTGGTGCTCTCTCTGTGCCCAGGAGTCAGGCGTTTATCACTGTGTGTGAGTGGGTGACAAATGGTAGATGGTGAACCTTCCGAGTCCATGTCTGGGCTGCAGTCACACTCCTTTGACAAAGTGCAGTCAGAAGTTATTTGTAAAATGGAGTGTCCCGTGACAATACCCACTCTGTAAAACACTGTCTTATACAATGTGGGCATAAATGGGAGTGGGACATAGCTTGACCCCAGCTTTCCACTACCCAACCAAGAGCCATTCTTAAGAGCAGGACTCACCCTATAGCAAAAGTAATTTTTATTATATTGTTTCTTTTACTATTGAGATTATAGCAATTTCATTATTTCTCCCTCTCCTCCCTTCTTCCACACCTTCCTAAATACCTTTCCTTGCTTTCAAGTTCTTGATCTCTGTTTTCATTGATGGTTGTTACATGTATATATGTATATTTAGGAATATATTATATACCTACATATTCATAGGTATAACCTGCTTAGTCTATGTGTTATTCAGATGCATATTTTTAGGACTATCTGGTATTTGATAACCGGTGTGCTCTGTTCTGGAGAAGATGAAGTACTTTAGGTTGAGTGCAGAATGGGGTTAAGGGGGTATTGAGGTGAGATCACATCAGGCTTGACCAGGTCTACTTGACTTTGCTGACCTCTTTCCCATCTCTGTGTAAGCCAAAGCTCAAGTCAATACCAGGAGAAGATGGCTTGTTGGTCACTGGGCTCCTTTGTTATTTTCTCCTGATGTGGCCATACTGTAAAAATGACCTGTTGTTCACAATTACTCATCTGCTTAGTTGGCATTCTGGGATGGGTGGCCTATCCTAGCCAGAGACAGCTTTTGTTTTTCAATCACAGGTTGCAATTTGTCAAAAACTTGTCTTAGATACACAAAACCTTTAACAGGATTTCCCAGATGTTTTCCTTGGGGCAAAACCTTGATGGAAGAGTTGGCAGAGAATGTGTGTGATGGACCATCTGGAAATAAGGATTTTAAAACAATAGTCTGATTTTTCAATAATCAATAATTATGCAATAATTTCAATATAGAATTTATGTCACAGATTTCATAGAATTCTTACATATATAGGGCAAAATTAGGCATTAAAGAAACCAATCTGTATTGTTTTCAATACATATAACACTACTTATTCGAAGTAACATTGTATTTGATTAGTCATGGCAAATAATGTCTCTGTACAGTCATACTAAGTAATAAGTCATGGATTGCTATTTTGACTTCTTCCAAAAAATGTATGTATAGAAAAGTCATCCAAATTTTCCATGTCTTTTTCAAAGGAAAATTTATTTTAAAACCACATTGCCAAATGGCTGTATTTGGATAGCTTCTTGCACAAGTACTAAATTTAGAAAAAGCATTTTTTCCATATAACAAATCTTTTAACATCAACAACCTATTTGTAACTATCATTCATAATTTGGAACATAACATTTTCTCTATGATATTTTTAATTTTATGACACTTAGGTATGTAATCAATGCAGCTTTGTTTTACTTTGTTCCTTTATAAGTCAAATGTGTTCGATTACTGTTTATTACAGAGAAGATTTTTGACATTTTTCATATCTGTGATGGTTTAAATATGCTTGACCCAGGAAGTGGCACTACTAGGAGGAGTGGCCTTGTTGGAGTAGGAGTGGCCTTGTTGCAGGAAGTGTGTCTTTGTGGGCGAGGGCTTCAAGACCCTCATCCTAGCTCCCTGGAAGCCAGTATTCTCCTGTTTACCTTTGAACAAGATGTAGAACTCTCAACTCCTCTGACACCATGCCTGCCTGGATGCTGCCATGCTCCTACCTTGGTAATAGACTGAACCTGTGAACCTGTAAGCCAGACCCAATTACATATTGTCCCTATATTAGTTGCCTTGGTCATGGCGTCTGTTCACAGCAGTAAAACCCTAACTAAGACAATATCTTAATGAGCTTTCTCACATCAATATTATGAGTGGCTCAGGGAGGAAAGCACTTGATGAACAATTGAGAGGCCTGGAGTTCAGATCCCTAGGACCTTCATAAATGCAGGATGGGCATGGTGGCTTGTCTGCAATTCCATCTGCAGAAGCCAGAGACAGGAGATCCCCATTAGAGCTGGCTAATGAGGCCAGCCACATCATCAAAAAGCTCTGTGTTTGAGAGACTCAGATACCAAACAATAAGGTCAGTAAGTAATCTATCATCCCCAATACTAACTGTAGGCTCCAAAAGCATATCCATGTCCTGCCCAAATCCACACAACTATGTGTCCAACACATGCAAATATTCACACACACATGTGCAATATGTGTGTGACATGTGCACATGCAAACATACATACACACAAACACACACACATGTATCCATGCACATGCAAACATTCACACACATAAACACACACGTGCCCATGAATGTGGAAACATACATGCACACAAACACACACCTGTATGCATGCACATGCAAACATGCATACATGCAAACATAAACCTGTGCCCATGCACATGCAAACATGCATACACACAAACACACACATGTGCCCATGCATATGCAAACATACAAACACATACATGCCCATGCCCATGCAAACATGCATACACACAAACACATATAAGTGAAGAGAATAAAATAAGTGTGACAAAAATAAAAGAAACAATGTAGTCTCTTTTTGCTAAATTATGACCTCTAATTAAAATAATTTTTCTCTATTATTATGTGGTTGACTTTATTTTATGATAGTTTATAAGATTGTTTTACTCATTGTATAGATTTTTTAAAGTATACATTATTTTGATCAATCCATCTTTTAATTAGAAATGAGGAAAAATCATCTGAGTAACAAGTCTTTATTGCATTTGAAAGCATAAAACCCAGTCTCAGATCTCATGAAACTCTCCTGAATACTTTAAAATTATATTCACCTTATAAATGATGGGCTACAATGTACTTTTATATCTATGCTAATATGAGAGTTATGAATTCAAGCTAGAGATATGTGGTATCAATGTTTCAAAAAATAAGTGTCTTCCAAAACAGAGTTGTCAGGAGTAGAAAATAAATCTCAGCAAATCTCCAATGAAGGACTGGGTGGACTGGAAGGAGGAGAAGCCGTAATGAGGATATAGTATGTGAGGAAAAAAACCCTATTTTTAATAAAAGGGAAAACACTGAAGCAAAAGTGAAAAGAAAGTGCAATGTTCCTTTGGATTTTCACTGTTGTTTCTATTGAACACACGCCATAAAACACACTGCACATTGTAGGATGGAGTTAGGGCCTAGGCGTATGTAAGCCAACCTGGCTTTTCACCCCATGAAAGTTCACTGAATAAGTCACTTCTAATTCACGTGGCTCCTAGGAGACCTATTTCTCTTATAAAGACAGCTCTGGGGTTGACACATTCTTCCACCCCTCCTTAAACTTTTCCAATCCCAGGAACCCCTTCTGCAAACTACCATGGCCCAAACTATTTCTGCCATTTTTTTTATAAGACATCTCTTGAGATGACAGAGTCTCTGCTGAGAAGTTCTTATTAAATCACAGTAGAATTTTTATTAGCTTGAAAGATCTAATCATAAAGCCTGCTGGAATCTAAGAAGGTGATGTTTTTGGTTTTATTTCTGATTTTTTTTTTAATTTATTTTTTTACTTTACTCTTCTGCAGGTTGTAGCTTTGGGTCACCAAGCTGATCAGCTTAACTATCTTCACTTGTTTTTAAATGGCTCTTAAGAAATATTTTAATTAAACCATTAACCTTAGACTCAAGTTTTTAAGCATTCAAGAAAGACTCGGCAGCCTTATCCTGCTGAGCAGTTCTGCGGGCTAACAGTTGGAGGTTTGCAGAGTGATAACACAAAGTATCAAGCGTTCCCACAAAGCTAGCTGTATCAGTCAGTCATGTGGTAGCTGTACTAGGGTTCATGAGCAAAGATGGACTACCGGTGTTAAGTCAAATGCATACTTTGTTTCAGGTCCCCTTGGTTTTTCCTAAGCTTTTCTGGCACCAGAGTTCTATCCAGGACACACTAGGTCCTCCCAACTCAGTTTCTTGACTGTCTCAGTTTATCTTTGTGTCTGATCCTTCACAGTTTTGCAGACAAAGTCCTGGAAAAGCATCCATGTCTTTCATGTTGGGTCTGGTTGGTGTTTTTCTTGTGACCAGACTGAGGACATAGATTTGTGGGAGAGAGAACACACACACACACACAGAGGGTCATCATCGCATTCATCGCTTTCTATGTCCATTAAGTCATTATCATTATTGATGCTGACTCTATCTGGCTGAGGTAGTACTGGCTATCATCTGGCTGTCATCTCAGTTGTAGGGACTCTGTGCTACTTGTTGTCCAGGGTGCTCTTCTATGGTAATTCCTGAGCACAGACCACACTTAAGGAGTGGGGAATTTATATTTCTCACCCTCCTTAAGAGTAGACATCTGACTAAATACAGACATCATGTGGAGTTCTTCACAGGAAGTCTGTATCTTCTCTGATTTATTTAATCATGTATGTTACTGTGGACTCATGGGTATCTTCTGTTTTGGATTACAACACTGTGTAATACATTAGCTATCCGCTGTGCTTCTCTGTTTCCCTGACACACCTGCCTCAATTTAGCTTGAGGGTGGTTTGGGTTGTGTTTTTGTTTTGTTTGTTTTTAAAATATTTCTTAACTTTCTAAACTACCAGATGTTCCACATTCAAACTGTATTTTTTCCCTGTAAGTCTTGTAATTAGATATTTCTTCAAGGATCT
This sequence comes from Mus caroli, assembly GCF_978045245.1. Classification (NCBI taxonomy): domain Eukaryota; kingdom Metazoa; phylum Chordata; class Mammalia; order Rodentia; family Muridae; genus Mus; species Mus caroli. The sequence goes on along the minus strand of NW_028227264.1, from coordinate 122,072,347 downwards.
TAGTCTGTCTTCCTCCTCCTCCTCCTCCACCTCTTCCTACTCATCCTCTTCCTTCTTCTCCTCTCCTCCTCCTCCTTCTTCTCTTCCTCCTTTCCATCCCTCTTTCTCCCTTCTACCTCCTTTCACCTGCTCCTCCTATTTAATAGACTTCTATTAAGTACCATGATCTATGAGCTGCCACGGATGCTTGCTGCTCTGAATGTCATTACTTTAGACTTCCTCAGCAGTCATAGCAAGGGAATACCGACGTACACACTAATCCTATCTATATACAGATCTATAAATATTTCTATAATGCATGCCTGTACTTCCACCCAATATAAATTCCTTCATTCTGACCCATTACCACCCACATCACTCTATGTTTCTACAAATTCTCATTTTAGAAACGAGAAGACCTGGCTTATTTCAAGTCAGCTGTTAACTCATACTTCTATGAGAAACCGTTTTAAAAACCAAAGCACAGTTTATGTGTCCTTTCTCTTACTTTAATATCATAAAGGCCATCACTCCCCAAGGTTGCTGAGGTCAGCATGCTCCCTCCACCCCTTCAGTGAATTGGTTCACCTGTTAATGCTATGATTAGGTTATTTTTCATCACTAAAAGTCTATCCTGCATTAGTTTTTAAATGATTATTTTTTAGCTAGTTAACATTCAGTCATTGTGGTGTAAAGTTGTATAGGTTTTGGCAAAAGTATAATGGCCTATAACCAGCATAATAGTATCATGCATCAGGTTTTACTAAGCTAAATCCCCTCTGTGCACCACCTGTGGTTCCTTCTCTTTTAAAACCCATGGATCTTTTTCTTTCTTTTAACAATTGCTACAATTCTCTCCCACTCCCAGAATGTCCCATGACTGAAATCAGATACTATGTTGTCATTTGTAACTTCTCTCTCTACCTTAACAATGCCCATTCAAATTTTGTCCACATCTTTCTTTCTTTCTTTCTTTCTTTCTTTCTTTCTTTCTTTTCTTTTCTTTTCTTTTCTTTTCTTTTCTTTTCTTTTCTTTTCTTTTCTTTTCTTTTCTTTTCTTTTTTCTTTTTTCTTTTTTTTTTTGGTTTTTCCAGACAGGGTTTCTCTGTGTAGCCCTGGCTGTCCTGGAACTCACCCTGTAAGACCAGGCTGGCCTCGAACTCAGAAATCCGCCTGCCTCTGCCTCCCAAGTGCTGGGATTAAAGGCGTGTGCCACCACTGCCCAACTTGTCCACATCTTTCTTAAAGTAAATTATAGGAAAATGTTAAGATGCTTGTAAAGAAAAGAATTGAAAATAAAATGAAGATGTCATTTTGTAATTCTCAAGCTTTACTCGGATGCTTGTTCCATAGCTAAGAACCGGAACAATTCTGCATTGATAAACCAATGAATGGATGAAGAAAAGGGGGTGTGACTCTCATTCCTGACCACGTGGACAGATCTCAGAAACCTTGCTTTAAATGAAATATCCAGGCACAGGAAGATTAGCAGCACGTAGCGTTGCTTACATGGACTCTAATGTAGTTGACCTCACAGAAGTAGAGAAGAGTGTGGTTCTGTGGACTAGGGGAAGTGTTCCCTGAGTCAGGGGAGACGAGGATCAGGGGAGGGTGGGGAAGGGAGATAGATCAGTGGGTACTACGTTGGAGTTAGAAGCAAGGAGTCCCTGTATGGCATCCCTCAGCACTTGATTACAGATTCCAACAGTGTAGTGTGCAGCTCTGGCAGCTGGAGGAGAGGATTTCTTCCTCAAAAAGAAATAACTGTTTGAGGAGATAGTTTGAACATTACACTCCATGTGTAAATTTTAATAATTTAGTGTAAGCCACTTGGTAACTTTTCCACTCACAACTGCTTTTTACTCAAGAAAATTTTATGTGACTTCAGGTATACAGACCTATAAAATAAATATACAAATTAAACATGTACTGGTGATAAATGAACTTATTTTAGAGCAATTTTTCAGAAAAGTGGAGAAAATATAATCAGAATATTTTGTATGAAAAATTTTAAATAACAATAAATAAAAATGATTCTTTGGCATACGTAGAATTTTATCATCTACTAAGATGCAATTAAACACACACACTAATGGGCTGCAGGTCTTTACTTTCACGTAAAGAGTAACATCGTGGCTGAGTATTTGAAACTGAAGGATGCAAAGCAACTTTAACATTTTCCAGAGCTGATCAACGTTTTGATTTTTATAACTGTTAATGCTTGAAATGTCCCATCCAGTACAAAATGCCACAAACGTCTTCAGGTTGTTTCAGAACTTGTTGGATACTCCACCCTATTCTAAGTAGAAAAGGAATTTGTTTTTCTTTAAATGAAACTCGGGGAAGCAACTCCAACAGAAGTTTTAAAATCAATCTTTCTAACATTACTGTCAAAAGGCACATTAGTTTGAAACTTACACTAAAAGCCTTTGTTTCCCATAATTAAATTATGTTTCTATGGGAGTAGAAATAGGATACCTCATTTTGGAGACTACTGCATTGCTGGGTGATACCCAGTACCACATCATCTGTCACTCGTTTAACTTTGCTTGCTTACCCTTCTCCTGTTCTCTCTCTCTCTCCCTCTCTCTCTGTGCATATATGTATATGATGTATATGTACATGTATATATGTGTGTGTGCATATACATATACACATACATACACACATACATATGCATATACATATACGTGGATTATATATTCCATTGATGAAACATAAGCATATCCTAGAACAAATCATAACTCCAAAGTCTGTATGTGTTCATGTGTGCCGTGTTTTCTAAATAATAACACACAAGTGGACAAATATATTTCCACCACATTCAAAGGTAGCATATTACATGAGACATAGAACTAGTTTTTTTCTTTTTCTCTAGTGTGAGAGATTGATAATAGGTTCTCACACATACTAGTCAAATCATCCATCCTGGAATTGCATCTCCTTGTTCTTTCACTTTTGATAAATGTATATACACACATTAATGTGTGTCACACACACACACACACACACATACACACACACACACACACACACACACACACACACACACAGAGAGAGAGAGAGAATAGAAACGAATAGTTTGTATATATAAACCTACTAGGATTTTGAATCTATCTATCTATCTATCTATCTATCTATCTATCTATCTATCTATCTATCTGGAATCCATAAAATACTATTGCCTTCATTTTGAGTCAGTGTCCCTAGTGTCTGAGGAGCTGTTTGTTGGCGCTGTGTACCTCATGACATGGCTAGCCCATGCTGTGTGTTCAGACCATGGCTGCAATGAAGTCACATGGTACAATATTGGTGCATGCCACTGGAAACATCTTGGATTCATTATGCACTTGAGTTTGAGTAATGTTTCCTTGTTGCCCATTCAGAAACCTTTCCTTATTGCCCCTTTAATCATAACCCAGAGATTCAGTTATGTGACCCCCAACATGGGATTGTGACCCATACTTTAAGAAATTGTGTTTTAATGTACCAGTTGAAAAACTGAAAACCAGTGAGTGGATTCCCTGTAGAAGCTAAGAGTGGAATGGATAATGGTTACCAGGGAGTGGGGAGGGAGAAAAGAGAATGGTTAAAGGATATTAAGTAGCCATCTATGGGGCTCAGTTCCACTTTAACCAATGCTTGAAGTCTTGGGTAGATACCTAGTTCCCACTCAGAATCAGTTACCCTTAGAGAAACAAATTCCCATGATTTTCTATTTCTCAAGAGAAGGCTATAGATTAAAAAACAGAGCCTTGTACACTTCAAAGAACTGTAAGGAAACACTAACTGTTTTGAGGAAATAAATATTTAATGTAACAATTTAAACATATTATCTGTGCAATGTGCTGTATGCTTCTTATGCTAACTCATAAATGTGTTTGCTTTTACATCTCACCTCATCTGTATTTTTGATAGTGACAGGTTTCTAAATTAACGTTAGGAGTACTACTATGAATAACTTTCATGTTTAGCAAGGAGTGCTGTGCAGAAGAGGTGGCTGGCTGGAGAGCCCGTGTGCTTCCCCTCACACTTATTCAGTGATTCTGTAGGAGAGGCCCGAGAAAAGAAGAAAATAGGAATGGAAAACTTTTTACCTTGTAGAAAGAATACTGCAGTGAGGTATTCAGTGACTTTAGTTCTTTGTGTTTAGAACAATGTCTGTCATACAGCCATATTCAATATTTGTTTGTTGAATGGATGAGTGAGTGTAAGCTCCCCAGTGAGTGAAATGTTAGAAAAAGGCATTAGCACACAGTTACTGTTACTGTTGAGTGGGTGAGTGTAAACTCCCCAGTGAGTTGGGACATTAGACTATGTGACTATTACTGATTTCTGGGTCTTTTTATTCTAATCAACTATTGGGCTGATTTACAGAATTCTTGATTTCTATTTTTATGATCACACTGATGTTACAGATTATTAAATATTGCTTATGATTAGTTTTTAAATATTCCCTATAATTAATTTTATAATAATCTTTATAATTTATTTTTATAACTTGCTCCTTACAAATTATTTTTATAATTTATTTTTTATAAATAATTTTATATATGTAATTATCAAATATTCCTCATAAATATTCCTTATAATTCATTATAATGCATTTATATATCTGTAGCCATAAAATTTTCAACTTTAACTCCCTAATTTAAGGCTTTAAAAATATTTGTTTACCAGTACCGCCAGAGCTCATGTCTCTAGCTGCATATGTAGCAGAAGTCGGCTATCATTGGGAAGAGAAGCCCCTTGATCTTGCAAACTTTATATGCCCCAGTATAGAGGAACACCAGGGCCAAGAAGTGGGAGTGGGTGGGTAGGGGATCAGGGCAGGGGGAGGGTATAGGGGAGTTTCAAGATAGCATTTGAAATGTAAATGAAGAAAATATCTAATAAAAAAATTAAAAATATTTGTTTACTTATTTAGTTTCTTTCTGTGTGCATGCATGCATCTGTGGGAATGCATATGTGTATATGTGTGTGTGTATGTGTGTGTATGTGCATACACGTGTGTGTGTGTGTGTGTGTATGTGCGCACATGTGTGTATGCCCTGGCACACATGTCGCGGTCAGAGGACAGTTTTGGGGAGTTAGCTTTCTCTTTCCAAAATACTGTTCTGGGGATTGAACTATGGATGTAAGACTTAGGAACAAAAGCCTTTTCCTGCTGACTTAAATCAAGGCGGCTTTTATTAAGCCTATATCAGTATTCTCTTAAGAAGACTGAATTTGTTAACATCTTCTTTCATCAGATAAATTCAGCAATACTATCTGGCTGGCCCATATTTGGGAAGTGTTGTGCGGTCTTATATGGCTGTTCACAATGGCCTTAAATTAAAAGCTCCTCCCATCTCTAACTCCCAAGTGCTGGGAGCCCATGTCCCACACTTGCTAGGAACATTATTTCCTGTGTTTGCATATTTGCTGTTCTCAAAACCTATCTTCATTTCCCTGTTCCTTCCAGCAGGTTAGGAAGGCCGCCCTGTGCTTCACTCTACCTTGGCTAAGGAGGGGTCACATGGTAGATCAGGAAAGAACAGTCTACAGGTGCTTTCAGTGTTTAATGAGAGAAGTAAATAAAGGTGAAGAATACAGTGAGGTGCACACAGATGTTCAACAACCATCTCTCTTGTGGGATAGAGGGGGAGATGCAGAAATTGATTCCCATGGTGTGAATATGTCCACCATCCACCAGACCAACACCGGTCTTCTGAAGTACAAATCAACTGCTTGCAAAACTCCTTAGCATCCTGTTCTCTTGAGCTGCCTCAATTCCAGGATACCCAGTGAGGAGACATTTCCATTCCTTACATCCCTCCTCTGCTCTCCCCAGAGAGATCAAAAGGTAGAGAAGAAGGTAGATGAAGTGGTTGCTCAGGGACCGAGGCAGCTTCTCAGATACCAGTGGGTCTGGGGAGCTCATACTTCCTGGAAGGAGTGAGAGATGAGTCATTTATGGTACAGTGTTAACTGTATGTACCAAAGACCCAGAACTAGAGTCATTGTATTCTGTGTTCCCTTCATCACATTGTACTCTCACCATATGCCTTATTGCTGTGGACTCCAAAGTGGCACTCAGCTTTGAAGAACAGGGGTAAATCCTGGGAATACTGGAAGGAGTGTGATTTCCCGTTGATAAAATGAAAGTTTCATGTCAGGTGTTAACTTGTAAGTCCAGAAAATTCTTTGCAAGTTGCAACTAGAGTCATTCCATTGTGGCAGCATGTTTGATTACACATGGCTTCATCTTAGAATTTTACAGTCATATTGCTGTATGTCGAGAGAATAGCAAAGAAGTGACCTGTTTAGATTTTTTTTTTAAATGTAGCAATCTCACATTTTAAAATATGATTTTAAAAGTAATCAAGTGCCCCTATGAAATGGTTTCCATTTACCAAATTTTGGGGAGCATTTATGTAATTTTTCTGCTTTTTCATTCAGTGTGTGTGTGTGTGTGTGTGTGTGTGTGTTGTGCATATGTGAATGCTAAAACTTGTCTTAATTGTAATGCTCAAACTTGTTTTAAAGTGAGTGTATTTTTTCTTTCTGCTTAGTTCTGTCTCTGTCTCTGTCTGCCTCTGTCTCTACTCTCCATTGCTGTCTCTATCTATATCTCTCTCTCGGCATGTGTGTCTGTGTGTGTGCCGAATATTTGTATCTTCAAGTGTGCACACCTGTATGGACACTGCATGTGCACATGTGCACACACATGAAGGCTAAAACATTGCCAATCTTTCTCTATTGCCTTTCACTTTACCTACTTATAGACAAAGGCTCTCGCTAACTTTGGAGCTCTCCATTCTGGCTAGGGGCCATCTAGCAAGCCCCGGGATCTGCTTGACTCTGCCATCCCTCGACCCTTTTAACCTTCAGTGCTAGGGTAATAGTCACACATTGCCATGTTCGGTTTTCTTGGGGGTAATTGGACACAGAACTCATGCTTGTGCATCAAGTACTTGAACCACTGGGTTTTCTACTTAGCCTGCTTAACTTTATTATTATTATCATTGTTATTGTTATTATTATTGTTATTGGTGCACACATATATGCACATGTGGAGGTCAGATGACAACTCTAGGGACCTGATTCTCCCACTTTTATGTGGGTCCTGGGCATAGATCTAAGGTCACCATGCCTACATGGCAAGCACCTTTATCTGTAAAGCTATGGCACTGGACTCCATTTAATTCTTTAACCAAACATTTCCCCACCCTTCAATACCTTCAAAGAACAATCTGGAGGCAAAATGCAGCCTTCAAGGCCACACTGAATTAATGTTCTCTTTCAGCCTCTTTTCATGAGTCACAGCCCAGCCTTGAAAATAGCTCCTCAGCTTCTCCCAGCAAGACAGAAGAATAGGGCAGGCCAGCAAGTGCTCACTGCATGGTCAATGCTCATTTCGGCAGAAGCTTAAGCAGGGTGGTTGCTGGGGTGACTTAGAATTTAATGTAGACTTTAAAGCTGTTCTAAGCCAGATTTCTGATCACCCTTCCAAACTCCAACTCCTTTCTATACATTGAGATTTCTTAAAAGAGAGTAGGCTAGCTACCCATGATCTTCCACCAACACATGTGTATTCTCTTTCTCTCTTACACACTCACACACACACACACACACACACACCATATAGATAGACAGTCCACCTGTCCATTGCCATCCTAACATACTACATACTTTACGTATTTCAGTCATTATTATTATCATTCTCCAAATTAATTTTAAAAGTCATTGTTATCTTGGTGTGTGTCTAGAGTGTGTGTATGAATGTGTATGAGTGTGTGTGCATGAGTGCTTTTGTGTGTGTGTGTTTGTGTGAGAGACAGTATGTGTGTGTGTTGTGTTCAGGTTTGTGTGTGCACTTGTATCTCTGTGGAAGTCAGAACATGTCTTTGGGGAGTTGGTTCTACCCTTCCTTCAGAGACTGAACTCAGGTTGTCAGGCTTGCACAACAAGTGCGTTTATCTGATGAGCCTTCTCTCTGGACATATTTAAAATGTCAAACCACCAAGAGTATTAGACTATAATCTACACATTACTCGAGTTTGTATGAGGCAAGAGAGCAGCAATATAAATGCAGTGCAGATGTGACAAGGCCTAAGCACCCTGCAGTCCCTGGGGCTGAGAGCCAGCCTTTCCCCTCTCAGCACTCCGTCGGGCCATCAGCTTGCTATAATTTGCAGGTGTCTGCTTAAGGGATTGGATGCTTAAGGTCCTACGAATGAGCAGACTCCTGGTAGTGAGTTGAAATGTTATGTATATTAATGGTAGAAAGATTTAAAAAAAATTGCATTGATCTATTTCTTAAAATCTTATTTTTCTGTAGTTTAGAAACTATGTTGTAGCTTTAGAATGTATTAATAAAACAGACTTAGTTTTCTTTAACATAAAGTGAGCACTCGTGGTCTCTATTGATATGGTCACTACAAGCCATTGGTTTAATAGATGAAAAAGAAAAAAAGAAAGATAGAGAGATAGACAGACAGAGAAAGAGACAGAGACAAAGGTGGTTATTCATATTGGGGTCTCTATACATCATTGGGCCAAATTTTCCAGGACTGTGGCCAAGTGATTTAAATTTATCTCAAATGGCACAGCATGACCCTCATTCCCAGGGTACAGTGATTGTAACACCTTCTTTAAAGAATTAGGGGCCAGGGCAGACTTTGATTGTATTAAACCCAAACCTGTTAACCTGCCTTCTGTTCAAATAAAACTCAGATTTAATGAAGAAAGCTACATCTTGGTCCCTTATACAACAAGAATCGTATCTTATTTTTCTTCAGCAATGGATGTGGTGGGCTCTGTTTATAGCTACATCAGTTACAAATGGAGATATAATTTTAAATTTTGCCAGAAAATCAATCTGAAAAATTATCTCAAAAACCCCAAACAGAACAAAGACTTACCCATTCCCCAAATCTAAGCAAACAATTCTGTTTCCTTGGGTTCACTTGAAGGGAAAAATAATTTAAAAATTGTGTATGGGAAGGAATTCTAGAACAATACCCAGTCAACACTGATCTGTGAAGACCCTGGATCTCAAAAGCACTGGATGGAACTTCTAAGGAGAGCTCAGATATAAAGAGACCCCAAAAGAGACAGCATCTGCTCACCTTTCTGATTGTGTCCGTACCGTCCTGGTGTCCTGCTGACTCCAGCTGCTCTGCCCTCTCAACATGGAGACAGTACCGGTGACTCTCCAGTGACCTCCTAGACACATAGCAGCAGAGCTGACTCCTGAGGTTGATCCAAGCCTCTTGGAATGAACAAATTCTGTGTTCTCTGCATCTCTAGTGTATAAATGGCCATTGTGGGATTTTCCCAGTCCCATTGTGGATACCAATTTAATAATCCCCCATTTAATAACACACATATATTTCCTAATAGTTATTTTTCTATAGAGAACCCTACTGGATACAAATGCATCAAACAGTTCTCAGAGCATACCTTCAACAAATGCATTTCACAGATAATCCAAAAAGACTCATCAGATATCATGCTGTTAGCCAAAGGACCTGTGTTTCAAACCTTCTAAATCTAAAATGTGCTTTGAGAGAGACATCATGTTTTTATTACAACAAAAACAGAAAATTCTAACATCTGCAAGCTCCATTATAAAGAACATATAAAATCCATATTAATTTCTACTGGTAAAATATGAGTAGTGTGCAAAATGCTACTCCAAACTTCTCTTTCAGGATTACTGTAAAGCTGGTGAAACGGCTAATGAAGTCAAATGTCTGGTGTGTAGTTGAGCCTGGCAATGATTTTCTCTCAATACAGAGTCCCCGGGAAGGAAACAGTGAAGATATTGCAGATCATTTTCTTTTTTCTCAGTTTCAGAACATGCTGTGCTCTGGAATGGCTGGTTTGGTTGTAGTTTACAAGTGCTGTGAATCTCGTAGCCAATTGCAACTTCTCTTTCCCAAGAAGCTGCAAAAGAGGGGCCCACATCTCTCAACCATGCAGGAGGGTGTGGCAAATATTCCCACGTCTGATCTGATTTCAGCTTATTATATCATAAAATAACTTTTGGAAACTTGATAAATATCATATCAGCATATGAATTTGTCTCGGAGTATCCTTAAGTCCTCTAGATGATAACATGAGCTATGTAGAAATATTTACGGTCTTTCTGAACTATACTTTATAGTTTTCTAAAATTGATCAATATCTTGATGGTGTAAAAGGAAAAGGCCACATGTCTAAACTGTTGAACTCCTGGAAGACAAGCCTGTCAATTTATTTTTTAGTGATGTAATCAACAGGGTCCAGACTGGGAAAAAAATCTCTCTGACAGACTGATTTACATAACAAAATCCACACTGTAAAAAGAAACTGTAATGTATGTCATTCTTTTTCCATATAATTACCAGATAGCCATAAATATATTTTTCATTTTCTCAGTGATCTCTTCCTCACTTAAATAGTGCACTGGTGCATAAAATTCATTATGTTATGTTGTAAAACAATTGGACAAATAGTTTGTGCCCCTATAAAGATGATACTAGAATAGCCAACCATTTTCTAAGGCAAAGAAGTCCAAAGTCTTAGCTTCTCTGGGCCACATATGGTGGAAGGAGCAAAAACATCCACACGTTATACTCTGACATCCATACATGTATCATAAAATACACATGTATGTGCACACAAAAACATACATGTAAATAAAAATAAATAGAATAAAGAAAGTGATGCTAGAATGTTTTTTACATGAGAGTAAACGTCACTTCATTTTGAGTAACGTTGCTATATGATGCTGTCATCCACAAAGTTCACCTATGAGAGTTCTGCAATCTTGTTCTCAAACTGAAATTGCAACAAGATTCTTTTGATGTTGTAGTGAGCTTATAATTTTGTGCTGGGATGCACGCGTGGTTAACTTTTGCTGAGTGTGACTGAGGGCCTGTGGATTTAGTGCTAAGGCTCAGCACTAAGGCAGTCAGACTGAAGGAAGGTGGAAAGAGTTAACCCTATAAAAATCACAGAAAGGTGACTCTTGCACTTCAGTAAGCAAACCATGTATTTAAATAGGAAATGGTATTAGCTAGGTATTCTGGGAACATAGGGCCAGTGAATGCATTCTCACATTGAGAACTAAATTAAGTTTGAATAACCTGTGACTACTTGAATCTCTCCACATTTCCACCTTAAGTCTTTTTGATTTTCTAATTTTATTTTATTTTACTTTTAATTAGATATTTTCTTTATTTACATTTCAAATGTTATCATCTCCTTTCCTGGATTCCCCTCCAAAATCCCTTATCTCCTTCCCATCCCCCTGCTCACCAACCCACCTACTCCTGCTTCCTGGCCCTGGCATTCCCGTATACTGGGGAATAGAGTCTTGACAGGACCAAGGGCCTCTCTTCCCCATTGATGGCCGACAAGCCCATCCTCTGCTACATATGCAGCTAGAGCCAGGAATCTCACCGTGTGTTTCTTTGGTTGGTAGTTTAGTCCCAGAGAGCTCTGGGGGTACTAGTTGGTTCATATTGATGTTCCTCCTATGGGGCTGCAAACCCCTTCAGCTCCTTGGGTACTTTCTCTAGCTCCTCCAATGGGGACCCTGTGCTCCGTCTAATGGATGGCTGTGAGCATCTGCCTCTGTATTTGTCAGGCACTGGCAGAGCCACATTAAGTCTTACTCATTTGAGACCTATGGGCTGCAGGAAGCTTTCTTTGACTCCTGATAGCTGAGTCTATGGATGCCATACTTTGAAAGATTCCTCCAAATTGAAATGTTCCCCAAGTATGGAGAAAAGAGTCAAAACTCAGAAACTACGGATGCTTACAAGGCTTAGAAAACTCCTGAAATGTGTAAGATCCACAGGTCTCAGATTATATAAACAGTAACAATTACTAGGGAAAGTTGATGCTTCTCTTTCCCCCAGGATGCCTGAAAGTTGGTTACAGTTCTTGAGAGTATTTTTGCAAGTCATCTCCTATGCTAAACTTCATTTTCTGGTAACACAGCTTCCTTCCTTTAGATCACCCATGCTCCCGCAAGAGACTCCAATATACTTGCTAGTTCATCAAAATAGGCTTAGCATTTCTTTGGTTTGTCATCTATGTCCTATCTAGAGTGAATAGACACATCTTTACATCTTCCCAGGAAAAAAACCACACAATTCAGGCTCCCTCCACATTCTCCTGTGATGGTTCGAATGAAAATGGTTCCCAGAGGCTCATAGACATGAATACTTGGTCACCAAGAAGTGTCAGTATTTGAAAGGATTAGGTGTGGCCTTGTTGGAGGAATTGTGTCACTGGGGGTAAAAAAGAAAATGGTTCCCAGAGGCTCATAGACTTGAATACTTGGTCACCAAGAAGTGTCAGTATTTGAAAGGATTAGGTGTGGCCTTGTTGGAGGAATTGTGTCACTGGGGGTGGGCTTTCCCATTCCAGACCCTGAAGCTTTCTCTTCCTGCTGCCTGTAAATCTGGATGTAGAACCCTCAGCTATGTCTCTAGCACCATATCTGCCATCACACACTCCCCTGCTATGTTGATAATGGTCTAAACCTCTGAAACTGTAAGCAAGCACCAGCTAAATGCTTTCCTTTGTGAGAGTTTCCCTGGTCATGGTGTCTCTTCACAGCAGTAGAATATTGACAAAGACCCTCCTCTTTCATAATCTACCATGTTTTGTGAGCATTGCAGTACCCGCTTGCAAATGTCACAGTCAATGTTGACTTCATCTGAGTTAATTCTAACTCAGGGAACTGAAAGAGGGCAGATGCTATTGACAAATTGAGCATTCCTTGAGAATCAACAGGAATTATTATAAAAATTCTTGGCCTGAGAAGCAATATGGTTTCAGAAGTGTTTTTTTTTTTTTTGAATATTGACTTTACAGCAGTAGCTAATCCAAAGTAGGAAAGGAAGATAGTACAACAGGGGAAGCCAATCCAGCAGTAGAGTGCTTGTCCAGCTGGTGTAAAGTTTTATGTTATATCTCCAGTCAAGGTAGTGATACGGAGGAAGCAAAATTCAGGCAAAGTCATGAGATGGCAGACCTACCAGACTTGGTTGCCAATGGCAGATAGAATGTCAAGAAAAGAAGCAACATCAAAGACACTGCTAAAGAGGCTTGAAATCCCCAGAACACCAGGCAACACAGGGGCATCGGTGGTCAAGTTTGTTACAGAAAAGATGATGTAATCTTCCAGGTATACAGACAAAGCCTTCTTAAGAACACTTTTAAGTAGCAGTTTGAGGTAATAACCCTGAAATGCTGTTGTCAACAATTGCTGTGAGTCTCTCCTGTTCATCATCCAGGAGAATGATACTTGTAGCCTCTCTTCAAGCCAGCTGATCTGTGAGGAGCTTTCTCAACTGAATAGACTTTTCAAATCACTCGGGCAACTGGTCTTTGTTTTCACTCTACCTTTTGTGTGTAGGGAAGTGAAAGAAAACATGAAGTGTGCTCTATTTTCTTCTCCACAGTCAACGGACAGAGGTTAAAGTCTAGCAGAGATGATATATCATCAAAGGAGGGAGGTAACCTGGGCAGGGTCGCAGTGCCTATAAGCAGGAAATGAAAACAACAGTGGGTGTTTCAGGGAGACTTGATTATACTCATGTTGGAAGGCTAATAGAGCCCAAAGAGGGTAAGCTTAGCAAATAGCACAGCTATTAGAAACCACTCATTACTGCTCAGGTTGCAGGCAAAGGAGAAGAGTTCCTTTGGAAGAGTCTCTATCAGGGCTGAATCTTTACAGAGGGTTGTTCTTCCAGGTAGGGGACACTCATCACTGGTGTACTGGGATTTAGGGTACAGTGGCAGGTGATGAGACTGTTGATGTTGGAGTGGAACACTGGGCACCTCAGAAAGCATCCATTGTCTAGAGTTATCACTGTCTCCAAAGCTGAGGCACACACACCACTGTTAACTTACCATATTCTACTACAGCTTCCTGTTAGGAAACCTAAGAGGCTGGGACAATGAGGGTGTTTCTCTTCTAGCCCTAGAGCCCAGTACAGAAGACGGAACTCAAGTCTGATCCATACCAAGTCCAGAAGGAGCCCGGTGACTGAGAGAATCCACATAACTCTGAACTGGAATGAGGCCTTTACTGAGGGGTAAAGGGAAAAGGTAAGGAGAATGGTGTTACTAGCAAAACCTTTTATATGGATCTCAGAGTCAACGCTTGCATGAATTGTCCCAGTTTCTCTGTGGCCATGTGATGCATCGTGATACCTTTCATTAGAAGCCTGGCCTTAAAGCTAAAAGGGAGACCCCACACAACATTTCTGACCCATAAGAGTCTATTCAACACAAGGTCTTAAAACACAGGACTATATATTTTTTAAATCACATGTCTCAAGACTCTACCAGAGTGCCAGGGACCCTCAGAGGCCACCAATGGGATGGGCTGCTTCTGCCTCCAGTGCTGTGTGTGAGGAATCTTTGTTCATCCCATGACATATTCTAATTCCCCTTTAATGTGTTCTCTGAGTCACGGTTGGTGGTGGTTCCAAAGTGTGTTTTGGATTTCTGAATTTCTGTGTCCGACTAAAATTTCCAGGTCTTTTGTCTGTTAATGATTTATGGTTTTATTCCATTGTATCTGGAAAGAAGACTGTTTGTTGTGATTTCGTTCTCCTGAACTTGGTTCCGACCTGTTAGTTCTGACCTTGTGTGTGATCTCTCTAAGAGACTTTATTCCGTGGCCGGTGGGTGGGATGTTCTGTAAGTGTCTGTTAGGTTCTCCCGGTCTCACTCTGCAGTGGTGCACAGGCCTTCTCTGTCCTTATTGATTTTTTGTTCAGGCATGCTGCCAATTATTGAAAATGGGTGATTAGATTCCCCTAAAAACTACATTTGCCTTGTCATTTAGCCTTTCACTCTGGCAATATTTGCTTAATTTACTTAGGTTCTTTGATTATATTTATTCTGTCTTCCTACTTGATTGGCTCTGTCCTTTTGTGATGACTTTTTCTCTTGGAACAGTTTGACCCTATAGTCTTTCTTGTCAGATAAGCATGGCCCCTCGGCTTTCTTTTGGTTTTAGTTTGTCGAAAATAATGTTGTTGTTGTTGTTTTTAAATCTCTTATCTTTAGCCTTGAAGTATCCTGAAATCTAAAATGATTCTCCTGTGCATAGAATATCATTTTCCAATTGTTATATAAAAAACAGTTAATATGTAGACCTCACATCTTGACCTATCCAAACCACCCTATCCTCTCTAATGGCTTTAATGCTCTCCTTAGAATGAATGATGACGTCTGTGAACAAGGGTCAATGTGCTTCCCCCTTCCCATCAGTGTCTGTTGTTCTGTGAAATGATAATAGCATAAACAGAAACCTGTGCTTGCCCCTAGTCTTGGGGAACATTCACCATGAAATAGGGTGCTAACTATCAGTGTGTGTGTGTGTGTGTGTATGTACATGTGTGTGTGTGGGTTGGATGTATGCATGTGTTTGTGTGGGTTTGTGTGCATGTGTCTCAGTATGTGCATATATGTGTATATGTATGCGTTTATGTGTATATGTGTGTTTCTTGTAGATTTTAAGGAACGGGCTGGAGAATATTCTTTCATTTTTGGTTTTCTGAGAATTTTTACCAGTCATGAGTGCTGAAACTTGCAAATGCTTTATTTGTATTTAATGAGATGATTGTGTGGATTTAAAATTATGTTAATATAGTGAATTATAATGATTGGTTTTTAAAAAAGGATTTAGCTTTCCATTAGTTTGAAAAACTCATCTGGTCCTGGCTTTTTATATGTCAAATATATGTATGTATACTCATATTATATATATATATGTATATAAATATATAATCCAGATACAAATAAATTTACATATATTAATTTTATTTGCCAACATTTTACAATCAAAATGTGCACTAATTGAATACCATACTTTAATTTGTGTCTTCATTATTTTAATATCTTTGTATTACATTATATGATGTAGAAAATTAAACTACCCACTCAGTGCATAGAAAGAAGATGGTAATAAGTTATATGAATTCCACTGGGTAGGCTAGAGATGTGCTTCAGTTGGTAGAGTATTCTCCAAGCATGATCAAAGCCTAGAACTCAATCTCCAGGGACACATGTACTGGTCTTGGTTGTGCTTGTAACTCCAGAATTTAGGAGGTAACAGCAGGATCAAAAATTCAAGATTCTAGCTGACTTTGAGGCCAGACTGAACTACGTGAGATCTGTTATAAGGAAAATAAATAAAAACAACAGAGTATCACTGATAAATAAAGAGTGTCCGTGATTCATCAACCATATTTCTGAGTTTCATTACACATAGAAATTGTGGAACTTTTTTCTTATGTAAAGACAACCTAGGACATCAAGAACCTGTCTGAGTAGGGAAAGAGACATTAGAATAATGAGGCTCAGAACAGTGGGCCAAGCGCCATAGGCACTCCACATGCTGTTTTATTTTATTATTTATTTATTTATTTATTTATTTATTCTTATGAATAATTTTATTCATTTACATTTCAAATGATATCCCCCTTCCCGGTTACCCCTCCACAAACTCCCATCCCACCCCTCTGACCCTCCCTTTTGCCTCTATGAGGGTGATCCTCCACCCACTTACCCACTCCTACCTCAGTGCTCTAGCATCCCCCTATGCTGGGACATCAAACCTCCACAGGACTAAGAGCTTCCCCTCCCATTGATACGGCCATCCTCTGTTACACATGTATCTGGAGCCATGGATCCCTCCATGTATACTCTTCGGTTGGTGGTTTAGCCTCTGGGAGCTCTGGGTGGTCTGGTTAGTTGATACTGTTCTTCTTCTTACGCGGTTGCAATCCCCTTGAGCTTCTTCAGTCCTTCCCCGGCTCTTCCATCAGAGTCCCTGACTCAGTCAGATGCTTGGCTGTGAGTATCTGCATCTGTATTGGTCAGATGCTAGTACAACCTCTCAGGGAACATACCAGGACAGGAGCTATAACAGGCTCCTGTCAGCAAGCACTTCTAGGCATTAGTAATAGTGTCACGGTTTGGTGTCTGCAAATGGGATGAATCCCTAGGTGTGTGTGTGTGTGTGTGTGTGGTGTCTCTGGATGGCCTTTCCTTCAGTCTCTGTTCCATTTTTTTCTCCCTGTTTTTCCTTTAGACGACATGAGCAATTCTGGATTAACAATATGAGATGGGTGGGTGGCCCCATCCTTCAACTGGGGAGTGTGCCTATCTACTGAAGGTGGTTTCTACATGTTCCATCTCCCCTTTGTTACATATTACAGCTAAAGTCATCCCCATTGGGTCCTGAGAGACTCTTGCTTCCCTGGTATCTGGAATTTTGTAGTGGGTACTTCCAGTTTCCCATCCCCTACTGCTACATATTTCTCTTCAATATCCTGACCCTCTGTACTTCTCTCCTGTCCCTTCCAATACCTGATCCTGCCCCTCTTTTTTCCTCCCCATTCACTCTCCCTCTCAGGTCCCTCCCTCCCTCTATCACCTGTGATTATTTTGTTTTCTCCTCTATGTAGAATTGACTCATCCATACTTTAGTCTTCCTTCTTAAGCTCCATATGGTTTGTAGGTTGTATAGTGGGTATCCCATGCTTTGGGGCTAATATCCACTCATCAGTGAATACATAACATGTATGTTCTTTTGTGTCAGGGATACTTCACTCAGGATAATATTTTCTAGTTCCATTCATTTGCCTAAGAATTTCATGAATTCGTTTTTAATAGCTGAATAGTACTCTCTTGTGTAAATGGACCACATTTTCTGGATCCATTCCTCTGTTGAAGAACATCTGGGTTCTTTGCAGCTTCTGGATATTATAAATAAAGGTGCTATGAACATGGTTGAGCATGTGTCTTTGTTATATGTTGGAGCATCTTTTGTGTACACGCCCAGGAGTGGTGTAGCTGGGTCTTCAGGAAGAACTAGTTCTAATCTTCTGAGAAACCACCAGATTGATTTCCAAGATGGTTTTACTAGCTTGCAGTCCCACCAGTAATGGAGGAGTGTCCCTCTTTCTCCACATCCTTGACTGTATCTGCTATCACCTGCATTTTTGATCTTAGCCATTCTGCTTGGTGTGAGGTAGAATCTCTGGGTCATTTTGATTTCCATTTCCCTGATGCCTAAGGTTGTTGAACATTTCATTAAGTGCTTCTCAGCATTCAAGATTCCTCAGTTAAGAATTCTTTGTTTAGCTCTGTACCCCATTTTTAATAGGGTTATTTGATTCTCTGGAGTCTAATTTCTTGAGTACTTTGTATATTTTGGATATTAGCTCTCTATTGGATGTAGGGTTGGTAAAGATTTTTTCCCAATATGTAGGTTGCCATTTTGATCTATTGACGGTGTTCTTTGCCTTACAGAAGTTTTGCAATTTTATGAGGTCCCATTTGTTGAGACTGTTGATCTTAGAGCCTGAGCCATTGGTGTTCTGTTCAGGAAATTTCCTCCTGTGCCGATGTGTTCAAGGCTCTTCCCCACTTTCTCTTCTATTAGATTCAGGGTATCTGGTCTTATTGTATTTAATGGCTAAGAATAGTGTAGATAAAATGCATATTGTAAAGAAGAGACATTAATGCAGAGAAGAGTGCTCACATGATATATGCCATAAGGTCATAAGGCAGGGTTATAACAAGAACTCGGTGTCTCAGTTCATTCTGTGTTCCCATATTAAACTCCAGAGACTGAAAGGTGAAGAGGTGAAGAAGATAAAGTTGAGCCCTTAAAAGTTTTGGAGTGAAGGAAATCTGAATGGGAGAGGTCACAAGTAAAAGAGGAATAGATGTGACAACAGAGGAATAGATGTGACAGCGAAGGCTTTACATTTTCGTTTAGCAACCTACAAAAATCCCCAGAAAGATAAAGCACACACAAACATCTTATTATCAGCAATTAATTTGATGCCTGAAATGTCCCTATATGGTCCTGAAATAGACTCTGGAGAGACAGAGGTGGGGCAAAAATTATAAATAAAAAAGCAGAAAGGTAACATTGTATACAGTACACCCCATCGATCCAATCAAATTCAAGCCTCCTCCAAACGCAAAGATCTAGATTTGTAAAATGTCTCTTTCTGCTTTGCTTAGATTGCAGAGGACAAGAGAGGGCAGGTGAAAACACCTCTCTCTCTCTCTCTCTCTCTCTCTCTCTCTCTCTCTCTCTCTCTCCACATGGGATCTTCAGCTGACAAAGACATCTAATAAGATTCAATTGGCCCTTGGGCATATTTGAAACACCAGCCACCCCCCCCTCCCCATGACCTCATCTGGTTGTGTAGTAAAAAGCCTATGAGAATATGGAGATACCATTGTTTTCCAAATAGAAAACATAAGTTTTCATTTTAGATGCATATGAAATCCTCTCTCTTGGGCTGGTAAGGAGGCATAAGGTATTTGCCACAAAGGCTGAGAACTCGAGTTCAATCCCTGGCTCCCACAGAGTAGAAGGAGAAACCCAAGTCCTGGAAAGCATCCTTTGACATTCATACTTGCTCTGTGGCATGAGTCCCCTCCCTGTCCCCCTACACACACACACACACACACACACACACACACACACTACATAGGGCAGTTTTTTCTCTTGTTCTTAGTTTTTCTTCAAATTGTAAGAGTTAAAAGACTTCAAACATCCTGTTCAAATTCATATCTAAAATCAAATTTATCTTTTTCGTGTACATTTGCTTGCTTCTCACACTCATAAATTTGGTGGGTTATGAAGCTCTTAGTGATAGCTTCTCATTAAAAATAGTTTCAATAGGATTCATAGAACAAAAGACACATGAGTCAGGCCTTGTCTAAAACTAAGATTTTAATTCCTTTGTTCAAAACAGATATACCAGCCAAATAGCCTTTTCCCTTCAGACAGGTCCTCAACATGACTGCACATTAGGAAATAATTTTAAAGACTTAAATTTCCTAAACATGTCACATGTGAAAGAATTAATAATGAAAAGTTCAAATTCGGAGGATAACATTTGCTGTACTTGAGTACAACAACTATAACCTCTGGGCATAGCAAACAATCTAAACTCTTTAGAGCTTTATTTGGAAAGCATATTTTTCCCTTGAAACTAGTATCTAAATATACTTTTGTAGAGTTCCTTTAATTTCTGGAGATCAAACGAACATCAAACCCTTGTCCTTGACCTCATATTACCAGTTCTGACTCCTTGCCCATTGGTCTGTCCTGCCCCAGGTCAAAGCACGAATTTAACTCTTCCTTGCCGATAGTGTGGCTTGGGTTACACCCTGACAGGAGTCACACCTCCTCTGTTTAGGATATTCCTCTTAGACACTCAAGGATGATAATTCACAACATTCACAGCATCTCACGGATCAAGATGGTTGTAAGACATTCCAATAAAATACAGACCATAGTCTAGACAAGGGTCAGCCAATAGGAACTAACCTAGTACAGGCACTAATCTATTACAGGAACTAACCTAGTACAGGCACTAACCTAGTACGGGCACTAACCTAGTACAGGCACTAACCTAGTACAGGCACTAACCTAGTACAGGCACTAACCTAGTACAGGCACTAACCTAGTACAGGAGTGGCAATAAAATGACAGCAGGCTTTAAAGAAGAACACATGGGCAGCACAAATCAGGCTTGATTGGTTAACACAACACAACAAAATGGGACACTCTAGAGGAGTGCGGGCAGATCTGAGGAACTGGGTAAATACGATCTAAACATCAGGCATGATTATCAAAGAACTGATAAACATTTATAAAAAGCAGCAATAGGGGCATGGAGAGATGGCTGGCTGCTCAGCAGAGGTTTGGTTCCACAATTGTAACCCCAGACCCAGGGGATTCGATGCTCTCTTCTGTCCTCTGTGGGCACTCTGCTCATGACAGGCAGGCAAAATGCTCACACACACACAAAATTAATTAGTTAGCTAATCAATTTACAAAAGCGAGAATGGGTGTGTCCCAATACTCAAAGGAAAATATGAGTGTAATAAAGGCAAGAAATGGAAAGCAAACAAGAGAAAATAACTACAGGAACATTTCATAGATGAATAATGTACACTTTCATCCATAAGTGGGTGGAATCAAAAGATTAGACCTGCAAAAGTAATGAATGGTGACCCTGAAGGCAGAAATAGAATCAATGTAAATGCAAGAACAAAAGAGAAACTGCCAAAATATGAAGAAACTAAAATGTGGTCCATGGGGTAATACCCAAAGTTCTAGGGTCCCATCAAGAGTGGAAAAAGAAAGAATACTTGAGCAAAAGTGATAAAATTTATCAACTCACAGATTCAAGAGGCATCTTCAGCCACAACAAAAACAAGCAGAAGAGCACACCAAAGCATGTCTTGATAATATTACTACACACCATAAAAAAAAAGGGCCAAAGAATGTCTCACAATGAAGGAAGGCAGAAGTAATCACACACAGACACTGAGAGCAATGGAAGCAAGAATGGTTCAGCATCATAGAACTCCATAAGCAAAGACTGCTAATTTAGACTTTGACACTTTATCTTACAAAACTTTTCCAGGCAAGCAAAAGGAGAGAGAGAAAGAGAGAGAGAGAGAGAGAGAGAGAGAGAGAGAGAGAGAGAGAGAGAGAGAGAGAGAGAGAGAGAGAGAGAGAGAGAGAGAATATCCGAGTTCTATAGACACATGCTTTAAGAATGTGAAATGGTGGGTTAAAAGCACTGGCTATTCTTCCAGAGGACATGGGTTCAAATCCCAGCACATCTACTGTAGCTCACAACTGCCTGTAACTTTAGTTCCAGAGGTTCCAACAGCCTAACACAGACACACATGCAAGAAAAACACTAATGCACATATTTGTTTTAAAGAAAGAAGAAATCATTTGTTTAAAAAAATGTGAAATGAAATGAAGTCCCTAAGCAGAGAAAAATAATTCCAGATGAATAATTGAAGTTCTATAGTAGAACAAAGGACACTGAAAAGTGGTATGTGTATAACTTCAAAATACATTTGTCCATTTTTAAAGTTTTATTGACACATTTCACTCATACACCTACAGTGGTACTTTGTATCCGAAAAGTGCTTTGATCATATTTGCCCCCATCACCTCTGTCAATCCTATCTCCCTCACCCCTTTACCTCCCACAGAGTTCACATCTCTTTCCAAACCTAGATTTTACACATGAGGGAAGCCTGCGTTCTTTCTCTTTCTGAGTCCAGTTTATCATCTAACATAATGTTATAGTTTGCATGTGACATGTCCCTAATACGCTCATGTTCTCGAACATTTGTTTACTGGTTGGTCATGTTATTTATGACGATTGTAGGATCGTTAGGAGGTGGAGCCTCACTGGAAAAAGTGAGTCACTTGTTTGGACTCTGAGGTTATAAAGCCAGCCCCAAGCAATGTTTGCTTCCTGACTGCAGACAGAATATAACTAATCACTTTAAGCTCCTCCCACCCTGGTTCTCTTCTGTGACACGTTGTGCCTTTGAACTGTAAGGTAAAATCAACCCTTTCACCCCTGAGTTGCTCCTTCTCTGGCATTTGGCCACAGTAATAAGGAAAGTAGCTACTATGCACAGTGACCTCCAGATCCATCCATTTTCCTGCAAATAACATTGCTTCATTCTTTACGGCTGAAAAATACTCCACTGTGTATCTATCACGTTTTCTTTTTGCATTCACTGAGGGGAACCTAGGCTGATTCCAAGGGCCGTAATAAATGGGTATGTGCATATGTCTATTGTATGATAACTTTGACTCCTTCAGGCTTCTTCTCAGGAGCGGGACAGTTGGTGTCTTAAAGGGTAGTTGACTGGTAGGAGAACTGGTGTGTGTTGTTTTCTTGCTACTCCAGAAGCAGTTGGGAGAATCAGAAGATCATGACAGTCTGAGCTAAAGAGCAATGAGCTGTCTCAAAAGAGCATCCCAGGGAGCAGGAAGCCATCTGAGACACAGAACACATAGAAGAACTATTTGTGATACAAGATGCAGAACTCAAGGGGAGTAAAGCCTATTGTGAGGGGTTACTCTTTGAAAGTAGACTACTATCAGGTAAAGACATACAACGTCAAACGCAGGGCATACAACTGACATGGACGGATACAGAGGAACTCAATAGTGGAGGAAAACAATCAAATATCTATAATACTCAACTGGAGGGAAAGAAGGAACAGATGAAAGCAAACTATAAAAGCAAGTGGCATATATATAAAAGAAATAGAAGAGGGATATTTAGACCCCCAAATGCTAATAGCTACACTAAACGTAAGTGGATTATGCATACAAGTTGAAAGACTGAGATTGTTTCACTAAAGAGGTGAGACTTTAAAAGATCAAACTTTATGCTATGTGCATGAAGCAATTTCTTCTTCCTATTTTTGACATTATGATATAACTACGTCATTTCTCATTTCCCTTTCCCCATGGCCTCCTTTTTCATTAATTGTTGATATATATCTCGAGCTCAGGCCCATTCTCTTCTTCTGCATTCTATGCTCTTGCTGTAAGTGGATATATGGGAGACCATATCTTATAAGCAGCAAAGTAAGCATCCTTAGGGGTCATGTTCTGGGCAAACAGACAGAGCTTGGCTTACTGTGCCAAGCACGAGTCGGATCTGGGACAGAATTTTGAAAGTGTTTAGTTTTTATCATTACTGCTTAGAAGAATCAACAGCAACAAGACCAAAACCTCCAGCACCTCTGAACCTCTCTATTCAAAGTGTGATCAATGGATTCAGAGCCTTGCCATTTCAAACACAGCTGGGAGAGGATGGGGTGGGCAGATAGGATGTGTGTGCAAACTCAGAACTTCATTTCCATTACAGGTCTTTCTGAGAGAGGATCCACAGGATTGTACATTTTATTCTGGACTGCTCTGGACATTAGCATATTGAGACAGGTCGGCTGATGGAGTGTGTGAGGAGAGTCAGAAGGTTACAGTGGAAGGAATTGCTATCCATGTGCTAGCCAGGGGAAGCCAGCCTGGAAACAGAATCTACTAAAAATGCAGATGCTATTAAAAATGCTACATTACAGGACTTAATGGGCCAGTATAAAACTATGACTCACTGATGTTGCCTGCCATTTTCTGAGAAAAAGAAAGATTTTCACAGATTGAGGAATTAGTCTAACAGGAAGATGTATATTTAGCTTCTGGACCCTGTTTCCAACTCTGCTCAATACAAGTTCCTTCAATGAGAAAGCCATGCTTGGGCATAGGTAGAAACAAGAAACATTCCATACTTAATGGTGCTACAGTGAATGGTGTTTGGAGACAGGTTTTTTTCTACTGAATAAAGAAGGAAAACAACATCCAAGTGAGACTAAAAGCATTACTGTTTATAAAACCTAATAACAGGGTCCTTTTAATTTTTTCACAGTAATCATTCTACAAAGTTGGTCACACTTATATTCTACAGACACGTTTACCAGTTAAGGCAATAGTTTCTTATGCCAATAAAGATTAAATCATATTATTTTGTTGTCCAAAGATCTTGGAGTTTCTTATCTAATAGAAATAACATCCATTGAAAGAGTAGGGCTGTTAGAGCTGAATTCTGAGTCTGGGTAGATGGCTCAGTGGGTAAAGTGCTTGCTGCATACCCTGTGGCTCTGAGTCCACAAGCACTGGCCACATGTGAGAGTCACAGTGGTATGTGTCTGTAATACCAGAGCTGAGAGAGGGGGCAGTGTCTGTGATACCATATCTTGGAGAGGGGGCAGTGTCTGTGATATCAGAGCTAGGAGAGGGGGCAGTGTCTGTGATATCAGAGCTAGGATATAGGGATGGTTGAGAAAGCAGACAAGAAGATCCTGGTTGCTTGATAGCCAGCTTGTCTAGCTGAATTGATGATCCCCAGGTTTAGTGAGAAGCCCTGTCTTGAATCATATGCTGAAGAGTGAGAAAAGAAGACACCTGACAATGACTTCTGCTCTCTTCTCTTTCCCTCTTCCCCCTCCCCTGCCCCCTCTCCCCTCTCTGTCTCTCTGTATCTGCCTCTCTTACACATACACACATACAAACACAGGCATACACTCACTCATACATTCACTCACACTAACACACATACTCACACACACACACACACACACACTCACACACATACTCATATACACACATATACACACCAGGTACACATGCATATTTTTACTTACACTCACACACACTCACACAAGCTCACATAAACACTCTCTCTCATCTCTCTCTCTGTCTCTTTCTCTGTCTCTCTCTGTCTCTGTCTCTCTGTCTCTCTGTCTCTCTGTCTCTCTGTCTCTCTGTCTCTGTCTCTCTCTCTCTCTCTCTCTCTCACACACACACACACACACACACAAACACACACACCGGGAACACATGCATATTATCTACTTTAATTTCAGTAGTTGCCTCCTTTTTCTAGACAGGCATGAAACTGTTACGATATAAATGATACTGTTTTTATTTTTAAGACAAGCATGGCAGAAAAGTCTTAGAGGAAACAGGCCAACAACCAACAGAGCCAAACATTTTTGTACCTGTCAGAGTCAGTACACATGCTGGTTGGTTTTCTATCAGATCTATGCAAGCTGGAGTCATCTGGGAAGAGGAACCTCAGTTGAGAATATGCCTGCATCAGATTGGCCTGGGCAAATCTATAAGGCATGTTCTTGATTAATAACTGATGGGGAGGGCTCAGCCTACGGCGGGTGGTCTCACCTCTGGGCTGTTGGTATCACTTCTAGACTGGTGGTCCAGGTTTGTATAAAAAAGCAGGCTGAGCAAGTCTTGAAGAGTCAGCCAGTAAGCATAATCCATCCACAGTATCTTCTTTAATTCCTGCCCCTAGTCGCGGCCTCAACTTTCCTTAGTGGCCGTGATGCTCTGTAAGCTGGGAGTTGTGAGCTATACCCTCTCCTCTCCTAAATTGGTTTATCACAGCAACAGAAAGCAAGCTAGAACAGCCTGTAAAGAGGAAACAGAGAACAGACAGAAGAAACACACACCTGGAGACCAAGAAGGGTTAAAGACAGAGCACAGACCAAACACAACTGAGGTGTTTTACTCTGAGTCTTTGGTGTGCTACGTACTTATTGTTCTATTTTGCACTAAGAATTTAACTCATCAGTAGTATTTTAAATAAAGATTTAAATTTTTTTCTTCTTTTCTGAGCACTTACTATTTCTAGACTTTAAGCCAAACCCAAAATTAGCTTTTAGTCTATGCTAAGATTCGATTTATAAACAAATAAAAAAAAAGAAACTGTTAGACAGCATAGGTTGGCAGTTAATGTGTTTTTAACCTTTTGGCCCCTAGGGATAGAATTATAGCTGGAAAGACTGTGAAACGGGAATATTTTTGATCTCTAGGGCCCCAAAGCCAATCGGATTATTTATAGAACTCAATGAGCATAGATGACATTTTAGTGCCAGATGATACATGCGACTTTGGCTACCTCTAGTTATTTTGGGCACCTTAATATAGCATTGATTTATTTTCTTGACTATAATTTAGTGAAAATGTACTTACAAAGTTTAACTTACTCTTACCATGGTCAAGTAGTGTAAACATTTTGTACTCAAATATAGATCTTTCCATAACAGCACATTATGGATAAGTTTTTCCTGGTGGCAGAGACATGCAAGGCAAGTATTCTGATTAGCTCCATTCCCAACCCATTAGCCAGCTATAAGGTAGATCCTTGGCTTTCTAAATCAGCACAGCGAACCTGATATATATTTCATTGTGACACTGAATTGTAAGGGGATTACAGCAAGCAAACCTGCAGCTTGTTTTCATTCCTAGAAATGCCAGTACAGAGTAAAATTGAGGTATTTCAATATAGTAATATATAATATGTACTATTATATTACATTATATTCTACATATACTACTATTATATACTAATATACTATATACTTATATATTATATAATATATTCATATATAAACTTTATATAATATAAAATATATGCCATATAATATATAAATAATACTTATAGTTATATCATACTATTATATATGATATAATTATATATAATTGTTATATTACTATATATTTATATGTAATATATGATAATATATATATTATATAATATATCATATAATACCACAAGCCTTTTTTCTATAAAATAATAATTATTAAATATAATCTCAATATATTTATTAAACCAGGAAGAATAGGCTGAAATTTTTTTACGCAGAATAAAAAGTTGAAGTACATAATATATTTGAAATACAATTCCAAAATTAAAATCCTAAATATTTGATAATAGTTCATAATAACATTTTATAGTGCTGACTTAAAGTGTCAATTAACAATATTTTTAATTTGGAAATCTTGTGATATAAATACAATTATTTTTGTGCACAGAAACATTAGTTCTTCCAGATTACTCATAATTCTGATGTCAGATTTTATACTTAATTTTTCTGTATTTGCCATTTTGATCAGAAAATACAAAAAATATTTAATTCGTTGCATAAACCTCTGCTTCTATTTCATTTAAGTAATAAACAATATAAAATGTGTACATTATAATATCTTCACATGTATTGATTATGAAAAGAAAGGGCTGGCAATCGAATTGAGTGGTGAAGTACTTGTCTTAAATGTGTGAGGCGAGCCCTGTGTTTGATTCTCAGCAAACACAAACACAGGTTTTATGCTAACAGGGGTCACTTCTGTGTCTATTGTGATTCATGATAATGAAGCAGAAGCAGAGGTTGTTAGAGAAAGATCTACTGGTGACTGTTCACATGGAGCTGTATCACTTACCGGTCAGTCCATTGAAGCCGCCTTTAAAAACAACTGTCATCTGAATCATCTTTAAATATTGACCCAAACTGTCTGAGCTCAAATTCTAAACAAGGATCGCCCGCTAATATTGATTGTTCTGTGTTCCTAATCTCAACCATTGGACTGACTGGCATTGAAAGTCCACATGCGGGGGCGGGAACTTGACGGGGCGGGGTCAGAGGCAGCGTCAGGGGTGGGGCCCAGATACCTTGGCTGATTGGATTCTTCAAGGTGGGGCATCATGGGTGTCTATCCTTCCCTGGTTTTCTCTAACGGAACTGCTGCCTTCAGTATAATAATGACAAAGGTTCCATTTATACAAGTTTATAAGAGCCTAGTCTCTGATCTTGGGGGTAAAAGATTAGATCCAATTTCTCCCTACAGAACACCTAATTGTGTCTTAGGTGGAGCCACGTGTTTAAAGTTAGTTTCAACTCAGTGTTGAAATGAATTTAAAACTATTAAGTTTTACAGCTTGAGGAGAATGAAACTTGAAGCTAATCATATTGCTTTATTTAATCAATAACAGATATAAGCTCTGATTTTTAATCCTAAGTGTTCATGCACTCTAGAAACTGTAATAAACTTCATACAGACCAGCAAATTGTTAAAAACCACTTGATTTATTTCTCTTCTGAAATCACACCCTTCCTCAGCCATGCCACCTTTCTCTGTCTCAATCACACCTTTCTTAGTCACAAGCGTGCTACGTCTTTGTTCCTGAAGAACACAACTGTGTATTTAGGTAGAATATACAGTTCGCCAATTTCCTTTGCAGCTATGTTTTGAAGATGCTCTAAAAGAAAAGACCAAGTAGTTTTATACTTTAATGATTCCCGCTCTGGTTCTAATCCATTTGGTATTGAATATGTACTTCAAAATACATATTTGTTATTGTTTGTTGATATTTCACAACTGTCCATTAAGCCACATTTCTCCTACTAGTGGGCCTTTATTATTAAGCAGATTCCTAATATCCACATAGGCACATTACTGCTTGTAGGACCCTCCCTCAGGTAACCTACCAAATAACATGAAGTGACACACTTCTGCGTGACTGTAGACGTCATTGAGCATATGACAGTACTTCAGATTTTTTCTTAGCTCAGGGAAAGGAAAGCTTCCTGTCCCACAATACTTCCTCGTTCAAGCCTGCAGCTCCTTTCTTCTGAGCTAGGATAGAAAGATGGGGCTTCTTCCATCACAGAGCATTACTTGGGGCTATATGAACACTGACTCTGGGTCCCCCACATCAGGAAGGTGTAGCATTAGGTAGACTTTTTTTTTTTCACCTAAACCTCAGAGAGTAAGCCTAGAACTTGCTTCCTGCAGAACCAGCACCTGCTGCTTCTCAGGCCCCCAGATCACTCCTTAATCTCTTGGCACGTTTGAAAGGAGAAGATAATACCTTGTCAAAATGTCCATATACAATGAGAACTATTTTTTACAAAGCCAGATTTCTGTATCATAATGTAATACCTTTTCACCACAAAAAAAAAGAAAGAAAAGAAAAAATAAAGGGGTGGGGGTGGGGGTGGGGGAGAAACCCTGGCCAGTTGGTCCATGTCATACTAGAGATGCTCTCAGTGAAGGGTCAGGTGTAATGTTTAACCTGGAGGCACTCGCTGCTGTTTGGAAACAGAAACTCTGCCAACATGCTAAGGTTTTGGAAATGGATTTAGAAAAGGCTCTTGTTTATACTATCCCAAAAGGTTTAGATTTTTAATAACCAGAGAGACATTGTCAAATAGACAGACCATCTAACACAGGCTATGGCTGTGCCACTGTAACTCAAACAATAAAGATTTGAGGACTGGGGTTGATGGCTCATGTTGAACTGTGACTTTTAACAAACACTCACGCGCGCGCGCACACACACACACACACACATGCACTCATGCATACACACACACATGCACACATATGTATCATGTCTGTGTGTGTGTATGTGTTTGTGTGTGTGTGTGTGTGTGTGAATTTTACTTGGTATGGTTATTTTTCTGATGCTGGAGATAGATTGAAAGGCAAGGGCTTTACCACATCACAGACCCATTTGTTATTTTAGGAAGAAGAATTCTAAAACCTAAGGGAACAATCTCTCCCAAATGTTTGGAAACAGTTTTTGACCTATCAACCCAGAGACTCTGAGGGCTGAGAACTGGGAAATGCAGTAGAATGAAGAAGAGCTGAGCTTGTGATTCCGGGTTACCGGGTGCCATCCAGCTTAAGGCCTCTTATCTATAGGGTTAAAAAAAAAGAAACCCGGCAATACTATTAAAAGCAGCTATTACTTACTCGAGAATTGATAAAAGTTCTGATTCATCATCCAACCATTACTTGATCTTGAAGAGCTAGCCAGAGAGCAGGGGCTCACTGATAAAAAATGCAAAGTCCACAGCCAAGAGGTGTTGTCATTTATCTTCAATTAGCAAGGAAAGAATGTGATGATCTGCACTGAAAGTGAGTTCTAGCTATGTGCTGGCAGACTGCGGTGGCATAGGCAAGGCAGGCTCAGTAGTGGCTGGCAAGGCTCTATAGTGTGAATCAGCAGATCTATATTTAAATGCTAGGATTTCGGGTCCCAGACATGAAGCAACAAATGTTAGTTCACAAAAAATAAACTGAAAACAAAACAAAACAAAACAAAACAAAACAAAACTGTAGTTCTGAAGATCCCAAGAGAACAGTAAAAATCAACTTGCTGGACCATGGATAGCACTTTAAATTTTTTAAAAAATAACTCTTCACACATTTAACATTATTTAATCTTCACAACAACTCTGTGAGGTGAGTGTTACCAAGCCCATTGTACAGCCAAGAAACCAAGGCTTTAAATATTTTTAAGTATCTTTCTGAAAATCATACATTCATGAAGGAACAGACACAAGGCTCAGACCCCCTCTCTTTTGTCTGTCTCCCGTTTCTCCACATGTCTTCACCCTCTGTGTACTGGACCTGCTGTGTGGATGGGAAATGTGAAGAAATAAATAAACTGATTTAAATCAACATGTTTTGAGTATCTTATGAGTGGAGTTATCTAGGGGACTTAGAATCTCTGAATCTGGATTCACCAAATAGGTACTAAGTGTTAACATCTGGTGTAGCACAGACTACCTTATGGTGCTGGTTCATGGATGTTTAAAATATCCCAAAGAATGTCTGTAGAAATCTTTTCTCTTATGCCTCTATAAAGTGTGGCACTCCCCCACCCATACAAATTATTGTCCTAAAACATTCTCAAACCTTCTGTCTGTTGGTGAGCATGATTTTCAGTGCTAATAGAGTACCAGGACTCTGAAGGAAGGGCAGCCAGGTACCAAGCTACCTCCTTTCCACCCTCAACCCAACTCCCCTCTACCTCTTGCTGACATTTTACGACATACACATTGACAGCAACACTGGTTTTTCAATCATGAACGAGTTCACTTTGTTTAGAAACAACAGTGCTTATCACATGACTTAAACCAATCAAAGCCTCACTTACATTAGACATAAAAATACAATAAAAAAATCAACCACAAAATATAAAGTCAGTATGCTTAAGAACCAGGCCTATACATTTCCCATATGGTACATTTTCATTAATATTCTATGCAAAAGAATTCAGGTTTTTGTCACAGCAATGGGAAAAACACAGCTAGAAACAATGTATACACCAAGTTGTAGAAACAATGTATACACTGAGTTGATTTATGTCTATCTCACATAAACATATTTACTCTTAAGCTATCTAGCTGGACACACAAGTCCCTTCCAAGAGTCTGGCTGCATGGATATGCGGCTCAAGTAGAGACAGGGATGAATCTGATGGACTTGGAAGATTTAGGTGAGTCCTTCCATGTCCCAGTGCTGTTTGTCGGGCTTCGGTTGTTAGAATAAGATGTCTGTCTCCGGCTCATGCTATCCGAGTCATCCTTGGTGAATTTCTGTGCTATGCTTTGGCAGCATGGGAAGCTCTGGACACAGTCTTGTAGGAGATGACCACTAAAAAACATGTATATCCACGGGTTGCAGCAGCTGTTCAAGGAAGCCAGTAACGCTGTGATTGTGGTGGAAGGGTTTTCGGAATCTGTGTGGGAAACGAGGAGAGAGATCATATCAACAGCCAGAGGGAGACCCCGAACACTATGCCCTACCGACTAACAAGTCAAAAAGCTCCATATTAGTGATAAAAATGGACATTTTATTTGTTAGGGAAATGGTGTTTCAGGGAAATGAGTACTTTTTGGAGACGGGTTGTAAAAGAAAATGTCTTAAGATTAGTTCAAATAGTTTAACCAGTCACTGTTAGAACTCTTCAATAAATACAATGGATATAAAGTCTAAGAAGATGAAGATACTGAATAACTTATTTTAAAACTATATACTATACAGTGGCAGGAGCCTTTGTGAAGGTATTCACAAGGACGTATTAACAGACTGGACATTTGAAGTGTTTATAATCACATAAACTAAATTGTATTCATCCTAATAACTTGGGCAATGCCATATGGGCTGTTCAGCAGATATCAATGAAAACCCTATGGAAGAGGGTATTTAAAATAGAATCCCAGCTTCAGTTGAATTTTTGTGAATCATTAGACATTTGGTTTGATTTTAAAAGACTGTCCTTGATTGTACTTCAAGCAATTAAATTATAATAAGAAAAACATCTGGGTTGTATATGGCCCCATTTCAAACAACAGGAACAAAACAAAAATTAAAACAGACCAAAAAAAAAAAAAAATCCAAAGTAGCTGAGTTAGGGAGTCCAACAGGATTTTGAACTATTCAGTGAATGACCCCTAGTAAGCTACATGGCTATCAAAGTTTTCATGGTGAAACTATTTGAACTGTTATTAAAAAATAAGAAGAACCATCAAACATCAACTGTCTTCTGATTGGTATATGACTTCTAACACCGCACTTTTGTCATGCAAAAGAAACTGTAGACCAGTGGTTCTCAACCCGTGGGTCACCATGAACAGCCTTGTCACCTGAGACCGGCTGCATATCAGATACTCACGATTGGAAGCCTTAGCAAAGTTACAGTTACGAAGTAGTGACAAAGCCAATTTCATGATTGGGGGTCATCACAGCACGAGGAACTGTGTTGAGTGTAGCCGGACTGGGAAGGTTGAGAGTCACTGGTGCAAGCCATTCATTGCTCTGTGCTAGGTGACCATAAGCCACGCACAATATTAAAAATAACAGGCATCTTCAACATGTGTAGTACAAGGCAAAATTCTACTAAACTGTGTCTAAATCACAATAAAGCAATAGACAGAATTTTAAAATGTGATTGGCATTGACCAAAAGGACTTTACATTTATTTACCACTATGAGCAATGCAGCCTTTAAAAGTATTGGCTTAAACGAAATCTATGAACACTCAAAATAATATATTTAAATGCATTGTATATATTCCAAACCCCAATCTTAAAATTACAGAAAGGTATAGCTTCTCCCAGATATTTATATCCCGATTAGAGTTTTCATCAGGAAATCTTCTGTAACATACTTGGTTTGGAAAGTCTTTTTTTTTTCTAATTAAAAGAAGATATATTACAAGATCAAAAATAAATAAACAATAAACTCCTGGGAAATGGATTTTTCTGTTTTGTGAATGAACTGAAGTAAAACTAGCCAGTTGGGATGGGGAACTTTCACAATTAACTACAGAGGGACTTGTGTGGCGTGAATAGTTTTGTTGTTAACTTGTGAATTTAGCTGATCAAGACTTCTGATTTGGATGCCAGGAAAAGAAAGTTATTACAGTTGGGAAAATTAAAACGTTATAATGAAGACGGATTGTACGAACTAAATGCAAATTTGGAATTTCTGACTTCTTAAATCCGTTCTGTTTGTTTCAGAACAGCGTGTCTATCTCTAACCTTGGTCTTGGAAGAATCTCACGGGAAGTTTTCTGTCGATTATGAGGGTTTCCTTAATCCAACAAAAAGTAGCCAAACCACGAAGAATATTCCCCAGAGCCTCTACGGGAAGGCAGGATATCCAAGAACCCTAAGTAATTTGGCAAAATGTCACAAGTGTTTTGCAACTAGTGACTCTAGGCACAGCTGGTGGCCTTAGGGTGGTCACACATGCTGCAGATGCTGAATCCTGGGCCCCAATGTACCCGGGATGGAGGTCCCAGGAATTTGCAATTTTGTTCATTTATCCTTTGTTCATTCTATCCTTATGTAGAAGCTTAGCTATTGAACAGGTTGTATGAAAAATAACATACATACACACACACACACCACAAACACCCCCCCCCCACACACACACAAATACACACACACCACAAACACAGACACACACACCTCTTCCATAGTAGTCTCAGTACATACCGGTCCAAATGAAATTGGTATCCCAGACTGACCACATCTGGACGATGAAGAAAGGTGTCCAGCAGAGGATGTAGGCGCTTACAATCACAAAGGTCATCTTCACTGTGCGGATCTTGGCACGGGAAATGCTCTTCACACTGCTGACACAAGGCGTGACCAGAAGCCCCTTGTGGAAGGGACCCGCGGCTTCCCCAGAGCCCTTGCCGCCTTTGCTCTGTCGAGATGCTGTCTTCCCTCGGACATTGCGCCAGATGTGGTAACAGATGAAGCCATAGCAGGTACCCAAGATGATCACGGGTACCACGAAGACCCCGCTGGTCATCCAGGTCACGTAGGCGCGGGTACCCCAGGGCGGGATGAAGGTAGCCCAGCAGTCTTGGGCTTTGGTGCCATTGTTCACCTCGAATTCGATCACAGAGAAGATAAAGTACTGTGGTATGCTCAGAACGAAACTCAGCCCCCAAGAGGCGGCGATCATGAGGCGCGAGCGGCGCGCGGGCTGCTGCAGGGTCTTGAGCGGGTGGCACACGGCGATGTAGCGGTCAGCCGTCATCACCACCAGCATGTAGGAAGATGCGAACATGGCAAACACCTGCAGGTGCTTCACCACCCGGCACAGCCAGTCCGGCCCGCGGAAGCGGTAGGTGATGTCCCAGCACAGCTGTGGTAACACTTGGAAGAAGGCGACCGCCAGGTCTGCCAGGCTGAGGTGTCGGATGAAGAGATGCATGCGGGATGTTTTGCGTGGCGTGCGATGCAGCGCCAGCAGCACACTGCTATTACCCAGCACGGCCACCACGAAAATCACCGCCAGCACGGTGACCTCCAGCTTCGCCAGCTCCTCGTTGCGTACGTCCCCCGGCGGGCCGCCACCTTCCCCGAGCCCAGCTGCTTCCCCGCTGCTGTTGGCGCCCTCGGTGGTCAGAGGCCACCACGGGCTGGAGTTGCCCGCGGGCAGGTCGTGGGAGCCTCGCGGGAAACTCATGCTGTCGGCACAGAGCCGGGGAACCCTGTCCCTCGTAGGCTGCTTCCTCTTCTCCAGGAGGACCCGAAGACCCGCGTCTTAAGCTCTGCGCGCCTTCCTTCCTTCCCTCGCTCTCTCCGCTGTGCAATCCCACGCGCGCTCAGAGTGGTTTTGGATGGGATGTTCGAGCGTGTCCCTGCTCCGGCTTGCCCCGAGGCAAGGGAGCGGACTCTCCCTGCTCCCAACGCAGTCTTAGGCTGCCTCAGGATGCGCTCCTTCTCATCTTAGTGGCTGGAGACTGTCCCCTACCCACAACCCCTCCAAGTCGTTGGTGATTTGTCCTTTTCGCTTTGGTGGTGCAGGGGTGGAGCTGAGACTCCTAGATTCCTCTGCAGAGCCGGGCGCTTTCTGATCTGCTCCAAACTTCTCTGGGCTCCTCGGGATTTCTCCAGCTTCCTTTATAAGCCAATTTAAAGTCATGCAGCACGTCAACAGGTGTAGTAAAAGCGTACTTAGAGATCCGCGTCTGCTGCTGCTGCGAACTTAGTGCGCCTGGACTTGGGGTCTCCCCTTCCAAGCCCCCAGGCCTTGTGTTTCCCTGCCTGGCGCTTATCCCTAGGCTAGCCACTAGGGCTGATTTTATTCCCTGCCCGGTTTACCCCTGCACTTTGAGGGTAAAAATCGCGTGACCTCCTTTTCTGGTGACTCTCTCACCCTGCCTTCATTCGCGAACAGGAAAGGCCCACTCACTTGTACCCTTCACTCCTCTTGCTGGGTAAGCGTAATCTACCTTGGTGACTCTACTCTAGAAAGTCCAATTCCCAAAGCAGCAGGGGGCAAGAACTGGGCTGCACTGGCTGGTGGAGACCTTGTCCAATTAAATGACTAAATTCTGCTGACATTTCTTAGGGCAGACAGAGAGAGCTGAGGACCAGTGTCTGGTCTACCAGTCTATCTCCATCTCTGCCTGCCTGCCTGCCTGCTTGTCTGTCTGTCTGTCTGTCTGTCTGTCTGTCTTTCTGTGTCTCTTGTATCACTCTGTGTCTCTGTATCTGTCTTGTTTCCCTCTCCCTCTGTGCGTCTCTTCTCTCTCCCCCACCCCCTGTAGATAGGGAGAGGGAACGAGGCACTCGGAAGGAGGAGAAGAACTCCTTCCCTCACCCCACGCACCCCCTCCCCCGCCCCGGTAATTAATTATTTGCTCTGGCCTTCTGCATCCAGCTGTGGAGACAAACACTCCTATAGACTCCAGCAACTGTCTTAACTCTGGGGAGAGAATGATACTGAGGACAGCAGGGGGCGCTGTTTCTGAAGAAGGAACACAAACCCATGTTACAGATGCAGGGACAGGAACTTCAGTTTCACGGTCAGAGCGTTGGTGTGTTGTGGCAATAGTACAAACCTAATTGATCCTGAAAAAATATTTTCTCTTGTGAAGTACAATCATAAACATCAAAAGATTTTCTTCGGTAAAGTTAGTTTTGCTAGAAACTCAGGGCCGATGCATTCAGAGCCAGGGACTTGGAATACTTGAATCAGTCGAGTTTCATCATGGTTACATAAGCGTCTGTCTATGCGTCTTAAAACTGGGAATGAAAGTATGTGTTAACTCTCAGTTACAGAGTTAATGGAGGATCAAGCAATGCCACGGCCCAGTAGAGAGGTTCTGTGAACATGAAACTCGGCGGTGCATCCTTCCAAGATGGCTGGCAAAGTACAAAAGAGAAAGGTTTCCAAACCACGTGCCTGAGAAAAAGAAAACAAACCCTTCAAGCAGTTAGATTATAGTCACTGTCTTAGAGTGGTAACTTTATAATTTTTTTTGAAGACAGAAATTTCTTTATTAGTGTTTTGTATGAGAAATAATGTCTGACCCTAGTGTCTGCAAAAACAGTCCACTGGTCAGACAGAGCCAGGAGCTTGACAGCTCTTGGGCTGACACATTTGGACTTTAGGTTTTCCTGAGAGAAGGAATAGGTAGCCTTATCCCAAAGAGATGGTTAGTGGCTTCTCAGGAAATCACAAGTGCTAAGCATTTGATACAATGAGAAAATTATGTTCAAGTGTCCAATTCATAAAAGAAACTTACTAGGTTGAATCAACAGATACAATTGGAAGATACCATATTATTCACTGATAACGTTACCAGCTACCCATATTAACACATATTCACACATACATGTCTTTGTGTGTGTATGTGTATTTGTGTGTGTGTACTTGTGTATATGTGGGTATGTGTGGAGTGTGTGTGTGTGTGCATAAACACACAAATATGTTTGCATCGACATGACACTCTTCTGTGTGCCATAGGGCCTAGCAATTAGTTTTAAAAGTGTTGCAAATTCTAGAATCAGTTTTTTTTTTAAACCTCACATATTTTAAAAACAATGTCAATTTGTATTCTGGTTCCATATTCAAAAGAAAATAAAACCATTAAAATACACATCACTCGCTGGACCCCACTACTGAAGTCCTTCAAGATGGGTAAAGGAATTGTAGGCTTTGGAGAGGAAAAGAACCCAGCAGTCTTTTCTGAGGCATCTTGTGCTTTCTCTTCTAGCTCGTTGGATTTGTTGTTTTAGTATGAAGAGTTTTTCTCCCTTACTCTACAAGGGTTTCAGCTCACTGTTTTGGGGCATGGGAGCGAGATGGCAAAAGAGAAGAGTGGAGGCTAGAATGTGCACACCCAGGTCACTGCTGCTTTTCACCCACTGTTCTTTTTTTCTACCCAGCAGCTCCAGATGTTTAATCCATGGAAGCAAGGGTGTTCTTCCTTGACTAGCTGGAACTTTGT
This sequence comes from Mus caroli, assembly GCF_978045245.1. Classification (NCBI taxonomy): domain Eukaryota; kingdom Metazoa; phylum Chordata; class Mammalia; order Rodentia; family Muridae; genus Mus; species Mus caroli. Next base: position 122,034,593 of record NW_028227264.1, on the reverse strand, counting down.
TTTAATCTTTGAGCTGCAAAAGCTTCAATCTCTAAAATATTGTTGAAAAATATTCATATATTTTCCTTGAAGATGACTGTCTTAGTCTCTCCCTGCAAAAACCATCATGACCAAGAAGCAAGCTGGGGAGGAAAGGGTTTATTCAGCTCACACTTCCACATTGCTGTTCATCACCAAAGGAAGTCAGGACTGGAACTCAAGCAGGTAAGGAAGCAGGAGCTGATGCAGAGGCCATGGAGGGATGCTGCTTACTGGCTTTCTTCCCCTGGCTTGCTCAGCTTGTCTTCTTATAGAACTCAAGACTACCAGCCCAGGAATGGCACCACCCACAATAGGCTAGCACCCCCACCCCCTAAATCACTAACTGAGAAAATACCTTACAGCTGGATCTCAGGGAGGCATTTCCTCAAGGGAGGCTCTTTTCTCTGTGATAACTCCTGCTTGTGTCAAGTTGACACAAAACCAGCCAGTACAATGAAATAGGTGATTGTTCAAGTTTTGGGGATTTCATGGGCATTCAAAATATTTATCTCTCCTTTTCAAATATGTAACCCTAGTCAATATATGTTACCTGCTATCTCCTCATTGAACCTTCTCTTCCAAATTAAAGCAACACACCTCCAAATTATTTTACTCAGTAGAGGATTTGATGTTTTCACAGTTCCTAAGAATAACCCTTATGTTACAATGCCACCTGTAAGCTCTGTGAGCCTGTTCTTGGGTCTTATAGACATGAGAAATCTCTGATTGATTATTTAACATACCATATATACATGGTATTTTTCTTCTTTAAGATGAGAAGATTGTGTGGGATTTTTACCTGTCTCTGATTTCTTCTTTGACAGTCAGTAGTAGAGGCACCCACGAATCTCGTATTCCTGAATTAAAATGTCTAAATTCACTATGTTTGATTTCTGAGATAATATTATAAACTGTGGATGGAGAAAGCCATTATTGTCTGACATTAAAGATGAGTGAAACATTACAGAGTATAGCAACGTAACCAAAGTTACAATGTTCCAAGTGACTGATCAAGAGGCAAAGACAGAACCATTTGGTGGTTAGGGCTCTCAAGTTACAATGTTCCAAGTGACTGATCAAGAGGCAAAGACAGAACCATTTGGTGGTTAGGGCTCTCGCTTTTATGTCTCAGTGCTCTCATACGCATTAGCATCCAGCACATCTCCATGGAATGAACCAACAAATGCTACGAAAGGAACTGGGTTTTTGTTTGTTTGTTTTTGAGACTGGGTTTCTCTGTGTTAGCCCTAATTGTCCTGGAACTCACTTTGTAGACCAAGCTGGCCTCAAACTCAGAAATCCGCCTGCCTCTGCCTCCCAAGGGCTGGGATTAAAGGCATGAACCACTGCCTGGCCAGAAACTGGTTTTTGAGTGCTGTTTGAATATCCAATTAAGATACATGGTGATTGGATAAATCAGGGAAGAATTGACAAGGAACTGCTCTGGAGCCCCTACATTTTATAGCAGGTCTCTGGAGAAGACCAGCATTTATGCTTGGAAAGGGTGGGTTGGTTCTAGTCATTCTGTCTGGAGAATTCCAGATTGGTTATTGTATTTTACCTTAAAACGTGTTTTCCCTATGGAGCCTGAACCAGCCATCTTCTATAAGCTGGCAAGGCTTCCCAGTGGAGACATTGGAACACCAACCCAGTGGTATCTATCTTATTTTGATATTTTGGCTGTTATCTCTTAGAAGCCTGATCATTTCTAATGAGATACAGAAAAGGGATGGATCCAGATTTGGGGGGTGGGGGGGGGGTGGGGGAGGACCTTGGAGGAGTCGAGGGAAGGGAAAGTGTAATCAGGATATAACTTTTTTAAAAAAGAAAACATTCATTAATTAACTTACATTAATTAACAAACATTAACTTGCAGCATACTCACTGGATTATGAAAACAGGCTTCAGGACTTAGTATTATTATTAAAGACTTATTTATTTTCTTCTGTGATAACAGGGCTCATGGGTGCAAATGTAGAGCCATGACACACACACAAAAGCTCCCATGCTCGGTAAAATGTCAATCACTCTGAAACTTAATGAAAGATTGGAATTTCATTGCTTATATAATAACGGATTATAGCCATTCCCAATCCTGCCATTAGAGAACCTGTAGAAAACTCACTCAAAGAAAACAACCCTCCAGCCAGGATTTTATAAAAATAACATTTTAATCGAGAGTTTAATGCAATGTATTTGAATGTATCCAGCCTTTCCCCCAGCACCCTACACATTCCTTACGATCCAACACCTCCTCCCCACACACAACTTCTGGTATTTCCTGTCACCCATCAAATTCAGGCTGTGTTAGACAACTACTTTTGGTTGTGGTCCATGCAGTAGATGTCACACTTAGAAAACCAATGTGTATTTAAAATCTATTTGAGATTTCAAGCTTTTTATAAATATAAACAAACTTAAATGGTTGTGCTTAAAAGTCTTTGGCTCTTAGCATACTGATAACCACTTGGATTGTTACATATTCACATGGTGTCTTGGATACTCTGTCCGGAATTGGATGATCTTCAAGACTCATAGTTTTAAGAGGTTGGGCCATTCCTAGTCTGCCTGTCTTTGGACCCTTTATGAGAAGAGAAGAGGTGTGTGAGCTAGCATGAGGAATTGTGATATGACCCATGATCTTTTCTTTATGGCTTGAATACTTTATGTAAAACGAATGACTATTTCTACTTCTCTCTTTTTTCTTTCTATAGGGTGGACAGAGTTTATTTTCACAAGAAATATATTCTACTTTTGCTCATGTTCAACTCTTTCTCTGCCTGCCTCCCCACACCCCTGTCAGGTACTTCCAAATTTCCTGAAGCCTCTTCTTTGTACCAAGAGTATGGAATATGATTCATTTTCTTTTCCATTAGGATTTTTACAGCAATGATTGTGTATTTATAAGCAATTTATCCATGAACAAAGTAGATATATCGCTTGAGAGGAGGCCGAATCCATGTGTGCAGCAGCTTCAATGTGTATATGAGAATCTCTAATATTTAATTACTTGAGTATTTAAGATATGGGTATAAAATGCAATAAGCTTAAAATATTTGGAGATATGCCTTGATGTTTTCAGTGACACTTAATCCGGCTTTTAAAATGTATATGGGAAACCACGAGGCAGAAATGGCAGGAAAGGTGCCGCCCTGTAATCAGGAGGGTTGGGATCCATTCCTGCGCTGACATTACTATTAACAAAGGAAGAAGCGGCATGTAACTGCAGCTTGAAAAGACATTCATATCTTCCAGGAAACATTCATGACCTTGTACTTAATCAGCCAGTCCGTCTTCCCTTTAACTCCCCATATAAAAGCCCAGCCTGAATAGCAGCATCTTGCTTTTGGTTTTGCAAACCTTGAGCAGAAATTATTTCTGATTTTGGAATATATAGCATTTCGCCTGTGGTATAATATGTAGTTGTACAGAGATTATAGTATGAATAGTTTCATAACTTATTATGTGCAGTTATTAAAATTGAAAAATAAATAAAAGGGAAAGATAATTTATAACTTCCAATCAGCAAGAGGCTGAAAAGGGAAGTAGTAAGCCAATGGTGGCTGAACATGGAGAAAAAAATAGAAAGACCACAGAGGACCTGCACCAAGAGATGTAAATACCTCCTGAATAAGAGAATATAAATGCTCTGACTTTATGACAGATTAAGTATATAAAAATTAAATTAGGATATAAATTACTATGAATAAGTTTACTAAGCTACAGCTAACTAATGCACTATATTGAACCTATAAATGCAGACGATATACCTTTTTTCACATACTCATAAACAAAGATAAACACAGTACATAAGACATTCTCATTAGCATACATATTAGCCAAACTTTCATTGTGCTAAGTACTGTCATCAGCTGGAATTAAAATAAAACTAAGCAAGTCATTCTCTTTCTACTTTCCAAATTTAATTTTTTTTTTTTTTGAGAATTTCACAAAGAGCACAATTAAGTTTGATAGGATCTGCTCCTCATCCCCCTTCCGACTTCTCCTGTGTCCTCCGCATGGCCCCCTCTCAAATTCATGTTGAATTCTATAGCTAGGAGTGTAGCCTTGTGAACCCTTCCCCCCTGGAATGTTGGCTGGTGTGCTCTTGGGCAGCCACAGATGCTGAGAGTTTTGGTCACAACATCTCTATCGTGTGCAGAAGTCAATATTTCAAGGAGGGAGAGAAAAGAGCTCTAGAGAGGGGATAGAGTAACTCAGGTGGTATGAAGGGGGAAATGGGAACAATGCATTGTGGGGGAGATGGAACAGGAGAGGGAGACAAGAGGGCAAAGCAGGGAGAGAGGACTGGAGAGAGATAAATAATACTAAGGATGTTTAAAACTTCAACAGGGAAACCTACTCTTCACGATTTCTATACTTAAACTTTTATACCATACATATATAATAATAGTTTAATTGGAATTATCCCACTGAATGTGGGATACACCCCCCCCCCTTAGAAAACATAGATGATCAACCAAAAATCCCAGTTCAAAGGGTAGGATAACTCCATTCAAACTCTTGGTGAGAGGGGTCTAAGAGACATTGCCATTGCCCCTGGTTGCCTGCCAAACTTGAGGGTAAGCCCAACCTTATTGTGGAAGACAAACAGTTAGTCACAGGACTTGGAAAAAAATCTAACATGTACTGACCTGGAAGCCTGCTCTGGGATGGCCAACTTTCAATGTCAGAGTAAGGGGAGAAAAGCTCTCAGCAGTTCTAGACAGTTATAAACCCTGCAGGCTACAGGAACAGCTGGCCTAGCAAGATAGGCCAACTGGTACAATATATTGGCGATAATATGTTGCAGAGATGGGGTGCAGAGAGGGTAACCAAAAGCTGTCTGTCTGGGCTCAACACTGTTGAGTTGGCTATAATATAGTCAACTATACGACTCATGACAGGCGAGATCAACACCACAGAGGAGAGCCTTATATTTGCATTTTACTATATAGTATATAGTTGATCTAGTATCCTGCTGCTTTCTAAAACCTTATCCTCATATCCATAGATTAGAGCAGTTCTCATCCCTCATTAGAAAAACTTCCTTTTGCAGCAGATGGAGAACAACAACTAGTCAAAATGTACAGAATGAGTAACTGCGCAGTGCTCATCCCCAAAGAGGGGGCATCTATAACACAACTTCTACTACGCCCAGGGTTTGGGGACACAATGGAAGAGGTAACACAAAGACTATAGAAGTTTTTAAAACATGCAGTATCTTCCCAGTCAGCCATGTCATATGGAAGTCAACATTTAAGATAACTATTCAGATTTGATTTTCACAGTCATCAAAAAAAAATCAAGCCAAACGTTGGCTGTTCAGAAGCTCCTCGGACCCCCATCCCAAGCTATTTCCTCTCATTAACAAATTACAGTGCCAGATACATAACTTATCCACCTGGGTAATAAAACCCTTGTTTTGTCTACTTTGTGGGTTCCTTTTTCTACAACCCTTATCCAGCCCTATTCTATCCTTCCAAGCTCCAACACTAGAGAGGAGAGGAGAAAGAAGCCTGGGGAAGGGGGGAAGGGGGGGCCAATACCAGTAGACTACTTCCTGCTGATCAGAGTTCTTTGGGGAAAGTTTCATCTTCTCAGCCAGGACATCCAATTTCTTCTTCTCTTCTCTTTGTGCATGACCCCTTGACAAACCACAATGAACCTCCCTGACAACCAGCATCCAGCAGCAGCAGCAGCTGCAGGAGGAGGAACAGCCACAGAAAGAACAGCACTCACGCCAGAGCTCTCGCATTTATATACCTGTTCAAGAGTCCCCAGAGTCCAACCATCTCACATTATCTGCAACTGGAAAAACCACAGAGCCCTCCCCACACCTAGTAGAGCATGAGGCAAATCAGTCACCTGCTGTGGACAATCTAAAGCAACCCCATATCCCACAACTGGGATTGAAGCAAAATGTATTCCCATAACATTTCTGTGTTTTTAAAAGAAATCCAAATCCTTACTATGACTTGTTGTGTTGAATTTTATAACAAGGCTTTGTTATATTACATAACCATGTGTGTGCATATATATATATATATATATATATATATATATATATATGTGTGTGTGTGTGTGTATGTATATATATATATATACACACATATATATGTATATATATTCATGTTAATATATGTAAGTGATATATTTTCATTCTTAATGTTTTATTGTTTCTAGTATTTACAGCTATGTGGGCACTGCTTTAATATGTACCATGTAAATACAAATATCAGGAAAAAAAATCATTTGGTTTTGTTTAGGATCCACTGTTAACCAGAGCCATCTGTGTGATCACTGGATTGGGACAACCAGCTGGAGTCCAATGGGCTCACCAGTGGGGTAGACAATAGAAGGCATCTGTCTGTATCAAGTATCTCAGCAGTGAGAGGTAGCAACTCAACTACTCCCATGTCTCTCCTCCAACCAATTTTGATTGGTAGAAGGTGTATTCTTTTTGATTGTTTATGTGTTTTTTCTCTGTGTAGCCCTGCTTGTCCTGCAACTCACTCTGTGGATCCACTTGCCTTTGCCTCTCAAGTGCTGGGATTCAAAGTCTGCATCACTACCATAGTTCCATTCTTACACAGACTGTGCAAATATTTTTCAAGTGTGTAGTTTTTCTCTGTGTAACTGAAAAAAAATATGGGTTGGCTCCATTGAAGATTAAAGCATATTAGAATGTAAATCCCCGTTAGATTTAGTGTCAATCAGATCACCGGTGATGGATGAAAAACCAGTTTGTTGAAGCTATGAAGATAGAGAACAGAATGAGGTCGGCAAGGAAGTGCAGACAATTAGCACACAGTGTTTCTCTTAGACTTCAAATGTCTTGTTCAAAAAGGCACCTGGAAGTATTACTAGAATATCGCAGGTCCTCGATAAGTGGCTGCTGTTGCTAACTTTGCCCACCATCATCATATCATTTACCAGTCTCCGGCAGTTATATTGGGACCAATTGGAGTAAAATACAGCATGGAAAAGTTAAAAGTAAGCAGTAACAGTAACAATATGTAGCTAAATTCTGTCAATCACGCAGGCTTCAGATTTTTGTATAACTCTTTTAAGCACCACAAAACCATGAGATACAAGTATTAGTAGTCCATTGTCTAGATGAGTGTTGCACAGATGAGCTCACACAGCTCAGACCTAGCCTGAGTCTAGGCATGTGCAACTTATAGCATTCACCTGGATTAGAGCACAGTAGAAATGTGACTTTGTACTAATATTTAGTATTTTAGGATGTGTTTGTGATCAAGCAAGAGAAGCCCATGCAACCTTTTGTTGAGTCCTTAAAGGACTTTATAAGTATCACAGACACATAATTATCTATAGAGTTGCACTTTCTAAATGTGCAGTAAAGCTCAGGAGAAACAATCTTGCTGCACAAGAAACACAGGTAAGAGATACATGTTGACATTCTCAAAGTTTCTCAGGAATCACAGCCTCCAGTGGCACCTTCTAAGGTTAGATATCTGAATAGAAGCATCTTTGGATTTTACCTTGTCTTAGTTTCTACTGATGTGAAGAGACACCATGACTAAGGCAACTCTTATAAAGGAAACCATTTAACTAGGGCTGGCTTACAGGTTCAGAAGTTTAGTCCATTATTGTCATGACTAGAAACATGGTGGCAAACAGGCAGATAAGATGCTGGAGAAGGAGCTGAGAGTTCTACATCTTGATGCACAGGTAGCAGAAAGAGACTGTGTATCACTCTGGGTGTTGCTTGAGCATAGGAGACCTCAAAGTTCATCCCCACAGCAACACACTTCTTCCAACAAGGCCACACCTACTCCAGCAAGGAAACACCTCCTAATAATGTCATTCCCTATGGGCCAAGCATTCAAACACACGAGTTCATGAGGGCTATACCTATTGAAGCCACCATACCCCTCAAATCAGTGGGAATTCAAGATTAACAGACACACACATGCACACACGTGTGTATTTGTGTGTATGTGTATTCATATTAATAACTCAGGCTTCAGATTGCTGTATAGCTTTTTTAAGTGCCACAAAACTATGCAATACAAGAAGTATTAATAGACCATTGTATAGATGAATGTTGCATAGATGAGCTCAGACAATACACACACATACACATACAATATAAATATAAATATATGAGAGAGAGAGAGAGAGAGAGAGAGAGAGAGAGAGAGAGAGAGAGAGAGAGAGAGAGATTGGAGTTTAGAAATATGCTCATGAGATAATCTCCTACAAGAAACTCCAACTGTGAAATGAAGTAGACCACTGTTTATACAAGTTAAATATGCACAATAAATAAAAGCTAGCTAAGTATGATGCTTATTGTTTGTTCTTATACTGTACTATAACTACTTTAGACTCTTATGTCATCAAAGTGTTACTTTTTTTTTCAGTTAATTTTTCATTATGTGTATACCCATGTGTCAGTGTGGAAGTGTGTGTGTGTATGAGTGCTGTTCCCCTGGAGGCCAGAAAGGGGATCGTCTGGACTGGACTTGCAGAGTGTTTGAGTGCTCTGACATTGGTGTAGGACCCCTGTAAGTGCATTATTCCTCTTAACTCCTGACCCACCCTTTCAGCTTTAAGTTGGATTTCAATATTACCTTCTCACATTAGCTCTCTATTTTGTCCTGAAGACTCTCAAACTCGAGAGACTTGAAAACATTATCTATCTTACCTCAACTCCACTTCTTCCTTCCTCCTGTATCTAGCCCGTGGCTGGTGCTAGCACCAAGTGGCCCTGCATTCTTTGGCTCATCTCAATCCATTCTCTCTGAAAATATCTCACCAAGATAGTGTCAACTCTGAATCTTCTCCTTCCTTCCAGAGCACAGAGTGCACGCTTTCACCTTAACTAGAGGTAAAACGTTTAACCAGCTCCGCTCTAACCCTAAATACCAGCCTACCTCCCCTCCATCCATGTTTAAGACAGGATGGGAGTGGCTTACCTTTCATGAACTGTGACTTCCAGCTGATCTCAACTATGACGCATTCTGGAGGGCATTAGCATGCACCAGATTGGAACGAAAGGATGGTGTGCTATGGAGGGGACTCTTTCTTGGTCTTGAGTAGTGGCTCTCAACCTTCCTGATGCTGCCTCTTTAAATATAGTCCCTCATGTTGTGATAACCCACAATAATAAAATTGTTTTCATTGTTATCTCATAACTGCAATTTTGCTATTGTTATGGATTATAATATAAATATCTGATATAGAGGAAATGAAATGTGGCCCCTGTGGAAGAGTCCTTTGGCAGCTTAAAGGGTTGCAACCCATAGGTTTAGAGATGCTGGTCTTGAGTTACAAGATGACTGAGAAAGAAACCTTGTTAACAATCTCATGCAGGGGTTTGTTTTAAAGTAAAAGGTGCTCAGAAACTTTGGAAGGCTCAGAAGGCAAATTTGTAACACAAACACAGTTGCCACACATTCTTTCCTACTTTGAGTCTTAGGTGCAGTAACATTTTTGACCTGATTACAGAAGCACTCCTGGTTTGATGTCAGTCTTAGAAATAAACTCCCCAGCATAAGTCAGCCTGACAACTGACTTTCAGGTTGGATTTTAAAGACATGTTCAGTGGCATGAGTTGCCATTGGTCAACTGGAACAGGTTAAAACCAGTTCCAGCTACAATTCCTCCTCTAGCCATAGCATCATTAGCTGGTTATAAAAAATTACAATAATCACTTCTTTGGTTATTAATGACTGTGAACACTGATTGATGATTTATTTCTAGAAACACTGGGACTTTCAAATTCTTACTTTTCAAAGCATTTCCCTACATTTAGTTATTTTTCTTTTCTACTACTCTATGAATCCTGAGTTTAATGGATATTTTTCTTTTTTGGTTTATCTAGACAAAATTACCTCATAGATGATAGCTACTCAACAAATACTTTTTGGATGAATAATTGAAAATTGCCTAAATTTGGTTTCCTTAACATGGCATTATGTGGGGAAGGGTGAAATATTTCTGTGCTTTGTAGCACAGAATGATCAGCACTGTGCCAGTCCCTCACAGGAAAGATATCAGGCACTTTCTCAATTTTTTGTTTGTTTGTTTGTTTGACTTGGTTTGGTTTGGCTTGGCTTGGCTTGGCTTGGCTTGGTTTGGTTTGGTTTGGTTTGGTTTGGTTTGGTTTGGTTTTTTGGAAACTCGGTTGTGTGGCCCTGTCTGCTCTGGAACCCACTTAATAGACCAGGCTGTAGAACTCACAGAAATGGGCCTGCCTCTGCCTCCTACTGAGATTAAAGGTTTGTACCACCATGACTCTGCCACTTTCTCAGTTTGGGTTTTTGTTTGTTTGTTTTTGTTTTATTGTCTTTTATATTTTTTCTTTTCTTTTCTTTTTTTTTTTTTTTTTGAGGCAGGGTTTTTCTGTATAGCTCTGGCCTCGAACTCAGAAATCCGCCTGCCTCTGCCTCCTGAGTGCTGGGATTAAAGGCGTGTGCCATCACGCCCGGCTATTTTCTCAGTTTTAACAACAAAACTATCTCTAGGCAGTGCCAAAAATCCCAAATTGAGAACCACTGGGCTAGAAAGAAAATGCTTGCTAAGAGATTGAACTGTGTGACTGGGGGTGCTTTTGCTGTGTTTCTGTAAGTATCACTTCCAATTTGCTTTAATGACCTGGTGACAGGGGGTGTTTTTATGATTCTCCCCTCCCCCATGATTTACAGTACAGTTAGAGTGTGGACAAATGTAGATGTAATGCTTTTCAATGTGGTTTGGGATATTTATCACCACAGTGAAGGATGAAACATTTACAGGATCGTCTGCTGTACTATAAAATGTACCATTTATTGAAGTTCTATTCCTAAACATTCGGGTAGTTGTTATTACCCCATTTTAACAGTATTACCCCATCTTTTCAGTGTTGTGAAGGGTTTACTGTAGATCACACAGCTTCTGGGTTACGAGGCTGTTTGTTTATACCCTGCCTATCTGCCCACCAACCTCGTGGATTTTTTTTTTTCTACGTGGCATCTGCAGAGGTTACTACTGTGGGAAATGACAGAGACGTGGGGGGACATGCTCAGTCTTTCTGAGAAAACAATCCATTAGAATCAAATTCGAGCTTCTGAGGACTTATTCGTAGGTGGGGCTCATCCCTCTCTTCTGGGAAGGTCTGTGATGGATTCTTGGCAAGAGGGCAGTGGGCTGTTCAATGAAGTCAGGTTCGAGCTGCTGCTCTTCTCAGGTCCTCCTCCTGACTCTCCCAGCACACCAAGTGGATGTACCATGAGGCTACAGAACAGAGTCAGAACGCACTATATAAGATCAGCATTCTGCATATTTAGAGTTTTTGCGTATTAAATTGAAACCCAGTTAGTTATTGAATATCTAGAATAAGTGGTACTGTGGCAAATAAAATTGTGATATAATTCAAATGTCCCTTTCTCTGTTTTTTCTCTTCCTTCTCTTCTCTTCTCTTCTCTTCTCTTCTCTCCTCTCCTCTCCTCTCCTCTCCTCTCCCCCTCTCCCCTCTCCCCTCTCCCCTCTCCCCTCTCCCCTCTCCCCTCTCCCCTCTCCCCTCTCCCCTCTCCCTCTCCCCTCTCCTCCCCTCTCCCCTCTCCTCCCCTCTCCCCTCTCCCCTCTCCCCTCTCCCCTCTCCCCTCTCCCCTCTCCCCTCTCCCCTCTCCCCTCTCCCCTCTCCCCTCTCCCCTCTCCCCTCTCCCCTCTCCCCTCTCCCCTCTCCCCTCTCCCCTCTCCCCTCTCCCCTCTCCCCTCTCCCCTCTCCCCTCTCCCCTCTCCCCTCTCCCTCTCCCTCTCCCTCTCCCCTCCCCTCCCCTCTCCTCTCCTCTTTCTTTCTTTCTTTGTTTGTTTCTTTCTTTCTCTCTTCCTCCCTCCTTCCCTCCCTCTCTCTCTCTTTCTGTCTTTCTTTCTTTCTTTCTTTCTTTCTTTCTTTCTTTCTTTTCTTTCTTCCTTTCTTCCTTTCTTTCTTTCATACTTGGAAACAATGCAAAGGTTGGAGAAAATAGGTTCCACACTTTTATTTACAATTTTATGTTTTTCCCCTTGGGAAGGTAATTTTGTGTGATTCAGAGATGATTATTTCTTTTGAAAAAAATCATGTTATTCGTCTAGTATCCAAATACCAAATACTTTTGATTGTTGCTCCCACATCTGAGATGAATCTCTTCAGCACCCTGAATCTTGGAGTTATCTCCTCCAGTGTAATCAACAGCTTTAGATAAATTACACATAATTTTCTGATGCAGAGGCTAATGTTCCTCTGTGAGACTTAATCATCAGTCAAACTGATGGGAAGACAAATACACTGTTATTTTTTTAAATAGTAGATGTGATGAACGTTTTAATTTGTTAAAGTTACAGGAAAAAAATTTTTAAGTTTCAGTGAATTAGAGCATGTTAGAAATGTCACCTATCATTGAAAACATCTGGGGATCTGCTAAGCACTGCTTGTTCAAACAAATTGCATTTACAGGAGAATGCACAGACCTGCCTCGCCCTTTCTCTCTGTCTCTGTCTCTGCCTCTGTCTCTCTCTGTTTCTCTCTCTCTGTTCCTCTTTCCCTCTCCTTCTCTTCCTCTCACAACATTTTCTTCTTTCCATTTGAGAATCTCTCTATTATAAAAACCATCAAACAATGACTGTGACAATTATTAGGCTGTGAAAATACTACTATAAACCTAATTAAGATAAAATGTTGTGATGCCTGGGCCTTATTTAATGTGAATTTTTTCATTCATAAAGTGCTTCTCATACACATCCCACATTTTGTCTTCACAACAATCATGTGACATGTGGGGGTATGCAAAGTGACCTATTTCAGGCAAGGTTAATATTAATCTTATTCTTTTTTTAAATTAAGTATTTTCTTATTTTACATTTCAAATAATATTCCAAAAGTCCCCCATACCCTCCCCCCTCACTCCCCTACCCACCCACGCCCACTCTTGGCCCTGGCGTTCCCCTGTACTGAGGCATATAAAGATTGCAAGACAAAGGGGCCTCTCTTCCCAATGATAGCTGTCTAGGCCATCTTCTGCTACATATGCAGCTAGAGACACGAGCTCTGGGGGTAATGGTTAGTTCATATTGTTGTTGCACCTATAGGGTTGCAGACCCCTTTAGCTCCTTGGGTATTTTCTCTAGCTCCTCCATTGGGGGCCCTGAGTTCCATCCAATAGCTGACTGTGAGCATCCACTTTTGTGCTTGCCAGGCACTGGCATAGCCTCACAAGAGACAGCTATATCAGGGTCCTTTCAGCAAAATCTTGCTGGTGTATGCAATGGTCTCTGCATTTGGAGGCTGATTATGGGATGGATCCCCGGGTATGGAAGTCTCTAGATGGTCCATCCTTTTGTCTCAGCTCCAAACTTTGTGTCTGTAACTCCTTCCATGGGTGTTTTGTTTCAAATTTTAAGAAGGAGCAAAGTGACCACACTTTGGTCTTCATTCTTCTTAAGTTTCATGTGTTTTGCAAATTGTATCTTGGTTATTCTAAGTTTCTGGGCTAATATCCACTTATCAGTGAGTACATATTGTGTGAGTTCTTTTGTGATTGGGTTACGTCACTCAGGATGATACCCTCCAGGTCCATCCATTTGCCTAGGAATTTTATAAATTCATTCTTTTTAATAGCTGAGTAGTACTCCATTGTGTAAATGTACCACATTTTCTGTATCCATTCCTCTGTTGAGGGGCATCTGGGTTCTTTCCAGCTCTGGCTATTATAAATAAGGCTGCTATGAACATACTGGATCATCACCATGCCTGACCTAAAGCTGTACTACAGAGCAATTGTGATAAAAACTGCATGATACTGTTATAGCGACAGACAAGTAGACCAATGGAATAGAATTGAAGACCCAGAAATGAACCCACACACCTATGGTCACTTGATCTTTGACAAGGGAGCTAAAACCATCCAGTGGAAAAAAGACAGCATTTTCAACAAATGGTGCTGGCACAACTGGCTGTTATCATGTAGAAGAATGTGAATTGATCCATTTCTATCTCCTTGTACTAAGGTCAAATCTAAGTGGGTTAAGGAACTCCACATAAAACCAGAGACACTGAAACTTATAGAGGAGAAAGTAGGGAAAAGCCTCGAAGATATGGGCACAGGGGAAAAATTCCTGAATAGAACAGCAATGGCTTGTGCTCTAAGATCGAGAATTGACAAATGGGACCTCATAAAATTGCAAAACTTCTGTAAGGCAAAAGACACTGTCAATAAGACAAAAAGGACACCAACAGATTGGGAAAGGATCTTTACCAATCCTAAATCAGATAGGGGACTAATATCCAATATATATAAAGAACTCAAGAAGTCAGACTCCAGAAAATCAAATAACCCCATTAAAAAATGGGGCTCAGAGCTAAACAAAGAATTCTCACCTGAGGAATACCGAATGGCTGAGAAACACCTGAAAAAATGTTCAGCATCCTTAATCATCAGGGAAATGCAAATCAAAACAACCCAGAGATTCCACCTCACTCCAGTCAGAATGGCTAAGATCAAAAATTCAGTTGACAGCAGATGCTGGTGAGGATGTGGAGAAAGAGGAACACTCCTCCATTGTTGGTGGGATTGTAAGCTTGTACAACCACTCTGGAAATCAGTCTGGTGGTTCCTCAGAAAATTGGACATAGCACTACCAGAGGATCCTGCAGTACCTCTCCTGGGCATATATCCAAAAGATGTTCCAACTGGTAATAAAGACACATGCTCCAGTATGTGTGGGAAGCCACATGTGCCGTTTTAGGGTGGCGCTGGGTAGCATAGGGTGGCACTAGCTACTGCTGGCCACCATGCTTACATAGGCAGTAAAGTTTTTTTTGCCAAGATGAGGTTTTGAGAATTACCCAATCAGATGAGAGACAAGTTAATCAATCAGATGAGAGAGAAGTTAACCAATCAGATATAGACATGCAAATGAGGTGGTAAGCATAACCCATGCATAACCAATCCAGGTGTGAGACATGCCTCTCCTAAGCCTATATAAGCAGCACCAGTTCTGGGCTTGGGGTCTCTTTGCCTCTACAATCAAGCTCTCCCAATAAACGTGTGCAGAAGGATCCTGTTGCAGCGTCATTCTTGCTGGCGAGTCGGGCACATAAGAAGTGCTGCCGAAACCCGGGAAAAGAAACATCTTCAGGCACAAGCGAAGACCCCCTGCTACAGGGAGGATTCAGAACTGCATCGCGGGGAAGGAGTGGTTAATAAAGTGTTCCTGTAAAACAGACTGCTGAGAAGGATCCAGCATGGATTCAGAACTCTTCAGCTGAGGAATGGTAGTACCGGTAAGTCTCCCAAATTGAACCCCGCGTTAAAGGGGGATATGTTTTTTAAGAAAAAGGAAAAGAAAAGGGAGGAAAAATAAAAGGAATCAGTGATAAAGAAAAGGAAATAGTGAAGGAAAGGAAAAAAGGAAAGGAAAGGAAAAAGGAAAGGAAAGGAAAGAAAGGAAAGAAGAAAAGGAAAGGAAAAAAGGAAAAGGGAAGGAAAAGGGAGAAAAGGAAAAGGGAAAAAGGAAAGGGAAAGGAAAAAAAGAAAAGGAAAAGAAAGGACAAGTTAAGGTTCACGGTTTTGGGACAAGTTATGCTTTTTTCTCCCATCGACCCTTTGTGGGTAGGTCTGATAGTTTTGGTCTTGTTTGTTCTGATATATGGACTCTGTTACTGATTAAATTGTCAGGCAGTCAAGACAGGTCAGAAAATCCTTACAGAGCAACAAGAAAGTATGTTGGAAGAGGAGAAGGGCTTAAAAAGAAAAAAGAAAAAGAAAGGAGACACAGTGTTATCAGGTGGACAGAAAGGACAAAATTAAGAGCTGAGGCAGAGGAGGAAGGCGAATTAGCTTCTGCCCCCCTCCCTATGCCTCCTCAGCAGCCGCCTATAAGCAGACCTTCTATTCGGAGGTTTGGAGAGAGGTTAGATTCTCCTTGCTGGGATGTCCTATTTTCACCAACCAAGCAGGGCAGAGATATCATGAGCCTCTAGACTTCAAAGTAATCAGGAATTTGGCTGAGTCTGTGCAGACGTACCTGCCTCCTATACTGTGGCTCAAGTAGAGGCCTTGAATAGACACTGCATGACACCGTCAGACTGAGCAGTCTTGGTGAAGGCATGCCTTTCACCTGGGCAGTATTTAGATTGGAAAGCCTTCCTTATTGAATTTGCAAATGAGCAGGCAGTGGCTAACTCTCCTGCAGGAAATCCAGCATGGGCTAGGTATATGCTGCTTGGTCAAGGTCGCTTTGCACAACAGACAGGATATCCAGTGCAGGTGTTTGAACAGGTGAATCAGATTGCCATAAGGGTGTGGAAATCATTGCCCACTGGTGTTGACTGTGTTGATGTGGGTGAGAGGGTCTGTTTGTGTGTTTCCCCAGGATCACCGACAATAGCTGTGGGTCCCAGAATGGCTGACCAGAGCAATTCAAAACAAGCAGAGCTATGAGGACATGGATGTTCCTGTGGCTGGGGGTGCTCCTGCTAGTGAGAACTGAAGAGCTCTGTGTTCCTGAAACCATGCCGTTGACGCATTTGGGTGTTTCCTCAATTCTTTACATCTAATGCCAGATTTTAAGCCTTAATGGAACTCGAATAGAACCCATTATTGTTGGCAATTTTACCTCTTGGCTTACTTCTGCTTTTTCTTACTTTAAGGAATGGGTGGGAGTGATTTTGTTTGGTGCTGCCATATGCTGTGGACTGGTGTTCATGCTCTGGTTGGTATGCAAATTCAGAACCCAACAAAAACGTGGCAAGGTAATTATAACTCAGGCACTTGTAGCTATTGAAAACGGCACCTCCCCTGAAGTTTGGTTAACTATGATCAAGAATTAGTCGGCATCTGAGTTCTCTGCTCTTGCACCCCACAGATTTATGGATCCATTGCACTGGAATGAGAGAGACTCAAGCAATCATTTATCAGCCCTTGCACATTACTGAGGATTCCTAATTGCACGTGATAGGGTGATCATGATTTCCCTACTTATTCATTTTTTGGCTGGCCTCTTTTGTAAAGTTCACCCTAGGTCATTTAGCAGTTACTGTCACACAGCACTGCCATATCCAGAGACGGGCAACTTTCCTCATGCACAGACCAACCTAAGACACAGGGCCTGGTGGCGATAGGGTTACCCTATGACGGGTAAGGCTGTGACATTAGAGGAACGACCTAAAACAGGAGCCACGGCAGATGGACATAATTGCACAGGCCTAGTCCAGCCTCATTTTATTAAAACAAAAAGGGGGAGATGTGGGAAGCCACATGTGCCGTTCGCAGGGTGGCGCTGGGTGGCGCAGGGTGGTGCTAGCTACTACTGGCCACCACGCATACATAGGCAGCAAAGTTTTTTTTTGCCAAGATGAGGTTTTGAGAATTAACCAATCAGATGAGAGACGAGTTAACTAATCAGATAAGAGACTGGTTAACTTGTCTCTCATCTGATTGGTTAACTTATCAGATGTAGACATGCAAATGAGGTGGTAAGCATAACCCATGCATAACCAATCCAGGTTTGAGACATGCCTCTCCTAGGCCTATATAAGCAGCACCAGTTCTGGGCTTGGGGTCTCTTCGCCTCTGCAATCAAGCTCTCCCAATAAACGTGTGCAGAAGGATCCTGTTGCAGCATTGTTCTTGCTGGTGAGTCAGGGCGCACGCAAGAACTATGTTCGTAGCAGCCTTATTTATATTAATCTTATTCTTAATAAGCTTATTAACTCGGCTTCAGAATAAAAGTGCAGGCAGGGGCAGCCTGAGACTCTAAGCTAACATGTCTAACTGCATGTTGTCTCATTTTCTTTTTTTTTTTTTTTTGGGGGGGGGGGGGAAGGTTGCTTTTCTTTTTCTTTTTTTTTTTTTGATTTTTAATATTTTTATTACATATTTTCCTCAATTACATTTCCAATGCTATCCCAAAAGTCCCCCATAGCGCCCCCCACTTCCCTACCCACCCATTCCCATTCTTTTGGCCCTGGCATTCCCCTATATTGGGGCATATAAAGTTTGCAAGTCCAATGGGCCTCTCTTTCCATTGATGGCCGACTAGGCCATCTTTCGATACATATGCAGCTAGAGACAAGAGCTCCGGGGTTCTGGTTAGTACATCATGTTGTTCCAACAATAGGGTTGCAGATCCCTTTAGCTCCTTGGGTACTTTCTCTAGCTTCTCCATTGGGAGCCCTGTGATACATCCAATAGCTGACTGTGAACATCCACTCCTGTGTTTGCTAGGCCCCGGCATCGTCTCACAAGAGACAGCTATATTTGGGTCCTTTCAGCAAAATCTTGCTAGTGTATGCAATGGTGTCAGCGTTTAGAAGCTGATTATGGGATGGATCCCTGGATACGGCAGTCTCTAAATGCTCCATCCTTTCATCACAGCTACGAACTTTGTAACTCCTTCCCTGGGTGTTTTGTTCCCAATTCTAAGAAGGTGCACAGTGTCCACACTTTGGTCTTCATTCTTCTTGAGTTTCATGCGTTTAGCAAATTGTATCTTATATCTTGGGTAGCCTAAGTTTTGGGCTAATATCCACTTATCAGTGAATACATATTGTGTGAGTTCTTTTGTGATTGTGTTACTTCACTCAAGATGATGCCCTCCAGGTCCATCCATTTGGCTAGGAATTTCATAAATTCATTCTTTTTAATAGCTGAGTAGTACTCCATTGTGTAAATGTACCATAATTTCTGTATCCATTCCTCTGTTGAGGGACATCTGGGTTCTTTCCAGCTTCTGGCTATTATAAATAGGGCTGCTATGAACATAGTGGAGCATGTGTCCTTTTTACCGGTTGGGACATCTTCTGGATATATGCCCAGGAGAGGTATTGCTGGATCCTCCGGTAGTACTATGTCCAATTTTCTGAGGAACCGCCAGACTGATTTCCAGAGTGGTTGTACAAGCTTGCAATCCCACCAACAATGGAGGAGTGTTCCTCTTTCTCCACATCCTCGCCAGCATCTGCTGTCACCTGAATTTTTGATCTTAGCCATTCTGACTGGTGTGAGGTGGAATCTCAGGGTTGTTTTGATTTGCATTTCCCTGATGATTAAGGATGTTGAACATTTTTTTAGGTGTTTCTCTGCCATTCGGTATTCCTCAGGTGAGAATTCTTTGTTCAGTTCTGAGCCCCATTTTTTAATGGGGTTATTTGACTTTCTGGAGTCCACCTTCTTGAGTTCTTTATATATATTGGATATTAGTCCCTTATCTGATTTAGGACAGGTGAAGATCCTTTCCCAATCTGTTGGTGTTTTTTTTGTCTTATTGATGGTGTCTTTAGCCTTGCAGAAGCTTTGTAGTTTCATGAGGTCCCACTTGTCAATTCTCGATCTTACAGCACAAGCCATTACTGTTCTATTCAGGAATTTTTCCCCTGTGCCCATATCTTCAAGGCTTTTCCCCACTTTCTCCTCTATAAGTTTCAGTGTCTCTGGTTTTATGTGAAGTTCCTTGATCCACTTAGACATGTCCTTAGTACAAGGAGATAGGAATGGATCGATTCGCATTCTTCTACATGTTAACAACCAGTTGTGCCAGCACCATTTGTTGAAAATACTGTCTTTCTTCCACTGGATGGTTTTAGCTCCCTTGTCGAAGATCAAGTGACCATAGGTGTGTGGGTTCATTTCTGGGTCTTCAATTCTATTCCATTGGTCTATTTGTCTGTCACTATACCAGTACCATGCAGTTTTTATCACAATTGCTCTGTAGTAGAGCTTTAGGTCCGGCATGGTGATTCCACCAGAGGTTCTTTTATCCTTGAGAAGAGTTTTTGCTATCCTAGGTTTTTTGTTATTCCAGATGAATTTGCAGATTGCTCTTTCTAATTTGTTGAAGAATTGATTTGGAATTATGATGGGGATTGCATTGAATCTGTAGATTGCTTTTGGCAAGATAGCCATTTTTACAATGTTGATCCTGCCAATCCATGAGCATGGGAGATCTTTCCATCTTCTGAGATCTTCTTTAATTTCTTTCTTCAGAGACTTGAAGTTTTTATCATACAGATTTTTCACTTCCTTAGTTAGAGTCACGCCAAGATATTTTATATTATTTGTGACTATTGAGAAGGGTGTTGTTTCCCTAATTTCTTTCTCAGCCTGTTTATTCTTTGTGTAGAGAAAGGCCATTGATTTGTTTGAGTTAATTTTATATCCAGCTACTTCACCGAAGCTGTTTATCAGGCTTAGGAGTTCTCTGGTGGAATTTTTAGGGTCACTTATATATACTATCATATCATCTGCAAAAAGTGATATTTTGACTTCATCTTTTCCAATTTGTATCCCTTTGATCTCCTTTTGTTGTCGAATTGCTCTGGCTAGGACTTCAAGTACAATGTTGAATAGGTATGGAGAAAGTGGACAGCCTTGTCTAGTCCCTGATTTTAGAGGGATTGCTTCAAGCTTCTCACCATTTACTTTGATGTTGGCTACTGGTTTGCTGTAGATTGCTTTTATCATGTTTAGGTATGGGCCTTGAATTCCTGATCTTTCCAAGACTTTTATCATGAATGGGTGTTGGATCTTGTCAAATGCTTTTTCCGCATCTAACGAGATGACCATGTGGTTTTTGTCTTTGAGTTTGTTTATATACTGGATTACGTTGATGGATTTCCGTATATTGAACCATCCCTGCATCCCTGGGATGAAACCTACTTGGTCAGGATGGATGATTGTTTTGATGTGTTCTTGGATTCGGTTAGCAAGAACTTTATTGAGGATTTTTGCATCAATATTCATAAGGGATATTGGTCTGAAGTTTTCTATCTTTGTTGGGTCTTTTTGTGGTTTAGGTATCAGAGTAATTGTGGCTTCATAGAATGAGCTGGGTAGAGTACCTTCTGTTTCTATTTTGTGGAATAGTTTGTGAAGAACTGGGATTAGATCTTCTTTGAAGGTCTGATAGAACTCTGCACTAAACTCATCTGGTCCTGGGCTTTTTTTAGTTGGGAGACTATTAATGACTGCTTCTATTTCTTTGGGGGATATAGGGCTGTTTAGATCATTAACCTGATCTTGATTCAACTTTGGTACCTTGTATCTGTCTAGGAACTTCTCCATTTCATCCAGGTTCTCCAGTTTTGTTGAGTATAGCCTTTGGTAGAAGGATCTGATGGTGTTTTGGATGTCTTCAGGATCTGTTGTTATGTCTCCTTTTTCATTTCTGATTTTGTTAATTAGGATGCTTTCCCTGTGCCCTCTAGTGAGTCTGGCTAAGGGTTTATCTATCTTGTTGATTTTCTCAAAGAACCAGCTCCTTGATTGGTTGATTCTTTGAATAGTTTTTCTTGTTTCCACTTGGTTGATTTCACCCCTGAGTTTGATTATTTCCTGCCGTCTACTCCTCTTGGGTGAATTTGCTTCCTTTTGTTCTAGTGCTTTTAGGTGTGTTGTCAAGCTGCTAATGTGTGCTCTCTCCTGTTTCCTTTTGGAGGCACTCAGAGCTATGAGTTTTCCTCTTAGAAATGCTTTCATTGCGTCCCATAATTTTGGGTATGTTGTGGCTTCATTTTCATTGAACTCTAAAAAGTCCTTAATTTCTTTCTTTATTCCTTCCTTGACCAAGGTATCATTGAGAAGAGTGTTGTTCAGTTTCCACGTGAAGGTTGGCTTTCTATTATTTATTTTGTTATTGAAGATCAGCCTTAGTCCATGGTGATCTGATAGGATGCATGGGACAATTTCAATATTTTTATATCTGTTGAGGCCTGCTTTGTGACCAATTATGTGGTCAATTTTGGAGAAGGTACCATGAGGTGCTGAGAAGAAGGTATATCTTTTTGTTTTAGGATAGAATGTTCTATAGATATCTGCCAGATCCATTTGATTCATAATTTCTCTTAGTTTCTCTCTGTCCCTGTTTAGTTTCTGTTTCCATGATCTGTCCATTGGTGAAAGTGGTGTGTTGAAGTCTCCCACTATTATTGTATGAGGTGCAATGTGTGCTTTGAGATTTACTAAAGTTTCTTTAATGAATGTGGCTGCCTTTGTATTTGGAGCATAGATATTCAGGATTGATAGTTCCTCTTGGAGGATTTTACCTTTGATGAGTATGAAGTGTCCCTCCCTGTCTTTTTTAATGACTTTGGGTTGGAAGTCAATCTTATCAGATATTAGAATGGCTACTCCAGCTTGTTTCTTCAGACCATTTGCTTGCAAAATTGTTTTCCAGCCTTTCATTTTGAGGTAGTGTCTATCTTTTTCTCTGAGATGAGTTTCCTGTAAGCAGCAAAATGTTGGGTCTTGTAGCCAGTTTGTTAGTCTATGTCTTTTTATCGGGGAGTTGAGACCATTGATATTAAGAGATATTAAGGAAAAGTAATTGTTGTTTCCTGTTATTTTTGTTGTTAAAGTTGGCATTCTGTTCTTGTGGCTGTCTTCTTTTAGGTTTGTTGAAGGATTACCTTCTTGTTGTTTCTAGGGCGTGGTTCCTGTCCTTGTATTGTTTTTTTTTCTGTTATTATCCTTTGAAGGGCTGGATTCGTGGAGAGATAATGTGTGATTTGGTTTTGTCGTGGAATACTTTGGTTTCTCCATCTATGTTAATTGAGAGTTTGGCTGGGTATAGTAGTCTGGGCTGGAATTTGTGTTCTTTTAGTGTCTGTATAACATCCGTCCAGGATCTTTTGGCTTTCATAGTCTCTGGTGAAAAATCTGGTGTAATTCTGATAGGCTTGCCTTTATATGTTACTTGGCCTTTTTCTCTTACTGCTTTTAGTATTCTATCTTTATTTAGAGCATTTGTTGTTCTGATTATTATGTGTCGGGAGGTATTTCTTTTCTGGTCCAGTCTATTTGGAGTTCTGTAGGCTTCTTGTATGTTCATGGGCATCTCTTTCTTTAGATTTGGGAAGTTTTCTTCTATAATTTTGTTGAAGATGTTTGCTGGTCCTTTGAGTTGAAAATCTTCATTCTCATCCACTCCTATTATCCGTAGGTTTGGTCTTCTCATTGCGTCCTGTATTTCTTGGATGTTTTGAGTTAGGATCTTTTTGCATTTTACATTTTCCTTGATTGTTGTGCCGATGTTCTCTATGGAATCTTCTGCACCTGAGATTCTCTCTTCCATCTCTTGTATTCTGTTGCTGATGCTCGTATCTATGGTTCCAGATTTCTTTCCTAGGGTTTCTATCTCCAGTGTTGCCTCATTTTGGGTTTTCTTTATTGTGTCTACTTCCCTTTTTAGGTCTAGTATGGTTTTGTTCATTTCCATCATCTGTTTGGATGTGTTTTCCTGTTTTTCTTTAAGGACTTCTACCTGTTTGATTGTGTTATCCTGTTTTTCTTTAAGGACTTCTACCTGTTTGATTGTGTTATCCTGTTTTTCTTTAAGGACTTGTAACTCTTTAGCCATGTTCTCCTGTAATTCTTTAAGTGAGTTATTAAAGTCCTTCTTGATGTCCTCTATCATCATCAGGAGATATGCTTTTAGATCCGTGTCTAGCTTTTCCGGTGTGTTGGGGTACCCTGGACTGGGCGAAGTGGGGGTGCTGGGTTCTGATGATGGTGAGTGGTCTTGGTTTCTGTTAGTAAGATTATTACGTTTACCTTTCGCCATCTGGTAATCTCTGGGGTTAGTTGTTATCGTTGTCACTGTTTAAAGATTGGAGCAGAAGCTGTGTTCCACTCACCAGCAGTCTCAAGATCCTGTGGCGGGGGTCGTGGGTAGCTGGCAGTACCCCGGTGCTGGTCCAGCCGGAAGAGGCCTGTGGTCCTACTCAGGCCGGTTTTCTGCTTCCCTAACTAATGCAGTCTCTGGTCCCGCGCGCAATTGGATTGGAGCAGAAGCTGTGTTCCACTCACCAGAAGTCTTAAGATCCTGTGGCGGGTTTTGTGGGTAGCTGGCGAGTGTCAGCCGACCCTGCGCCCTAGCTACCCCGGTGCTTTTCTGACCGGAAGAGGCTTGTGGCCCTACGTAGGCCGGATTTCTGCCTCCCCAACCAAAGCAGTCTCAGGTCCCGCGTGATTGGACTGGAGCAGAAGCTGTGTTCCACTCACCAGCAGTCTCAAAATCCTGTGGCGGGGGTCGTGGGTAGCTGGCGGGTGTCAGGCAACCCTGCGCTCAAGCTACCCCTGTGCTGATCCGGCCGGATGAGGCCTGTGGCCCTACTCAGGCCGGTTTCTGCTTCCCTAACTAATGCAGTCTCAAGTCCCGCGTGCAATTGGATTGGAGCAGAAGCTGTGTTCCACTCACCTTGTCTCATCTTCTTACAAAGAAAAGGTAGATGTGTTGTAAGGTACTGTAGTAACCAGTAACGGTTTTAGATATTGTGGTTCTGTAGATAGACTTAAAATCTTTTATAATTTTTTTAAGTAAACTATAACTCAGACAGTATAACTTCCACTTTATAATTTTAATTGAGGTTCAGTATTATATTTAGGGTTATTACCAAGACCAACGAATTTATAAACAAAGAGCAGACGTTGATTTCTGTGTTATGATGACCAGTTTTAAATTGTCAAGTTGCCAGAACCTATAATCACCTGGAAAGAGAGTCTCGATGAGGGATTATCAAATCTGGTTGGCCCCTAAGACAATGTGTGGTGGGTTGTCTTGATCTCACTAATTGAGCTGGGAAGTTATGCCCACTATGTATGGTACCATTTCCTGGCTTTGGGTCCTTAGTTATATAATAGTGAAGAGAAGGCTAGCTAAGCACTAGGAATGCATGCATTTATGATGTTTCTGCTCTTGCATGTGATGTAATCACCCATTGTAAGTTCCTGCTGCCTTGATTATGATGGCCTATAACCTGGAATTGTAAGCTAAATGCTTTCTCCTGTAAGCTGTTTCATGTCAGAATATTTCATCAGAAAAAAACAGAAATGAAATTACCATATGTTTCCATAATTCTAAAATTTGTTCTTTCCAACGTTCTCTAGGCCTTCTTACCAGGAGCTCTTTACTACTGGTGTCTTCAGCTTACCTTTCTGTTCTGGTCTTACTGTTTTTGACATGGAGCTGTTTCTAATCACCTTGTCACCATACTCTCCTTGTAATGATCTTTCTTTGTTCTACTTTAATTAGCTGTGTTTTCTATCTGCAAAAGCAGTCATGTAGGAAGGGAGGGGACCAAAGGGACATAGTGGTGAGGTTCGACATGTCTCTCCCAACTTGACTTCCTCCTCAGCTCTTGAGTTGCAACCTACATATCTGTTTAAATACCATAAACACAGTTTTTAAAACCTGTAATCTAAAACTCCCAGACGACCTTCCCTTCTATGAGTTTTCAGGACAGTGAGGACTCTCCATTGGCAAGCTGCATATGAGAAGTGATACAGAGGTGAGTTGGTGAGTTCCCTTTACGATGGCTGCAGAGTGAATCATGCAGACTTGAGGGCAAACATTTGGCATTGCTCATAGATTATTTGGATCAGAAATGACAGAGGATGTAAGTACACATGGCTTATCCTTGATCCATGGAAGTTTGGGATCTCAGGCAAGAAGACTCTAAGGCTAGACTGAAATCATGGGATATCACCTACTCGGGTCCGTGGGAGCTGCTGACATTCACAGAGAGAGTTGCTGAGTAGATACATATACATGGCCTCTGCTTCCATGTGGCTACTGGGTTTCTCCCTAGCACTGTGACTGGATTAAAAGGGGACTTATTAGAGAAACTTCAATTTTTCCCTTTCTGATCTGAACCTTTATCACAGTCCTATTGAGACTGGTGGGGTGGGGGTGGGGAGAAAATATAATTCTGTCTCTGGAAGGAGTGCTGGAGAGGGCATGGTGAGCCAGGGACGTCGTCACCTTCAGAAAACACAGCTTACCATTTTTTTTATACATTTGTTTCAGTCAACATTAGAAAACAGCCATACAGAGTTTCAACTCATACCCTAGCTGCATCTGGTTGTCCATAGATTTCCTAGTCATTTGCACATAATTTACCCTATAATGTAGTTGTCCTATTAGGATTCCTCATGGTGTGTGTTTTCTTCTTTCTTTGCTGTGTTTGTAAGTGGTTCATGCTGACTGCATTTTTCCATTGAGAGCTCAGTCGGTAATCAGCATAGTTTCCTGGGACCAACAGAAGAATGAGGCTATTCTTCTGTGTGTTATTATTCTAAGGACCCCTATGTCATTTTTGAGGTAACAATTTTCTAAATAACTTACAAAGAGAATCCAGAGAGCTGAATGTGACAGTGTGACTGCTCGGGAGAAAATTTACTTTCATTTCTGTTTTTTGAGCTGTTACAAATTACCCCAGGGAGAAAAACTGGTTCATGTTATTTATTGAACACAATTAACAGGCAATGTTATAATGGGTTTTGCACGTATTAACTTTTTTTAAAAAAAAATCTCTGTATTCTTGAAGAGGATAACCTAGTTACCATTTTACAAATGAGGGTGGGGGAGATCTCAGACAGGCTAAATAAATATACTTTCCAAGAATATAGTAATACCTGTCACTGTGGCTGTACTATATGTTTAGGTTTTGCTTATGATACGTTAACTTGTTCTTTTTTGACATTTTCCTTATAATAGATATCCTGCTTTAGATTACAACATTCTTTTTATTTTTTAAATTAATTAATTAATTAATTTTTTATACTACATATTTTATTCCCCCTGCCCCATCCACCCTCTGACTGTTCCACATCCCATACCTCCTCCCCACCAGCCCCCGTCCCTATGTAGATGTCCCCACTCCCACCCCACCTGACCTCTAAACTCCCTGGGGCCTCTAGTCTCTTGAGGGTTAGGTGCATCATCTCTAAATGAACACAGACCCAGAAGTCCTCTGCTGTATGTGTATTGGGGGCCTCATATCAGCTGGTGTATGCTGCCTTTGGTAGTCCAGTGTTTGAAAGAGTTTGGGGATCCAGATTAATTGAGACTGCTAGTCCTCGTACAGAGTTGCCCCTCTCCACAGCTCCTTCCAGCCTTCCCTAATTCAACAAGGGTCAGCTGCTTCTGTCCATGGGTTGGGTACAAATATCTGCACCTGACAACATTCCTTTTTTTTTTATTGTAGTTTTTAGCATGTTCCTTACTCTCTGCCCTAGTAATCGGCATGGCCAAGAGAGCAAACTTACTCCCCATCACTGCCCCATCACTGTAAATGATGTAAAAATGCCAAAACTTTCATCTTACAAAGAGAAAAGGTTTATTGTAGCTCACAGTTTTGGAAATTCCAGGGACACTTGGCTCCTTTCCCTCTGGGCCTGCATATAGGGTTACGCCATGGCAGGGAATGCAAGACAAGAGAAGATGCACACTTCATGACAGAAAAGCAAACGAGGGGAAGAGGAAAGGACTAGGGTCCGACTAAGCTTAAGGGACGGTTTCCAATGGTCTAAAGACTTCTCACATTCCCACCTCCCAACAGCAGCAGACTGAGCAAGCGTTTATGCCTGTCCTGCTGAGGGATATTTAACATATCAACTACAGCAGAGAGACTGAATATTGACACTACTTGTGACCATGTGAACTACTTGTGACACATGTGTCCGACATGTACAGATAGCTTCCTACATGACAAAGATCTGTCCAGAACAGACTTGTCAGAGAGAAATGAGGGAGTGAGGACATGCTACCCTCGAGGGAATGTGAGAAATGACATGAACAGGAAATACTTTCAAATTTTCCTGAAATAGGCAATAAGACCCTCATGTGAAGGGTGGCCTAATATCCAGAAGAAAGGAATGTCTTAGTTCTGAAAATAGAAAGACATAAAGGAGAACCAAATATAAAGGTTTTGCCAAATTTCTGCCACATAATTATAAGCTGCTAATTCTATATTATGGAGCCTAGCTATTCATCAAACCTCATAATGATTATTTTTGGGGTCTTTATTTTCACGAAGACTTTGGGGTCATCATGAAGACTATCACGTTGCATACAAACATAATCAATAAACGTATATGTTTTTATCTTGTTAATTTCTCTATTGTTAAGTGGCATCAGTTCTGAACCTAGGATGGGTCAGAAAAAGATCTTTTGCATCCATGGTAGAGACACATCTAAAGCAGGCAAATCTAAGAGGAGGTGAGCCAAACCTGAACGTTTTTCTTCTCTTTAGAGCAGTGACTCTCGACCTTCCTAGACCAGGTCCCTTCAATACAGTTGCTCATGTTGTGGTGACCCCAACCATAAAATAATTTCGTTGCTACTTCATAACTGTAATTTTGCTATTGCTATGAACTGTAGCATACACCTCTGATATGAAGGATATCTGATATGTAACCCCAAAAGGGTCGCAACCTACTATTTGAGAACCAGTGCTTCAGATCAGTTGGAGGCGTGGGTACAGCAAAGAGCAGTCTATGTGGAAACATGAAACCCGAGATATGTAGTGATGTACATCCTAACACAACTGCATAGCTCGTAGCTCTAAAACACCATTAGTGGAAAAGGCGAGGCACAGTCTGATAAAGGCCCGCTAACAGCCTTAACATGTCGTGTCTTGGCACAGTGCCTCTTCCCTAGTCCTGTTCCACTTTCTCTTCTCCCCTTCTCCTGGGCTTAATCTAGAGTCTGTGGAGATTGTGAGGACTTATAGTTGAATGAGCTCATGCTTGTTTCAACTGAAGAGTGACTTAAACAATAATGAAAGAAGTTCCAAGACTTGGAAGTTGGCAGAAGAGGTTCCTAGATGTTCGTCCGTAGAGAGGTGGGCATTGCCTTGATGGGTTACCTTGACTAGTTTGACCCTTTGATAACTCCAAAGAGGTATCTTAGAGACAACCCACAGTGATAGAACTGACTTCTGTTTATACCACCACAGATGAATTTACTACACAAGCTGTGTGTACCCTGTGAGACTCCAATGGAGAAAACTAACTTTTCCTTGTGAGTGACTGTCAATTGAGATGGCTGACAGGAGGCTTGTAGCTACCTCTCCTGTCAGTGCTGGGACCTAGATGGGGTTTTTTTGTTTAAGTTGAGTTCGTCACTCAAAATCAGGTAAAATTCTGATATTGACCTTGCATTATAAAGAGTACTGCAACAGTAAGGATGTTTGCTCCTACTTTTCAAATTATGTGCTAAAGATATTTTTGTAAATCTCATTTTAAAAATCATCCAAATATGCCTGTGAAGTCTTACGTCGTCTTCTTTTCTTTGCATCCCATATCCCTTCGGTATACCATCTTAACCATTGGACATATACAATGTTTAGTTTCTTCACAAAGTAACCCAAAAGAAAATTCACAAATTCTGTTTGGGATAGACCATATAATCTTCCTAAAGCCCACTGTGATCAATAGAGGGATACAACCCAGGAAAATAGATTTGTCTTTCTGAGTTGCCTTGGCATTTTATCACAGTGACAGGAAAGTGACTAACACACATGCTGCCCATCCATTGGAACAGAAGAAAGGGTGAGAATGGCCTGATATGAATGAATGAATGAATGAATGAATGAAAGAAATGAATGAAAAAGGAGTCTTCAAAATTAAGATTGGTCCTATTACTAAAAACGGATGAGAGGAGGATAGCTAAATCAATAACACACACATTATATGTACATATAATATATATGTGTGTTTGTGTATAATTATTTATGTTCAAGAAAACTTTCTTAAAAACAAGGAAATAAATTATTTGAACAGAAGTTCAGTGTCAGTGATTGTGTGAATGATTGCTGAGTGTTTTATTTAAAGTTTCAATGGTGTTCGTGTGAGATGAAGACAATGGGCCATTAAAAGGCTTCTTTGTATTCACAACCAGCATGTGCAATGCTCAGCTACAGCTATAAATAGCTGATCCTGTCAGAGAATTAGCAATATACTCTATCTTCTTCAACTGACCACAAATATGTTTTAAGACAGAAAGTTAATGGGGGGGGGGAGATGAACCTAGTAGAATAATTTTCAACCTCTTTGGAAGAATTGATAGGGAATGAGGAATGCATGTACACAAAGATACTTTTTTTTATTCTTTAATCTTGTTTTTTTTTTCAGTCCAGTCGTTATCCCCCTCCCGGTCCACCCTCTGACTGTACCCCCTCCCTGTCTCCAAGAGGATGTCCCAATACCCCACCCCACCCCACCAGAGCTCCCCACTCCTTGGGGCCTCAAATCTCTCAAGGGTTAGTTGGGTCTTCTTTTACAGAGGCCAGACCTGGCAGTCCTCTGCTGTATGTATGTTGAGGGCCTCACATTAGCTGGTGTATTCTGCCTGGAAGAGGACAGGAAATGGACAGGAGGGTGTGGAAACGGGGGAGGGGGGTGTTAGGTATCGAGCAGTGTAATACACCTTAAGCTGACTCTCATTGCCAGGAATCTTCCCTTTTGTATTATGAGAAACAAGACATCATGAGCTGCTTCTCAGCCGAATGGTTTCTTTCCAAAGGTGATTGCTTATTTAGCTTCAGAGACTCAAACAACAATTTAAAACAAGTGCATAAGCCACCTTCAGGAGCCCTACTATAAGTTCTGTTTAAAAAAATAAATTTGTATAATTAAAGTAGTTTTCTAATATTATCGACTTTAATTTTTTTGGTACGCATGAACCAAGATCTAAGTGGTTGCTGGAAACATCCAGACAGCCTCTCAGCCACAAGGGTCCCAGCACAGCAGGATTTGCCTACTTGTTTAAAACAGGGTAATAGCAAGAGTACACTGCTAACCATTTATCTGAGAAAATTTTAACCTCATTCTTGGTGTGTTGAAATACCATGTGAAGGCTGCAGGGACCCAGTGGTTCCAGATGTTTACACTACAGGCAAACGGGGGGAGAGAGAGAGAGAGAGAGAGAGAGAGAGAGAGAGAGAGAGAGAGAGAGAGAGAGAGAGAGAGAGAGAGAAAAGGAGGAAGATTCCTAAGGATGAAAGTTAGCATTGTTCTATGTTACTTGGTAAAAGCCACAGAGGTTTGCAGGAACTTTGTGTCCAGTGATGCATATTAGCGCCATCAGGTCTGATGGACAAGAGAAAGGGCCGAAAAACTTGGCAAGGCAGAGACGCCATCATCTATATATCTTTACCATTTATTCTAGCTTTTTCTGCAAATGATGGATGCGAATGATGGATGATGGGATAATGCAGAGACAGCAGGTGAGCGACCCCTGGAGACTGAGTAGGTAGACTAACCGGGTAGGGCTGTGAATGGGAACAGGAATTGCAGAGACTTGATGTTGAAGCCTGTCAGGAAGTATTGCAACAATGGCGTTGACACCTCTGCTGCCTTGCATGAAGATTGCTCCTGTTCACACAAGTCATCCAGATACAGCCTAGGCTCTCGGAGCCCTGCTGGAACAGGCTCTGCCATTGCAAGAGAGGGATCTCAGGTCCAGGATTGAGAGTCTACCTTTCCAGTCCGCACAAACGATCAAGGGCATAGTATGCAAAACCCCTGTATAATCGATTGTTCTGCCCGGTGCTTCACTCCAGGTGGGACTACTGTTAAGCATTCTTGCACAGAACTCAGATAAAAGTCCACATCCCCTCCCAACAAGGCCACTCTCAATTACTCCTCTCCCCATCACAGCTTTTAAGTAGTAAGCGATTCATCAGCTTGGTAGTTAATTTGAGATAATTACCTCAGCCAATGATTTCCATCAAACCAGGTTCAGGGTCAGAAAATTTTCATGTAAAACCACAACAAATGGTGCCTCTCTGTGACGTTTTTCTCCAAACCAGGCTAAGAGGCTTTATATTAAAATTTTCAGCTGTGAGTAGGCAAATGTAGAGAAGGGAAAGAAAATATTTTTGTTTTAGTTCAGATGTAATACTGTAAGAACTTTCCTTCTAACTAAGACTCAGGCAGAACAGAGTCCCGTGGGAATAATGTAAAGTGAAAAGGGAGATTTAATTATGATGTAATTTCTTTCTGAACGAGATCACGTTACATAGTATGACACTCTGAACTAAATATGAAGGTCTTGAGCTCAAAATCATATGAAAGAACTTATTTCCCAGTGTAATTATTAATTTCCCAGACATTTACATGGGGATGGGTCATTGATTAGAGCAGTGCAGGCTCACACTCACTCTCACAAGGTAATCACCATACACGTCATCTATGTCTGGTTTACAGAGCTTCTACGTAAGTTGAGGTAGCATCTATAACATAATTGATCCTAATGTTAAAGGCACAGGCATCCTGCCATTTGACTGGAATACAAAATAAAAACATAGAACCAACTCATTTCCTTGACTGAGACGCTACTCCAGTGTTCTGTTGCCATAAGCACTCCACACAAAGCTCTGGTCCTCAGATGGGATGAGAGCACCCAGAGCTGGGTGTGGACCAGAGAGAGCCAGGAATTCTGGGCTTCAGACTTGGGCTTTCAGGTCAACAACCTCTGTGATCTCAGCCAGTTGGATTTACCAGGCCAAGTCTAAGCTCTGT
This sequence comes from Mus caroli, assembly GCF_978045245.1. Taxonomy (NCBI): domain Eukaryota; kingdom Metazoa; phylum Chordata; class Mammalia; order Rodentia; family Muridae; genus Mus; species Mus caroli. The sequence goes on along the minus strand of NW_028227264.1, from coordinate 122,002,281 downwards.
CTTTTAAAAATCTTAAAATCTTTTGTAAAATACTTTTTCTCTGTAACCCATAGTGTGATAGGGACCCACGGAATAGGGTTGTTCCATCCAGATAAATACCATTGAAAGTAAGACATGACTGACAGGGCCATCCTCTGCTACATATGCGCCTGAAGCCATGGATCCCTCCATGTGTGCTCTTTGGTTGGTGGTTTAGTCCCAGGGAGCTCTGGGGTTACTAGTTAGTTCATATTGATGTTCCTCCTATGGGGTTGCAAATACCTTCAGCTCCTAGGGTCCTTTAGTTCCTCTATTGGGCATCCTGTGCTCAGTCGAATGGTTGGCTGAAAGCATCCACTTCTGTATTTGTCAGGAACTGGCAGAGCCTCTCAGGAGACAGATATATCAGGCTTCTGTCAGCAAGCTCTTGTTGGCATCCACAATAGTGTCTGGATTTGATGACTGTATATGGGATGGATCCCCAGGTGGGGCAGTCTCTGGATGGCCTTTCCTTCAGTCTCTGCTCCACACTTTGCCTCTGTAACTCTTCCCATGGGTATTTTGTTCTCCTTTCTAAGAAGGACCAAAGTATCCACATTTGGTTCTTCCTTCTTCTTGATCTTCATATGGTCTGTGAATTGTCGGTCATCAATGGGAGGAGAAGCCCTTGGTCCTGTGAAGGTTCTATGCCTCAGTGTAAGGGAATGCCAGGGCCAGGAAGTGGGAGTGGGTGAGTTGGTGAGCAGGGGGAGGAGGGAGTGGATAGGGGCTTTTTGGAGGGGAAACAAGAAAAGGGGATAACATTTTAAATATAAATAAAGAAAATATCTAATAAAAAAAAGGGGAAAGAATGAAATATGTAAGAAATCGCTATTTGGGTCCAGCTAGACAAGTGTGACAATATTGAATTGGAACTGAATCCAGTCAAGTTCATGAACTCTGTCCATGAGTAGTTTTAAATGTTGCTAACTGATATATAATCTACCCAGTTACCCCTTGAAAAAATCTTCATCTTTTAAGTGAATAAATAATTAATGGGGAAAAAGTAAGACATGTCACAGAAAGATGAGGCATTAGGGCACAGGGCAGTGGCAAGCTGGATATTTATGTGTGAACATAAATTTTATAATATATTATATTTGTAAATATATATTTTTATGTTATACTTGTAAATTAGGTTCAAAAGTTTCAGAAATGCTGTCAACACAAATTACAGTTTGGGATATGGTGATGTAAAAACTTGGGGTACTTAAGAGATTCCCCAAATGGATTAAATTCTGTGATAACTCATGGGAAGGAGACTCGACAGATAGAAACAAAGGCCAATGATGTACCAGCCAATGCTGTTCAATGATCAGTTGCTAAGTGGCAGTTAACTTGATTGTGTGTGTGTGTGTGTGTGTGTGTGTGTGTGTGTGTGTACCAGCCAATGTTGTTCAATGATCAGTTGCTAAGTGGCAGTTAACTTGATTGTGTGTGTGTGTGTGTGTGTGTGTTTGTGTGTACCAGCCAATGCTGTTCAATGATCAGTTGCTAAGTGGCAGTTAACTTGATAGTGTGTGTGTGTGTGTGTGCGTGTGTGTGTGTGTGTGTACCAGCCAATGCTGTTCAATGATCAGTTGCTAAGTGGCAGTTAACTTGATTGTGTGTGTGTGTGTGTGTGTGTGTGTGTGTGTGTGTGTACCAGCCAATGCTGTTCAATGATCAGTTGCTAAGTGGCAGTTAACTTGATAGTGTGTGTGTGCATGTCACTAGGTCAGAATAGGGTGTCTGGGTCTCTGGAGCTACAGTTACAGGAGCCTTAGTTGCCCAGTGTGCCCAGTGGGTGATGAGAACCTAACTCAGGAACTCCATAATACTCTCAACCACCGAGGCATGCACCGTGCGTGCGTGTGTGTGTGTGTGTCTGTGTGTGTGAACACTGCTGCTCTCTTCAAGACACACCAAAAGACGGCATCAGATCCCATTACAGATGGTTGTGAACCACCATGTGGTTGCAGGGAATTGAACTCAGGACCTCTGGAAAAGAGGTCAGTTCTCTTAACCACTGAGCCATCACTCCAGCCCCACATACTAACTTCTAAATGTTTCCTAGTGGTGTGGGTGGGGCTAGCAGTAACAAGTGTGCTGTAGCAGTTGAGAGGCCAGATTGTCAGGAGCCACATGCTTGGTCTGGCTCTATGGAGGACGATTTTAGAACTGGGTTTCTGTGAGAGGTGTGACAGACAGGAGGTGTGTCAGGAAGGAGTCAGGGATGGAAATCCTTTTTCATAGTATAAAGAGATACTGATAGAACCTAGTGGGGAAACCCCCACTCAATTCCCGATTCGGCGTGCACCCAAAGAATCATGAATAGACCGCCCTGATGTAATTATACGAGGTAGTTTAATGATGGAGCTCCGGACCGACATGCATCCCACACAGAAGATAACGGATGTCGGCCACGAGGCTCGAAAGCTAGGGGTTTTTATGGGGTAAGGGGCTTAGGGGTGTGGAACTCAGCATAGCGACACACTATTGGCTTATTCAAACATCAGCAGAAAAATTACATGTACGTGCAGGGTGTCAGAGTTCTGTGAGTTGTTGACTCAGTGTTCAGATAGATCTGTTATGTCCTCACATTCCTCTTTATCTTTAAGGTTAAGCTGTTCCCAGGAATGTTTTAACTACGGGGCATACCCGGGTTTGTTTTTTTTTTTTTTTTAATATTTTTTATTACGTATTTTCCTCAATTACATTTCCAATGCTATCCCAAAAAGTCCCCCATACCCTCCCCCCGACTCCCCTACCCACCCATTCCCACTTTTTGGCCCTGGCATTCCCCTGTACTGGGGCATATAAAGTTTGCATGTCCAATGGGCCTCTCTTTCCAGTGATGGCTGACTAGGCCATCTTTTGATACATATACAGCTAGAGTCAAGAGCTCCGGGGTACTGGTTAGTTCATAATGTTGTTCCACCTATAGGGTTGCAGATCTCTTTAGCTCCTTGGATACTTTCTCTAGCTCCTCCATTGGGGGCCCTGTGATCCATCCAATAGCTGACTGTGAGCATCCACTTATGTGTTTGCTAGACCCCGGTTTTTCTCAGCCCCAGGCAGCCTCTAGGCTCACAAACAACCAGCAATTTCTGAGTACTTTATATGACTTACAGGTCTTGAAATTTCATCTTTCTTTCGATACCTCTAATATCACCAGCTGAAAAGCTACTGAAGGTCTATAACAGCTGCCACAGAGAGATCAGGAGACATAAATGAAGCCTCATCAAGGCACCACTGGGAACTAGCAATGATGGATAAGAGGCCCCTGTTCTAAAGCCCCTTATTTATGGTAGATTGGTTTCCACTTGAAAACCTAGCAAGGATGAAGAATGTCTGCATGGATAGGGAATTTGAGCTAACCTAATTACCTAGAGGACTAAGCTAAAAAAAAAAATGTCCACCAGCATATATACTCGTATTGGAGGAATTACACAAGAATTAAAGCCACTTAATGGCCAGATGCAGTTCTACCGTGGAGCCTCATGCACCAGAGACTAGAATAAATATTTGCTGACATTTTGATAGTATAGCTCAACATGAATTTCTGGAAGTAGAAGAAAACTAATTACTTTTGTTCAAGCGGATTCTTTCTCAGCTACAGAGTCAAATGCTTTGAGAAACTTTAATGTTGTTTTCACACATTACAGTTTCAAAGGCAAGGCCAGGTAATTTATTCTGACATTATGGGCAAGGCCAGCTTCTCAAAGATTATGACATTTGAACTCTCTGCAGATTACAAATAAAGGATCAGACACTTAATGCAGTAGGAGTAAAACCATTTTATGAAATGAATGGGCCATTCCCTAAGAATGAAAATTAAGACAAATATTTTTTGTTCCTGATTTTAAATGACAAACCTACCACGATCATGGTTTTGTTTTGTTTTGTTTTTGCATTTGCCAAAGAGAATACATTTATTGCCTGCTAATTTGATTTCCAAGAGATGTTCCACATCACTGGCAGGTTTTAAGTGCACTCAGTTGATACTAAGAATGTTCTCTTAGACCAGAGCAGTGGTAGTTTTGTTTTTGTTTTTGTTTGTTTTGGTTTTTCACATTCTGGTAGATTTCCCTACCACAGATCTATTAGCATGCAGTGTGATTATAGAAATGACTTTGTCTCTAGATGTTTGTGGTTATTTACTGTTTCCCTGGGTGACTCAGTCCCACTTGGCTCTTCTAAAACCCTGAGACTTTTCTAATAAATAGTGATGTTCTAGCTGCTTTAGCCAATTGCTAATAACCAGAGCTGTGCTCTGTCCAGCACATTAACATTAAGGTAGATTATATTCAGTTGGATACGGCATATGATTATCAGCCCTGGGTGCACATGAGAACTGCCTGAGAAAGCTTTTAAAATTACAGGTGATTATAATGTGTCATGAGTGTAGTGCAGTTGAGAACCACAGTCAAACATGAAAGGAATAATCCACAGATCAGGGCTCACTGAGTCCTAGAGAATGAGAAATCCATTTTCCCCTACTTCAGGAGTCCTTCCTCTTCTCCACCAGTGATTCAGATGAACGTGCGTGTCTTTGGCTGTGTTGTGTTTGAGGACATAGCAAAGATGGGTGGAGAAGATCATGATGCAGTGAATGGAATCATTATTGCCATAGTCACCTAGCACAGCCAGGAGGCTCTGTCTTCCTACCCAGCAGTGGGAGATAATTTCAGAGGGAGTTGAATGTGCAGAAATGTGTAAAACCAAAGGTAGAAAAGGGAGATGGAGGGTAGCCATGATCTAGGTCATGAGAAAGCAAGGCAGTCTGGGGTAGAGGAGGATACCTGGATCATGGGCTATTAAGGTTTTTCTCCTCTAAAAATTCCACATTGCTGTGGGAAAGCAATAGCAGATATTAATGTGAAGCTCATAAGATAATGATGAAAAATTACCAGCTGCCTAGAGAGGCGGGATAAATAAGAGGAAGTTCCAGGGATCTAACTGGGAAATGCAGGAACATGGTCTGCCTGAGTCCCCACAGCTCATCTCTCTCCCTACTCCTGACCTGCAAAAAGAAGACTAAAGTTTTGGGAAACAACGAGTAGAGAAAAGTGTTGTTGTAAATATTTAATAAATCCAGCTGCAGGGTTTCTTCCAGCCTTTGAGCATTTACATTCCCGGATGAAAGACACACACACACACACACACACACACACACACACACACACAGAGCTTTTATATCGTAATATAACTTAAGTTGCACAAAGCTGGGCAACATCCTAACCCACATGCTGTTAGAATCCATTTTTCTACCAATGACTCTGTGTTACTGCTTACTTATTTCTAGGCTCCATCTTGGCTGCTCTGGACCCAGTTGAGCAGCCCTCTGGACCACGGTCTCTTGGCCCTTTTTACATGATGGCTCTCCTTCTCCTTCCTGTATATCCTTCCTCTTCCATAGCAGCTCTGTCTCCTTCATGTCCTTACCCTTCCATAATGGCTTTTGCTGTCTCCCCTGAGTGGTTGCTATCCCAGGAAACCTAAAACCCACCTATCTCTTTTCTCCCAGCTATTGTGTGCTGACATCTTTATTTACCAGTTACAATTAACAGAGGGCAGGTTCCCAGAAGCTACTGCAGACTCCAGATCATGGGGTCCAGCACTTAACATTATTACAAACAGCAAAAGACAAAACCTCAGAAGAAAAGAATATGACAGTTGCCTAAGTAGAAATCAACTCCCCCTCACTGTCTAGATAAAGTCACCCCCTCCCTTGCGCAAGAGAAGCAGCCATTCCAGGGACTGTGCTTTGCTAGGGGACAGACAAAGTGGCAGATTTGTCATTGGAACATCAGTTCTCAGGCATACCCACATGCCATATTAAGAACACTCCACTCTCTAGAACACCTAAGAGATGAGCATTCATCTCTAGTTGAGGAAGAATTGTTAGAAAAGGTATCAAATGAAAATTTAAAAATGGGCATAAGAAATTCTTCCCAAAAGACATACAAGAAGCACAGATATGCAGCTGAGAAGAGTTGACTAGCCTAAAAGCTCAAGAGGGAAAAGGTACCTGCTATGCAAGGGTGAGGCCACAAGTTCCATCCCCAAGACTTACAGAACAGTAGATGAAGACAATTTATCCATCAGTGTTGTCCTTTGACGTCTACACATTCACTGTGGCATGTGTGACCACCATAATACAAACAACCCAATAATAATAATAATAATAATAATAATAAATATAATTTAAAAAAGAGTCCATCAGAAACAGTAGGCATTAAAGGTTGTACCAAATGGAAAGAACTGAATGGTGTCTGTCTTTCTTTCTTTCTTTCTTTCTTTCTTTCTTTCTTTCTTTCTTTCTTTCTTTCTTTCTTTCTTTCTTTCTTTCTTTCTTTTTTGGTTTTTCGAGACAGGGTTTCTCTGTATAGCCCTGGCTGTCCTGGAACTCACTCTGTAGACCAGACTGGCCTAGAACTCAGAAATCTGCCTGCCTCTGCCTCCCAAGTGCTGGGATTAAAGGTATGCACCACCACCACCTGGCTTGGTGTTTTTTTAAACATTAGAAAGATCATAATTTCAGTTTGTGGGTAAGGTAGTCACAGAATTTTAAATGGCTTCAGAAGGAAAGGAACTGATAACGTCTATTCTAGATATTATAATACAATATAAACAGTATATAAAAGAAGAGAGACAAACTCTTTAAGAATCAAATTGAGTAGAGAAATATTATTGAGCTAGGGGTACAGCTCAGTTGGTATAGTGTTTACCTAGCACACAAAAGGCTCAGGGTCATCCCCAGAGTCACATGACCTAGCGATGGGGCACATGCTTAGAATCTCAGAGGTCAGGAAGCAGAGGCAGAGGGAGGGGTTGGATGTTCAAGGTCATCTTTGCCTACATAGCAAGTTTCAGACCACCCTGGGACACAGGAAACACTATGTCACAAGAGCAAACCGCCAGCAAATATTTTACAGAGATGAATTATTTGGAAATATAAAGACAAAAGAAAAAGAAAATTCTTAACATTTGAAGAATGAAGGAACAAAATAATTCTGAAGAACACAGAATAGTAAAATATCGTTATAGAACTTGGGAACAGAGCAATAGGAAGCAAGGTGATAATAAAGTCTTGTTTTCTAGGTGCTGAAAATAAAATAAAATGACTGAGAATTGTATATCCAGTTAAACAGGAATTTAGATGTCAATTTCTGTAAAAAAAAAAAATACTGTCTTATTTACTTTCCTATTGCTAGAAAGTCACCATGGCAAAAACAACTTAAGAAAGAACATTGGGGTAACAAGTTTATTGGGGTTCATGGTTCCAGAGGTTTAGAGTCTATGACCATCAACAGGACAACAAGGCGCTGAGGCATAGAGCTGTGGCAGGAGTTGAGAACTCATGTCTTGTCCTAGTTGGAAGCAGACTGAGACAAAAAACCAACAGGAAATGGTTTAGGCTTTTGAAATCACAAAGCCCACCCCCTAGTGACACACCTCCTCCAACAAGGCCATACTTCCTAATCAGTCGCAAACAGTACCACTCACTGGAGACCGAGCATTTAAATACATGAGCCTATGGGGTCCATTCTTATTCAAACCACCACATTATAATCCCTGGGCCCTCATAATCTTGTAGCCATACCGTAATGCAAAATTCACTTATCAAATGTTAAAATTCCCCAGTTTTCCATGATCTCAGTACAGGCTCAAAGTCCAAATTTTCTTGTGATATTCAAGGCAATCTTTTAACTCTAACCCCCTGAAAAATCAAAAAGAGAAATTACAGACTTGTAACCACAATAGAATGAAATCAATTCCTATTTGAAAGAATCAGTTACAAGAGTCGGTATATCTTTTTTTTTTTTCCTTAAAGAAAACAGAGTAATGTTATAGTCATTGCCTGAAAGAAAAATAATGTAAACTTTCTCTAAGCATGGGATTCAGGCAAGGCTCATAGGATGTGGCAGAAAATTGACATAATCATATTTTATAATCTGGAGCTACAGAAGTGTTATTAAAAACATAATTTACCATTCTGACTCTGTATAGAAGTGATGATCTTTCTACTGGAAGCTAGGAGGCCTACACCATCGAGGAGCAGTACTATTGGTTGCTTCCCCAGCATCCATTATTATGTCTTCTTGCAGAGAACTGGGTTTCATGTTGTGAACCAAGGCCGGATGTTGGGATTGGTTCAAATGCTTGGTCTTAATTCGACTCCAAAAATCACATGAGAATCTGCATGCCCAGATGGTGAAGGTTCCTGTCCCCAATTGGTTTTTGATTAATCAATTAAGAGCCAACAGCCAATGGCTGGGCAGAGTGAAAGAGGGGGAACTTTTAGGATTCCTGGGCAAGAAATGCAGGGGAGAAGAAGGGATTCCACATGAGAGGGTAGTAGAATGGACCATGCCATGGTGGGGAAGCCAAGAGATCAGAATTAAAGGCCTGCCAGCATGCAAGAGTCAGGGAAGTGGCCCCAGGGGTCTCTCTCTCTCTCTCTCTCTCTGCATGTATGTGTGTGCACATGTATACACACGTGTGTGTGTGTGTGTGTCTTTGATTCACGAATGCAGAGTTCTTGGGCTGGTGCAGAGTATTCTTGAGCTGTTGGGAGCTCAGTGTGGCTTAACTATTCACTGCTACAACTGGACATTTTAAACTCCCATTCTGGGAGACTGACCAGCATGATGGGGAAAGCAATTAGTTTTTCACAGCACAAATTGATAACACCAAGACGATGGCAGAGAGAACATTTCTGGACAAAGAGTATGGAGTCTAGAGGTGGACCAGTATTGGACTGGCAAATGTCTTCTGCCATAGCAGAAGTAGGGTCATTTGTCAAAGACATAAATTAGCAAGTGACAGAACTATACTTCATGTCTGTTCTCTTCTTAGTGTGTTGTGTGGTCTCATAAAGAATGTGTCAGTGACAAAATAGAGCAAATGTGCTGAAAAGTCTCCAAAATCTGTGAGAATAGGTCCTTAATGCCCTCAAAGTCATCTTCTGGTGTTGCTTCCCACTTCCCCTGCTCAAGTCACATCCGCCCTCGAGACCTCATTATGCGTGTTTGCCTTCTGAAGAATGTGGCACTATCTACTCTAATGTTGACTCACGTATCCCTCATTCTTATTAGACCACTGGATCTTGAAGGATATTCAGCAGTTTTCACTTATTTATGTAGCATAGAACAAGACGCACACGGAAAGCCCACCATGACAATGGCGAATGAACCAGTGCTAGTTAATAGATGAGTGATTGAGAGACGGGGCCTGTTTACTACTGTGTCCGTGTGCAAACAAAACTTAAAGGCAACATTCGTGATTCTACTGAGAAAAGAGTCTGCCCCTCTCTGTCTGAGCAAACAGAAGGGCTACCGAGGACAGCTGTAAAGAATTCAGATAGCACTGGCAGAGATTCTATCACACAGTTGTGGAAATATGACTGCATGACCAGAGAAGGCCTAAGCTGAATGGGCTGGAAGCCAAGAAGTCATAAAACAGGCAAATGATTTCTCAACAGTGCACACTGAATATGCAAAGTAATTTTTAGGAAGGTCACCATATGGCCTTCAGTTATTTGAAAACCCTCTCAGCCTAGATTTTCAGTATGTTCAAATATCGTGCCAAGCATTCAGTGGCTAAGTCAATCACACTTGGATGAAACACTTGAAGAAATGGCAGATTTCTTTCCCTCTATACATTTTCTTCCCAACTTAGAAGATAATGAATTTTGATTCAGACCTGGAGGACCATTTCCAGGGAAACCCAGTAGGATAACACTGGCTAGGATTAGAATCGTGACTCTCAACAGAAATGTATTCTTTTAGTGCCCCGGTCTAGAAGAGCCTAGGGAACAGGCCTTTGTTCAGAACACCTCAAATGGATACTCACTCGGTGGCCATACAAGCACAGCACTAGAATAAGACATAGACTGAGCAATAGAACTGTTCATTACCCAGTACTGTAAAAGCCAGAAAAATCTCATAATCCTAGGCTTCATATTACTCTAATGAAGAAAAAATTATAGCTGAATGAAAGATATTGGTGACAAAATTTGTTTTCCCTTCCATGGGCTTCATTCAAGCTGAAATTGACAAACACTATCCCTTTTACTAGAAATGTTTAACAGCCAGTGTTTAGAGAACTGCTTTGACACCAAAACAAAACCTGGAAATGAAGAGGCAATCTTCCACGTTTGGCTCAGGACATTCTTGTTCCATTTATTTGAATGGACCCTTTCACTTCTGGTGATTTTTAAAAACAGAATTGCACATATTGTCTATGGTACTTAACCAATTTGGGTCCTATTTTAGCTGGGGAAGCATCACAGGAGTCATTTGCTAATAGGAAATGGGTAATCATTAGGGAAAAGATGCTGCTCTCTCTATGGACCAGATTACAAGGGTAAGGATTCTTAGCGCTGTCTTTTTGAAGGAGGAAAGGTTGTCTCCTCCTAGTAGAGTTTCTCACATTTATCCTCCACTCAGACGTTGACTCTTAATCGTCTGTCAGTCCAACAGACGTTTGTTTGGTCTTGATGATGCACAAGCCATTAACATTACAAGAGTACAAAAAGACAGTTGTGCAGCAAAGGCAGCATATTGAGGGGGCCACATGCATTTCTGGGGCAGAGTGCCACGTTCAAATCTTTACATTGAAACAGATTTAATCTACTTTGACTTGTCTGTATTTAACACCTCAGAGGTTGCTGTTAAGTTTACATTCTAACATGCTGCAAAACATCCAGGACAGAGTTGAGCATATGGGAACACATCATACAGATTGGTTGGTTACATGCCTTGACTTCTGATGAAGATTCTTTCTTATTGGAATAGGAACTCTGGTCTGAACTACAGATGATGTGATTTCTCACTTAGAGATTTTGCTGGTTTTCATCCATGGAAAGACTAGCAATCTATTGCTCATGTCTTGAGCCTCAGAAATCTTAAGACCTTGGCCCCAGATCAACTTCTGCTACACAGACTACAAGTCCAGGACTCTCTGGTGTCCATTTTCAAGGTTCACACAATAAAGTCATGTTCCATACACCACCAGCAGCAGAGGCAGCTCCCCTTTGGAGACTATAAAGTGGACCTTCAGTAACGCCCTTTGGTAGTTTTCCTGTGAGTTTAGTTAGTCATTTCAGCTCTTCTCTCAGCACAATTCAACTGTGATAATCTGATCCACATCTACTGAAAGGTTATCTCCAAAGAATTGTCGAAGCTGTGATAAACAACACTGAATTGAAACCCTCTGAGTGTCACGCTTTAGAAAACAGACACATTATTAAATATGACGAAGAGTCACTCATCGTGCTCTCCATGAGCAGCTCAAGGGATTAAATCTTACAAGCAGCATTTTAAGAAGAGTATTGAATATCAGTTTTTGCATGTGAATATCAAATATCCAAGTACACAAATATAGATTAAAGGAGATAATAATATGCATGAAAATGTTAAACTTTTATCTGACGAGTTGAATTTTTGTCTGAACTAGAATGAATACATGACTACTCAAGTAAACTAAATACCCCCCTCTTCCAAATATCCAGGACCACCCGGATAACCCTGACCTTTATTTTTATATAGTGATAGATACTTTGTAGATGTTAGATCAAGGATCTTAGGCTGGAAAGATGGTTCATTGAGTAATCCATTTGCCACATAAGCATGATAGCTTGAGTTTAGATCCCTATCTATCGTATAAAAATCCCAGATTGTGCAAATCTGTAACCCTAGAACCCCGGAGCTCATTAGTAGCCAAAGTAGCAGAATTAATGAGCTTCAAGTTCAAAGAAAGATCCCAGTCTCATAAAATTTATGGAGAGAGATCAAACAGCTACACTAACCTCTGGTCTCCACACATACATGTACATACAAATGGGCACGTACATGCATACATGTGCACACACACACACACACACACAAAAAATACATATGCCAGATACAAATATACAAAGGAAAGGAAAGAAAGGATCTCAGGAGAAAAACAGTCTACTGGGTTATTCCCAGAGAGGCTTTAATTGTAATTTTTATGAGAATTTTTCTTATAATGAGGATTAAGAGGATTTAGCTACAAAAGAAAGCCAAAATATCCTAAGAACAGAAGGGGGACAGGAAAAGCCATGGCACATACAGCAGCTCACAAGCCACACAGGTGGCTTCCAGGACTTATCCCTATCAGAATCACTTTGGACTTCTAGGGACATATTCTGGTGTTATGTTAAGCGGAGAAGTTTGTGGCTGTCTGTTATCACAGTCATAGGAAATTGATACAGACGGAAACTCCATTCCAGTTGGACCACATCTGGTGAACAAATTTCATTTGGGTCATTTGCATGCCAAGCCTGAAAGCATATTGGAGTGACTCATTATTGTAAAAGAGCTTCCAGTCATGTCAGAAGACGAATTTTGAACATAGCTGATTTTACTTAAGAAGCAGTAAGGTTGCTCTCTCTCAGAGATTTTGAGTGCCATCATTTCAGACTTCTCCCATATGGCCCCAAAGGGCACAACTCGTTGTTTATACATTTATTGGTATGATTACAGCTTTGATGTCTTTCTCTACCACTTAGAACTAAATTTCATGATGACATAACATAAATAGATCATATGTAAGAAAGAATAACACAACAGGTGTGGTGGCTCATACTGGTAACTACAGCATTGAGGAAGCAGAGACAGTCAGATTGCTGTGAATTTGAAGCTAGCCTACATAGCCTACTGGTCGACCTTATGTCTAACCACCAAAAACAGAAAGAAGAGAAGAGAAAAGAAGAGAAAAGAAGAGAAACAAAAGAAAAGAAAAGAAAAAGAAAGAGAGATAGAATGAAAGAAATAAAGAAAAAAGGAAAAGAAAAGAAAAAACAAAAAGAAAAGGAAAAAAGAAAGAGAGCAAGAGATGGGGGAGACAAGGGAAGGATCAGGATGTAGACTGCCATGATTTAAATGTGTCCTGGGTTCATGTGTGGAAACTTATCAAATCTACATATGGTTCTGCTGCAGGTAGATGTCCATGGCTTGTGTTACCACGGAAGACAATGAGATGTTCACAGTCTGTGCTGCTGCCTGAAGCTATGTTGATGTTTATGGATAGTGCTGCCACCAAAGGCCATACTAATCTGAGTGGCCTTTGCTGCCACCTGAGGCCATTTTGATGGCTGTGATCTGGTCCTTGTCTGGATCTGTGGTCCTCCTGCACCTGAGGGCCATGTTCATGGTCTGGGATGTTATCAGAAACCTTGAGAGGCCCATGATCCATGTTTCCACTAACTATGAAGAACAAGGGGACTAGTTACACTGGGATATTGATGACTGCAGGTGTACCACTGAGACGAAGGGACATCGAAGGCTTTTTGTGACAGCCCCCTACCCCTGTCTCCAAAGTAATGGTCTAGAACAGGAATCCACTGAAGAGAACTCTTTGAAAGTGTGATGTAGATGTTGAAGTGTAGCTCTACGCAATCAATGGCTTCAGATGCAGGAGGGGGAAGACTCACTTCTATTTAAGGGCCAGGCCACTGAGAATCTGACCATGCTTCAGTGAGTATATAGGTAACATAAATTGGACTTGTGTATTTTAATTTTTTAATTTTTTTTAATTCTTAGTTTTAATTTTCCTCTTTTGGGGGGCAAGTAACAAGGGTGGGGGCTGACATGGAAGGACTGGGAACTGAGTGTGATTGGAGTACATGATGTGAAATTCCCAGATAATTAATAAAATGTTATGCTGGAAAAAATAGTATTTTGAGGTGGGGGGTCTTTGATTAGGAGCAGATGGCATCATGGGGGTGGGGCCTCTTTGATGACATTAATACTTTTATGAAGGAAAGGGACTTGGGTACTATGCCTTGCCATGTGGTACCCAAGTCCCTCACTCTACAATGACATAGGAAGGATCTTATCAAATAGTGATGCCATATTCTAGGTCTTCCCAGCCTCCATAACTGTAAAAATTAAAATCTTCATTAGTTACGTAGCCTTAAGTGTTTCTCATTAGAACAGTAAACAGATTAAATCAGCAAGTTGGAAAAAAATTAATTCTATACTCTGAGAATTAGATGATAAAGGAAGTTATAACAAAGACCTGGCTTCCGTATCATAGAAAAATGTTTCCCTCTTCCTAATAGGTCAAAGAAGGAATGGGTGTCCCAAGGTGAATGCTATGCTAAACAGGCCTTTGCTATGTCTGAGTATCCACATTTCTTCTATTACATTGCCTTGCCATGTTTAAAGATAGTGTTCTGGGGCTGGAGAGATGGCTCACTGGATAAGAGCCCTGACTGCTCTTCCAGAGGTCTTGAGTTCAATTCCCAGCAATCACATGGAGGCTCACAACCATCTTTAATGAGATCTGGTACCCTCTTCTGGTGTGTCTGAAGATAACTACAATGTACTCACATACATAAAACAAATAAATAAATCTTTTAAAATTTATATAAAAAAATAAAGATAGGGTCCTTGCCCCTGTGACTGACCTTGGCTTGGATCTACAGCTATATTCCATTTTGTGGAGAACATAGAGGCAGACGGCTCGCTCATCCAGGGATGGCACAAAAGCTGTACACAGATATGTTCAGCTCATTCCCTTGACAGACTACCAGCTAAAGGAGTGTATGAAATAGATTCTCATCAGATTGACAGGAATGTGCCCAGTTAAAATGTGGGTAGTTTACTGATAAAGGAAAAAGAGAGAGCCAGATAGTATGGTAATATCAACAGTTCTATTGCCAAATTAAAAAAAAGAAAAGTGAAAGAGATTTATATTCTTTCTGTTTATTTATGCTAAGTTATGTCTTATTTTTCTTGAATGTTTCCTTCCTTCTCTTGAAAACAGTGTCCAGGGGGGTGAAATGTAAGGCTAGTTCTTATTGTTTTTTAAATAATTTACAATAATTTAATATTCACAGACACCAAGTTTATTGTCATTAAGTACTCTTGTACCACATAAACGAATATAAATAACTCATTATTTTCATTAATTTTACATTGTTAATAGAGGCTTATTGACACAATATGAATAGGACTTCCATCCCATGGCATAGGCAAAGTCATTACTCAGAAGTATAAAGTGCTGTGAAAGCAGAGACTCGTCACTGTGTCAACCGTATGCTTCAGTAAGGCAGCAATTATGACTGAATAATTTCATGGTAATGAGTAGAGGCTTATGACAAATAAATCATGAGTGATAGGCTTTTTGGGCAAATTCTCTATTCTGAGCTTTGGAGAATTTTTAAAATATATATCGAGTAGTAAATCTGGAACATTTCTGTAGTTCTTTCCCCCACCCCACCCCCTTTTCATTCCTATCTCCAAGAGATCTTCCAAACCAAGCCTTTTTGATAACTTCTATTTATTTCTTGTCTTTGTCTATGTCATAATCAACTTTGACTTGAGCCATTGTAGAAATGTTTTACTTGGTCCCTCTCCACCCTCCCTGTCTCCTTAAACTCTACTGTTCATATAATAGACCACATGCTGCCTTTATTAATCTGTCATACCATGTTCTCTCATTGTCTTAGAAGAAACCTCAAGCCTTTCCACTGGCGGTAAAAACTTGTGGTAGTTATTAGTTACCACATAGCAAGTTACCCTAAAAACATACTTCCATCAAACAACAAGAGCCATTTTTTTACTTCCCACTGCTTGTACAAGACAAATGTTTTGGAGAGCCTTCACCGGTTAGGTGTTACTCAGGTCATCTGCTGAATTGCAACCAAGGTGTCAACCTGAAGTGCTTAATCATCTGAGGTTGCCTGACACTGCAGGGTCTTTTGGCTCCTGGTAAGAGACCTCAGTTCTGATCAAATGGACATGTCCTTTGGGTTGCTTAATCATACCCAGCTGACAGTTGACTTTCCCCAGAGCTGGTGATTCAACAGTGAACAAGACAAAAGTCTCCTTGATATTGCCTATGGAAAACCTTACTCCATTAGTTCTATAATATTCTATTAGGTACATAGGTCAGTGCACAGCATGTGATTGTCAGAGGTATTAGTGAGGTCACATTGAAGACTGCCTTTCTGATTGCATTTCTTACCATTGTATTATCTCACATCTGCTTTACTAAATGTACTCACTACAAATATCCACAGGATACTCTTCTCTGCTTCACATGGGCTTATGCTCATTCAAAAGCTGCAGAGACATTTTAAATCCAGCAACATGGCTGCTCTGGCAAGGGATCACATCCAAAGACCTAGGTCTTTCTGATCCAGCTGGCATGTAAACATGCCACACATTTTTAATCCCTCGGGCTGGAATACACACATGCCCCTTGTATACATCTTTAAGGTAAAATTAATTTGTAGAAGGACGGCAGCCATGTTTGAAGATGATGTGTAAATGGGGGGCAGACAAAGTAATGAGTCAGAGAAAGATTTGACACACTGAGTCAGAGACAGGAGATGCCCAACTCTCATGAGAAGATTACAGGAAAGAGGAGCTATTTCATAGCAGTGCAGGGAGAGAGAGTATATCAGCCAATTTTTGTGGCTTCATGCATAGAAATGGTTGGCCAACACAAAATAGACTTCATGTGGTGTTGTGTATATGTGTGTGTGTGTATGTGTGTGTATGTGTATATGTGTGTGTATGTGTGTGTGTATGCATGTATGTGTGTGTATGTGTGTGTATGTGTGTGTGTGTATGTGTGTGTTTGTGTGTGTGGGGGTGTGCTTGCATGCACATGCTTATATGTGTACACACATACATACTTTGACTTTTTGTTTAGTTCTGTTTTGCTGCCATAATTTTTTGTTTGCCTTGCTTTCATTTTTTGTTGTTGTTTTTTCTTGTTTTGTTCTTTATTTTGGGAGAGATAAAGAACAAAGAGTTGGGTGGGTAGGGAGATGGGGAGGATCTAGAAGGAGTTTGGGGAGGGGAAGGAATTTGATCAAACATACTATACAGACAATAATAAAAAATGCTGCTAGTTAATTTATCTTTGAAGCTTATACAGATTGAATCATAGAATAGTTTTATTCTACATAAGATGGGTCATGTGACATTTACCTTTTTGACGAACATCAGTTTCATCTTCTCTGAAACTAAAACAAAGCCAGTTTATAGTGGGTCATGCCTATAATCCAAGCATTTAGAAGGCTAAGGCAGGAGCCTGGTGAGTTTGAAGGCAGCTGGGTCACGTGGTGAGTAACAGGTCATTTGGGGTTATGATGTGAGATTCTGCCTAACAAAGAAAAAAAAATGACTTAATAAAAACAAAAATCAAGGCAAGAAAAAAATGAAAATGTAAAGAAAGAGGGAGAAAAAGACAAGGGGAAGAGAATCTCAGTTAGTAATAAATCTCTGAGATATGCTAATCTATCTAAAGCAGATTTTAGTCACTTCCATGAATTCAAGACCTCACAGAAGAGGCATCGAGTCCATAGAGTAGAACCCTGCTAGGATCCCCGACACTCAGTTCAAACAAAACAAAAAACAAACAAACAAACAAACAAAAAGAATGTATCACAGTGATCCTACTTCCTCTTCTGTGGATCCATGCCCAGTAGCTCTCCCTCCACTTATGTCTCTGGATCATAAAGGAAAGTGATGTCACAAAGGACGGGTAATGGTGAAGAAACCGCGATGAGATGCCTCTCTACTCAGAGCACTTTCTAGGTGGAACAAGTCATCATTGCTCTTATTGAATGACACACACCCATGTGTGACAGTCAGAACCCTTGTGCCATCCACTCTCCCAGTCCATTATGTTGAGATTTAGTCACAAGACGGAGGTGTGTGGTGGCGGAGCCTGTGAGAAGGGCTCACATTGAGGGCTCTGACTCTCAGGTTTGGATTATTGTGCTCATAAAAGAGACCTCCAAGAATGTCCCTTGCCCTTCTGACAGGAGAAAGCACAGCAAGACCATCATCTGTGAGGCAGGAACTGTGTGCTCACACTAGAACCCACCTCTGCTGGCTCTACTTGGCCTTCTCAGCCAAGATTGGGATGTGACAGTTGTTTGTTGTTTATAAGCTATGTAATTACAGCATTTTTTTTACAACAGCCCCAAAATAAAAAAAAATATGTTATCTTTCAAAAATGCATATAGAATAAATGACAAGTAGCAATTGTATCCCTAGGTATCCAGAAAAGGCAAAATGAAAAATCAACTCAGTGGTTTTATATGAACTGATTTTATGAAGCACAGAACAGCCTTCAAAATGGAGCAGGAGAACAAATCTTCCGAATGACTATGTGATTATTAAAAGCAACCCAGAGATTGGAATAAGCCTTATGAGAAACAATGTTGCTGCAATCATTCTTTATATTGCATATTTATGAAACTGTTCATTGAATGTAGGAATTACACTGCTTAGAAATCCCTCTATCATTGAGCCAGTTTCTAAGGTATCGTTAGTAGTGAATTAGAAATATCCAATGAGATTTTTAAATTACATATCTCCAACGGATTTGAAGCAATGCCCTCTTTTCTTTCTTTCTTTCTTTCTTTCTTTCTTTCTTTCTTTCTTTCTTTCTTTCTTTCTTTCTTTCTCTCTCTCTCTCTCTCTCTCTCTCTCTCTTGTTTAATTTTATTAGGTATTTTCTTATTTACATTTCAAATATTATCCCCTTTCCTAGTTTCCCCTCCGAAAATCCCCTATCTCCTCCCCACTGCCCCTGCTCCCCAGCCCACCCACTCCCATTCCTGGTCCTGGCATTCCCCTATACTGGGGCATAGAACCTTCACAGGACCAAGGGCCTCTCCTCCCATTGATGACTGACTAGGCCATCCTCTGCTACATATGCAGCTAGAGCCACAAGTTCCACCATGTGTTTTCTTTGATTGGTGGTATAGTTCTAAGGAGCTCTGAAGGTATAGTTCATATAGATGTTATTTCTATGGGGCTTCAGTCCCCTTCAGCTCCCTGGGTACTTCTCTGGCTCCTTCATTGGGGACTTTCTGCTCTGTCCAATGGATGACTGTGAGCATCCATTTCTGTATTTGCCAGGAACTGGCAGAGCCTTGCAGGACACAGCTATATCAGGCTCCTATCAGCAGGCTCTTGTTGGCATCTGTCTAGTGTGTGGGTTTGGTGGTTGTTTATGGGGTGGATCCCCAAATGGGGCAGTCTCTGGATTGCCATTCCTTCAGGCTCTGCTCTGAACTTTGTCTCTGTAACTCCTTCCATGGGTATTTTGTTTCCCATTCTAAGAAGGAACAAAGTATCCACACTTCGGTCTCCCTTCTTCTTGAGTTTCATGTTTTGCAAATTGTATCTTGGGTATTCTAAGTTTCTGGGCTAATATCCACTTATCACTGAGTGCTTATCATGTGTGTTCTTTTGTGATTGTGTTACTTCACTCAGAATGATATCCTTCAGATCCATCCATATGCCTAAGAATTTCATAAATTCATTGTTTTTAATAGCTGAGTAGTACTCCATTGTGTAAATGTACCACATTTTCTGTATCCATTCTTCTGTTGAGGGACATCTGGGTTCTTTCCAGCTTCTGGATATTATAAATAAGGGTGCTATGAACATAGTGGGGCATGTGTCCTTATTACAAGTTGGAATATCTTTTGGGTATATGCCCAGGAGAGGTATTGCTGGATCTTGCAGTAGTACTATGTCCAATTTTTTGAGGAACAGCCAAACTGATTTCCAGAGTGTTTGTACCAGCTTGCAATCCCATCAGCATTGGAGGAGTGTTCCTCTTTCTCCACATCTTCGACAGTATCTGCTGTCACCTGAATTTTTGACTTTAGCCATTCTGACTGGTGTGAGGTTGGTCTCAGGGTTGTTTGGATTTTCATTTCCCTGATGATTAAGGATGAACATTTTTTCAGGTGCTTCTCAGCCATTCGGTATTCCTCAGGTGAGAATGCTTTGCTTAGCTCTGAGCCCCATTTTTAATGGGGTTATTAGATTTTCTGGAGTCCACCTTCTTGAGTTCTTTATATATATTGGATATTAGTCCCCTATCTGATTTAGGATTGGTAAAGATCCTTTCCCAACCTGTTGGTGCCCTTTTTTTGTCTCATTGACAGTGGCTTTTGCCTTACAGAAGCTTTGCAGTTTTATAAGGTCCCATTTGTAGATCCTTGATCTTACAGCACAAGCCATTGCTGTTGTGATAAGGAATTTTCCCCCTGTGCCCATATCGTCAAGCCTTTCCCCAAACTTTATCCTCCTTAAGTTTCAGAGACTCTGGTATTATGTGGAGTTCCTTGATCCACTTAGACTTGAGCTCTGTTCAAGGAGATAAGAATGTATCAATTTTAAAAAGTGGATCAATTCCCATTCTTTTACATGATAACCGCCAATTGTGCCAGCACCATTTGTTGAAAATGCTGTCTTTTTTTCCCACTGGTTGGTTTATGGCCACTTGTCAAAGATCAAGTGACCATAGATGTGGGGGTTCATTTCTGGGTCTTCAATTCTATTCCATTGATCTACCTGTCTGTAGTTGTACCAGTACCATGCAGTTTTTATCATAATTGCTCTGTAATACAGCTTGAGGTTAGGCATGGTGATTCCCCCAGAGGTTCTTTTTTTGTTGAGGAGAGTTTTGGCTATCCTAGGATTTTTGTTATTCCAGATGAATTTGCAAATTGCCCTTTATAACTCAGTGAAGAATTGAGTTGGAATTTTGATGGGGATTGCATTGAATCTATAGATTGCTATCGGCAAGATAGCCATTTTGACTATACTAGTCCTGCCAATCCATGAGCATAGGAGATCTTTCCATCTTCTGAGATCTTCTTTGATTTCTTTCTTCAGAGACTTGAAGTTCTTATCATACAGATCTTTCACTTCCTTAGTTAGAGTCACACCCAGGTATTTTATAGTATATGTGACTATTGTGAAGGGTGTTGTTTCCCTAATTTCTTTCTCAGCCTGTTTATCCTTTGTGTAGAGAAAGGTCACTGATTTATTTGAGTTAATTTTATATCCAGCTACTGCACTGAAGCTGTTCATCAGGTTTAGGAGTTCTCTGGTGGAATTTTTCGGGTCACATATTGTCTTAGTCAGCGTTTCTATTCCTGCACAAACATCATGACCAAGAAGCAAGTTGGGGAGGAAAGGGTTTATTCGGCTTACACTTCCATACTGCTGTTCATCACCAAGGAAACCAGGACTGAAACTCAAGCAGGTCAGAAAGCAGGAGCTGATGCAGAGGCCATGGAGGGATGTTCATTACTGGCTTGCTTCCCCTGGCTTGCTCAGCCAGCTCTCTTATAGAACCAAGACTACCAGCCCAGAGATGGTCCCACCCACAAGGGGCCCTTGATCACTAATTGAGAAAATGCCCCACAGCTGGATCTCATGGAGGCATTTCCCCAACTGAAGCTCCTTTCTCTGTGATAACTCCAGCTTGTGTCAAGTTGACACAAAATTAGCCAGTACACTTATATATACTATCATATCATCTGCAAATAGTGATATTTTGACTTCTTCTTTTCCAATTTGTATCCCCTTGATCTCTTTTTGTTGTCAAATTGCTCTGGCTTCTACTTTAACTACTATATTGAATAGGTAGGGAGAAAGTGGGAAGCCTTGTCTAGTCCCTGATTTTAGTGGGATTGCTTTGAGTTTCTCTCCATTTACTATGATGTTGGCTACTGGTTTGCTGTAGATTGCTTTTATTATGTTTAGGTATGGGCCTTGTATTCCTGATCTTTCCAAGACTTTTATCATGAATGGGTGTTGGATTTTTGTCAAATGCTTTCTCCACATCTAACGAGATGACCATGTGGTTTTTGTCTTTGAGTTTGTTTATATAGTGGATTATGTTGATGGATTTCCATATATTAAACCATCCCTGCATCCCTGGAATGAAGCCTACTTGATCATGATAGATGATCGTTTTGATGGGTTCTTGGATTCGGATTATGAGGATTTTATCGAGTATTTTTGCATAGATATTCATAAGGGAAATTGGTCTGAAGTTCTCTTTGTTAGGTCTTTGTGTGGTTTAGGTATCAGAGTGATTGTGGCTTCATAGAATGAATTGGGTAGAGTACCTTCTGTTTCCATTTTGTGAAATAGTTTGAGGAGAATTAGAATTAGGTCTTCTTTGAAGGTCTGCTATAACTGCACTAAACCCATTTGGTCCTGGGCTTTTTTTATTGTGAAACTATTAATGGCTGCTTCTATTTATTTAGGGGATATGGGGCTGTTTAGATTGTTAATCTGATCCTGATTTAACTTTGGTACCTGGTATCTGTCTAGAAAGATGTCCATTTCATCCAGGTTTTCCAGTTTTGCAGCGTATAGCCTTTTGTAGTAGGATCTGATGATGCTTTGGATTTCCTCAGGTTTTGTTGCTATTATCTCCCTTTTCATTTCTGAGTTTGTTAATTAGGATATTGTCCCTGCGCCCTCTAGTTAGTCTGGCTAAGGGTTTATCTATCTTATTGATTTTCTCAAAAAACAAAAAACAAAAAAAAAACAAAACAAAAAAAACAACAACAATAACTCCTGGTTTGGTTGATTCTTTGTATAGTTCTTTTTGTTTCCATTTGGTTGATTTCAGCCCTGAGTTTGATTATTTTCTGCTGTCTACTTCTCTTGGGTGAAGCTGTCTTGATGAAGGCTCAGTGACTGAGCATCTATGTTAAGCCTCGAGAATATGGAGGAGTTCCCAAAGTGCAGCATTTCTGTGCTGTTTATTGATTACAAGGCAGCATGGACACTTATTACATGTGGGGGAAGCATCTGGTCACTCTGCTTCCATGTCCATTTCCCCCCAGGTCCTTACCAGTGCTATTTACCAAAGCTGTAAGGCCCAGCAGAGCCCAGCTGCTGTTTCCGGAAGCTTGGTTGTGCCTGTCTACTGACAGCTCCCATTTGCTGCATGGAGGTTGCAGTAAGTCTTGAAACATTCCTGCCACTGATGATACTCAGAGTACCACTGAGCCAGTTCTCACACCATGAGGAAACAAACAACAAAGCAAGAAAACCATGGTCAAAGTAATCTAGCCTTGCTCTGAGGCATAGATGTTTAAAAAATCAATGCTAACATGAAAAGCTGTATTTTTTTAATGATTCAATTTCATTTTTATATTAGACATGTATACACACACATATATATGTATGTATATATATACATATATATGTATATATACATATATGCATGTTATAAGAAGCCAGCACATTCACCAATAAAAGCTCTATTTCTGGTGGAAGATTTAATAGTCATTCTAGGATTTTCATGTTGTAGGAAGGATGGGATCGTGACTTGAACTCACTTCTGATCCACAGTGAGTGGCCACATTTTAATCTTTGAGTCTCCCAGGATGTATCTGTAGAGTAAAAGACAGAATGCCCAGTCTCCTCACCTTTCAGAAACACCACACACAGCCTTAATTAATGTCCTGTGTCTGACCCGGTGTAAGGGAAGCCAACAGGAGCCACTTTGTCATAGAACCACTAGCAGCCTAGTTAGTAAGACAATCTCTAACAAAAAAGCCATATAATTTCATTGCATAAAATTGACTATAGCCGGGCGTGGTGGCGCACGCCTTTAATCCCAGCACTCGGGAGGCAGAGACAGGCGGATTTCTGAGTTCGAGGCCAGCCTGGTCTACAAAGTGAGTTCCAGGACAGCCAGGGCTACACAGAGAAACCCTGTCTCGAAAAACCAAAAAAAAAAAAAATTGACTATAATTTACTAAAATTTTCCATGTTATTTTCTCTATTACAGGTTGTAAATAATACAAATGACAGATCTTGAATCTCTCATGCTTCCTCTAAAAGCTCTTAAAAGCTAAATTATTATCATGGAAACCACTAATCAATCATTATTGATGAATGAACAAGAAATCCTCTTAGAACTCATACAAACATAATTATTCTTTTGTTTCGGAGAGGATTTTGTTTTGGATAATTGACCATATTTACTTTCTTTTCTTTCAATATTTCTGTCTGTCTTCTGAACTCTCTTCCTCTCTTTCCCTCTCCTCCTCCCTCTCCCTTCCTCTCCCTCTCTCTATCTCTTTCAAAATATGTATTGTAGAAGGTTACAAGGGAACTGTTTGTTTATAGAGCATGGCTTCTCTCACGGTTCCCTCCTTCAATGAAACTTTCTCCCCTGATATTATATCCCAAATTATTTGATGCCCATGGACTTTAACAATGAGTCAGGTTTATTTATCTTCATAAAAGCAAGATAATTAAACTTTATTTTCCTGTGCTATGCTTTAAACATTGAGGCGTGAGTGATGCAGTCTGGTGTTTCACAGAGATTGGTATGCCTGGCCCAAAGCTCCTAAGTTCTTAGTAAGATTTAAAACCATGCCCAATCAACATCTTTAAAATTCAGCTCCTTTTCTCCCTGCAGCCTTCTGATCAGTTCAGTAAAGGAGAAATGTATGCATAGGCTGGGTTCTGTAGTACTTACTGAGTTTATGATCCAATGGACCAGGATCCAGTTGTCTCAGGAATTCAATGGATATTTCAACACACGCTCCTCTTTGCCTCTGTTGGTAGGGCAGCCAGCCTTGAACACTCTTCTCTTTGCCTCTGTTGGTAGGGCAGCCAGCCTTGCACACTCTTCTCTTTGCCTCTGTTGGTAGGGCAGCCAGCCTTGAACACTCTTCTCTTTGCCTCTGTTGGTAGGGCAGCCAGCCTTGCACACTCTTCTCTTTGCCTCTGTTGGTAGGGCAGCCAGCCTTGAACACTCTTCTCTTTGCCTCTGTTGGTAGGGCAGCCAGCCTTGCACACTCTTCTCTTTGCCTCTGTTGGTAGGGCAGCCAGCCTTGCCTTGGGGAAGAGGACAGGACCACAGTCTTTCCTTCCTTTCTCCCTGGTCTTTGGGATAGATACTAGATGTTGGCATTACAGACCTGCCTTTTCTGTGTTCATTTCATGATGGGATGCCGGTGGGAGACAGGGTGGACTCTGGCCAGTTCTGTTCTCCAGCACCAAGACACCTGGGTTAATATCCTACTTTCACAAGAAAGTTATGGCTATGAGCAAATCGCCTAACTCCAAACCAAACTGTGGCTTGATTTCATCATTCTTATGACAAGGATCATGAGAATGGCATTTAATTAGTAACTACATTGAAAAAGTGTAATGTGATAAAACATGTAAGATTTGATGGTTAATAAAACTTTACAGATGTCAACATCAGTTTTAGAAGAAAAGAACCTCTTCTTAGATGTTCTTTTGAAAATCCAATCTGAATTCCACTTTATGTCTTAATCAATGGGTTTATGACTATAAGTCCATTCCTCCAATTAGACTTGTGCACCTCTTAAGTCTGGGCTGACAACAGACAAAACAAAAGAATCATTCTATTATGCATGTGAAATAATTAATATACTATGTGTATTTGAATGTCATAGTTATTATAGAATCATAAACAATGTATGAGTTTGTTAGAAGCAACTCATCATTAGAGATACAGTGAATTAAAAATGATGTGCCTAAGATAGAGCTGAATTCAGAATAAGCTTGGAGCTGATGAAGGTGTAGATTTAGCATAACTAAGACGCACTGCGTCTCAGTAGATGCTGTCCAGATACAGTGCACTGTGCGTTTTCATTAGATTGATAGATTTCAGGCCAGGGGAAGATCTGAATGTTTGAGAAAAATTATCTTACTTTGTTGAAATTGTGTACGTTTTAATCAATGTTCTAATGCTGTGAACAGACACCATAACCATGGCAACTCTTATCAAGGACAACATTTGATTGGGACTGGCTTACAGGTTCAGAGGTTCGGTCCCTTATTATCCTGGCAGGGATCATGGCAGCACACTTGATGCTGGAGTGGTAGCTGAGAGCAACATCCTGACAAGCAAGTGTGTGTGTGTGTGTGTGTGTGTGTGTGTGTGTGTGTGTGTGAGAGAGAGAGAGAGAGAGAGAGAGAGAGAGAGAGAGAGAGAGAGAGAGAGACTGAGCCTGGCATAGGCTTCTGAAAACCTCAAAACCCACTCCCCAGTGACACATTTCCACCAATAAGGCCACACCTCCTAATCTTTTTCTAGTAGAATGACCAAAAATTCATCATTTGAGCCTTTGGGGGACAATTCCTATTCAAACCACCACAGTATATTTTGTAAGTCAGTTTTTCAGGTGAACGTTGAGGCTGTTGAGAGAGAAGAAAAGGAAATAAATCCTGTCTATATAAGGGCAACTCCAAACAAGATTGATACTATTTTATCTTATGTTTATGGATTGTTTTATCTGAGTTTATGTCTGTGCTCATGGAAGGCAGAAAGACGTCATATCCCCTGAAACTGGAGCTCCAGGTGGTTGTGAGTTGCTGTATGAGTATTGGGAATTGAACTGGGACCCCCACCTCCACCCCAGGGTTGGGCAGCCAGGGCTCTTCACCACTGAGCCTGATCTACTTTCTAAAATGCAGGTGAATGAAGACACCTGTATAGAACACAGCAGGCAGCATGATAACCAAAAGAGCCCCACACATCACTGCCTAAGTACCTCTGAAGAAGTGGAAATTTACTTGTTAGAAGAAGAAAACTTTATTTGGATCTAATTCTGTGAATTCAACCAATAGCTAAAATTGCTATTTTTTTCTCCAAGAGAATGAAATAACATAAATGATTATCTAATCTAATTTGGTGCCTCTTGGTGGACTGCCACTAGTGCTTAGTTGTGAACTAACCCTAGCCTGTAAGCACTGCTTACAGTGAGCTCTCTGTTTGAACTGGAGATCACCTTTGGCTTTATTTCTCTCTCTTTCTCTCTTGGATTAAACCTGTTCTATGTAGAAAAATAAAACCTTATCAAAATAAACACACACACACACACACACACACACACACACATATGGTGAAATTTTAAAAGGTTAAATAAATACCAAGGACTTTGGTCTCAAATGCAAAGATTTGTTGCATGTTTTCATTCTATCACATAATCCCTAAGGTACTTTCCAAATTTTTTAGATTCTTGTGTTTAATGGCAACGGTATTGTTAACTAGGAAGGAGACTCCCCAAGATACTGAAATGAAGACCAGACCAGTTTTATCATCTCCACCTTGACGTGGAGGTTGTCACTAGAGTCCGCCTCATCTCCTTGACGGGATCCTCACTGCCATGGGTTTGCTCAAGTGAGCCTGGCTTCCAAAGTCATGAGTTTCTGAACTTTCAGCATAGCCTATCAATTGTGTTGATTGATGCTCTAATTGTTCTCCTTGAAGAGAACAGGATCTTCTGCCAAGCTGAGCTACACCCTCTTTTCCTGCCTCAGCTCTTGGAAGGAACTCACAGCAATTCCCAGAATCCTTTTAATTAAAATCATTTTGATAGGAGAACTTGGATTTCCACCTTAACTCTTCTTCCATTCACTTTCCTTTTTAAATTTTTATTGTTTGAGAATTCCATACATGTATACAATGTAATCTGATCATATTTAACCCTCATTTCTCTTCTGCAACCATCCACATCCTGCAACCATCCACATATCCCTCCACTTGTAACCCAGTTTTCTAAGCTCTCCTTACATAGACAATAATTACATATTTTAAATCATTCTCTTCATCCTTAATCACATTTAACAGTAAAGTTGCATTTGCCTATGTCATAGTTAGAGCTCCTACTGCCACGATGGCAAGACAGACAGACCATTGTAAAAGATGCAACCGCTGTATCAGGGGAACCCCAGGTATGAAGATGTCATGGAGAAAGGCTAGGGTTTGTGCCAGATGTCCTCATAGAGAGCTCAGAAGAGGCCATGCTGGAAGTACAGCCCAGGGAAAACCCCAGCGCCATTAGATGATGCCAGTATCATAGGATGCCCATCAAGGACAGAAGCAGCTATGGGGTGAAGTGGGCCTGAGCTTAAGGGACCAGTGGCATGTGATGTGGGTGACAAAGGTAGATAAGAGATGCTGCCAAGCTGTTTGAGGTCTAGAAGTTGTGAGTCCCAGAAATTTAATATTGAAAATTACACTGTTGGACTTTGATTTTGCGTTGATTTGGTTATGACCATGCCCTGGTTCTTTCTTCTTGGTATAAACATCTACTTAATTTTTTTTTTTTTTTATTCAGGAGACCATAGATGAGACACTTTGGAGATTGAAAGGGACATTGATATTTGAGATATAAATATTTGAGAGACTTCAGATATTTTAATGAGACTGAGCTTTTAAAAGTTTTGGGATTTTTTTTCCCCCAAAGATTGAGACTTTTGAAAGCCAATATTTTTTTGTATTATTTCCTTCTAAAACTTCACAGTTCAAGCCCCCATCATCTGTGCTGTCTCAGCAGTCTTGTTATCCAAGGTCACTGCTGCAGAAATAGTCTGTCCACTTTTGAGTAGTAATTTCTGTCTTAGATGGTTTATGTTGCTAAAGCACCATGATCAAAAGCAACCGAGGGAGGAACAGGTTTATTTTCTACAGCTTTTAAGTCCATCCCTGAGGGTAGTCAAGGCAGGAGCCCGAAGGCAGGAACGGGGTGGAAGCTGTGGAAAAGCACTGCTTACTGGTTTGGTACCCACTGCTTTCTCAGCCTGTTTTATTATGCTACTCAAGGCTGCTTGCCTAAGGGTATCAGCACCACCACGGACCGATCCCACCCACATTAAGCATCAATCCAAAAAAATCAACCACAGGCTTGCCCACGGCCAGTCTGGTGAGGACATTTTCTCAACTGAGTTCTCTTCTACCCAAATGACTCTAGCTTGTGACAAATTGACATAAAACTGGTCAACATATCCTGCAATCACAATAATTAAGCCACATACTACCTCTCCAAATTATTTATTCTCATATCATCAAATTATCTGTGTTTATGACTGTAGCTGATGAGTACATACTCCAAGTTTAATTATTTATGTGTCTATCCATTTATGATCATAAGGACTCCTGAAAGTTGCCGAGCTTCAGACAGCATGAGACATGGCTGTGGTTCACATATTTACCTGAGAGGTTCCAGAGTGGATGCTCGTCACAGAACTAAGGTAGTGTGGTTGAGACCTTTCTGACCTAGCTGAGGTAAAGGCTTACATCACATCAAAATCCCTCAGAGATCCTCAGCATCGGCTGGCTGGTGATGGTGCTTCTAGGGTTGAATAATTATCAGTTACCAAGTAGCAAGTCAAATGCATTCTCTTGTTTAATTTTTAATTTTTAATTTTTTTCTTCCAATAATTTATTTTTATTATTTTTATTAATTATCTTACTTATTTACATTTCAATGTTGTCCCCCTTCCCAATCCCACCTCCACAAGCCGCCAACCCATGCCCCCTCCCCTTTGTCTCTAAGCCAGTGTTCCCCCATCCATCCACCCACTCCCATCTCACCCTTCTAGCATCCCTCTTCTCTGGGTCATCAAATCTCCACAGGACCAAGCACATCACCTCCCACTGATGCCAAATGAGGAAGTCCTCTGACACATATGTAGCGGGTGGCCACAGACCAGCCCATGTATGGTCTTTGGTTAGTGGCTTAGTCCCTAGGAGCTCAGAGGGGTCTGATTAATTGATACTATTGTTCTTACTATGGGGTTGCAATCCCCTTCAGCTCCTTCAATCCTTCCCCTAACTCTTCCATTGGGGTCCCTGGGCTCAGTCCTTTGGTTGGATATAAGTATCTATATCTCTCTCCATTAGGCTCTGGCAGAGCCTCTCAGAGGACAGCCATTCCAGGGTCCTATCTGCAAGCACAACTTATCATCAGCAATAGTGTCTGTGGGTTTGATGTCTGTGGACAGAATGGATCCCCAAGGTGGGGTGGTCTCTGGCCAGCCTTTCCTTTAGTCTCTGCTCCATTTTTTGTCCCTTTATTTCCTTTAGACAGTAACAATTCTGGGTTAAAAATTTTGAGATTGGTGGGTGGCCCTATCCTCAACTGGTGGCCATGTCTATCTACAGTAGATAGAGGTGGTCCCTTCAGGTTTATTTTCTGAGAAAAATATAATCACATCATTTTTCCATTTCCTCTCTCCAAACTCTCCAATGTACTCTACTCCTCTCTTTTATGGTCCCTTTTCTTTAATTATATTTGTGTGTGTGCGTGTTTCATATATATATGAACCACAACAATGACCAGCATGGCATAACCCTAAGGGTGCAACAGTGGCATACATTAATGGTATCAACCACTTGGTGGTAATCAACCACTTTATAGTTATATGAAGACCCATTCAACAAAATCATGCCCGATACTAAAAACCTAGTGAAGTCATGAATCTTGGAAGAGAACCTCCAATCACCATGTGACCAAGCCAACATAATGCCCGACCATATTCTAAACAGTTGTCTTCATACCTGCAGATAAACATACAGGGAGCAACATGGATAGTTATACAAAGAAGGCAAATGAATAAGAACAGGCATAATGGATCCACATAACACAATGAGTGTATGTGTGTGCTGATATGACTATATGCCAATACAGATGCTTCCTCTGAGAACTGCTTTAAACCCAATGTCGTCATTCTCTTTCTTTTCTCTTCTTTTCCTTTTCTTTCTTTTTTTACTTTTGGTTTTTTGGGACAGGGTTTCTCTGTATAGCCCTGGCTGTCCTGGAACTCACTCTGTAGACCAGGCTGGCCTCAAATTCATAAATCTGCCTGCCTCTGCCTCCCAAGTGCTGGGATTAAAGGCGTGCACCACCACTGCCCGGCCATCATTCTCTTTCTTCATTATTTTCTAAATAGTCTACAAATTGGAAACCACAGTGTAAGATGGATCCACTTTATGATACATCTACAGCTATTGATCTGTTTGTGCTTATTTGTTGGAAATTCAAGAACAAATAGGAAACTTATATCTATCAACTGTTTAAGATGCTAAACTACCAAAAGTATTTACAAAAGTTTGTTGTCTTAAATATATTAAAGTGAACTTGAAGAAACTGTCCTTCTTGGCTACAAAATACTATGTCATAGAAACACCCAGTGCTTGTGTTGCAGAACAGGGAGGAGTGATGTTATCAGCATCACTTGCTGTGACGTGGAAGTCGGTGAGCCTATGCACCTTCTTTTCAGGATAAATCCCTCTGAGGATGTGTCACACTTTCTCAAGCACGGGGCCAGTAGACACAGAATACTTGGGGTTTATGATACATCTGTGTCTAGGACCCTGGGAGAGCACTGATGAACCAATAGCCTGGGGCCACCACCCTGGACTGATGTTACTGTACTGTGCCCATTCTATTAGAAAATTTTATTATAGAGGTTTCTCAACCACTTCTTCAGGCCTCAGGTTTTGTTTGTGCCTTACCACTGCATATGTCTCTGATGAGCAGAAACTATGCATGCCAAAGCCAGAAGGAATATGCAAAAAACCCTGGAGAAAAGAACACATTTGTGTGTGTGTGTGTGTGTGTGTGTGTGTGTGCCTCTGTCTCCAACAACAAATAGATTGTCACACAGAACCCAAGTAAAAAAAACTCTCAAATCGTAATTTCAAACAAGTGGCATGCATGTCACAAGTCAACTCTTAGGAGTACAAACTTGCAAGAACACAGGACACGTGATAAAGTAGGTCAGACATCTTAAAAATGTCCCCGCACACAGAGCAAGATTGAAGGGGAAAATCTTTGTATCCAATTTTTAAATCATGCTTAATGTGAAGGTCACATGGTGTTGGATAGATGGAAAATACAAAGGTCGTGGAATAATTAGCACCACCAACCAGAAATATAACTTTGAACGAATTAGGTCGGTCATTGAGGTTACTAAAACCCACATCACGGCAGCAGAGAGTGGTGTTAGGGTAAACATTTATCACATTTGTTGCCCAAACATATCTTGGAGTCCACATCAAACAGAGTGGGTATTTCAAAAGACCAGTTCAGGCCAAAAATAGGTTAAGTTAATAATTAGGCAAATTTAAACCTCTGTGTTCTGGGCAGTGGATAGAGTGTGAGAAGAGGGGAAAGACAGGAAATCCATGCCTGTCTCTCCCCAGCAGTTTCTAGACTTTGCTGTTTAGATAGTAATTATCAGATACATTTTTTTAAACCACTGCATTCATATTCCTGATACTCATGATTAAATTTATTGTTAGATTTAGGCTTTACAAAACTTTGTGTGTATATCTGTTACAAGGTCCCTCTGTGTGATACCAGGTGCCCTGGAACTCCCTATTAGACCAGGCTGGCCTTCAACACAAATAAATCTGCCTACCACTGCCTTCTAGTGCTCATATTAAAGGCACATACCATCATGCCCTGTTTAATAGTTTTGTGGGCCTTTTTCTTGTTTTGGTTTCATTTTATAGAGGAGAAAGAGAAGGACTTGGTGATACGTTCTGCCTTTTCCCTTAGCACTTGGGAAGCAGAGGCAGGAAGAGGGCCATGAGTTTGAGACCAGCATGGCCGTCATAGTGAGATACAAAGCAGTCAAAATAATGTATTGAGAACTCATCTCTAAGAACTAAAAACAAAACACCACACATGTGCATACACATACACGAGCATGCACACACACACACACACACACACACACACACACACACACAGGAGAGAGAGAGGAGACAGAGGAGAGAGAGAGAGAGACAGAGAGACAGAGAGAGACAGAGACAGAGAGAGAGACAGAGAGAGAGACAGAGAGAGAGACAGAGAGAGACACAGAGAGAGACAGAGACAGAGAGACAGAGAGACAGAGAGACAGAGAGACAGAGAGAGACAGAGAGAGAGAGAACATTGTGTTCACTGGGGAAACCTGGAATGTTAAACACACAGGGTTGTTCATTCAAGGGAAGGAAAACAATAGCTATTATCCACACAGAAGGCCTTCTAGCCTGATGACCTCTGCACTATCTGCATAGCTAGAGACTTTTCTGACACTGGACCCTCCCTTCGCTCCTTACCATTAGCCTGACTTTCTCTGTAGACCCATAGAACCTGGTTTAATGGACTGTTTTACAAAGAGTTCGGTGTAGTAATGCCTAATCTGTATTTAACTTACTTTGCTCATCAAGGAGATTTATGAGAGATCTATTGTGCACATGGGATTGAGTTCATTTTCACCAGAATAGGTTTTTATCAAATTGTACTCTGTGTACAAAAATTAACCCACTCAGGGCCAAACGAGAGAACTTTGAGCCAACAATGGCTGTTGAGTCCTGTTGAACTGACTTGACTGCCTTCTTATCTTGAAGAGCTCATCACTGCTGGCTGAGGAGGCTGCAATGACTCTGGCAAGTTTGGGCCGAAGACCACTTAACTGCTCCTCGTGAGGACCCAGGTTTGATTCCCAGCACACAGTCTGTAATCCGGTCTCAGGAGATCCTGACACCTCCTCTGGCTTCTGCAGACTCTAGGTAAGCAAGTAGTTTACAGATACCAGCAGGAAAACGCCCATGTACATGATAGATAGACAGGCAGACAGACAAACAGGCAGATAGGTAGGAAGTATTTGGTGGCAAAATGAGTTTCGGAGTTATATTAAGAACTAGTTGAGAACTGGCTTTTTTGTTATCTTCTTTCAAAGAGCCATTTGAGGACTTAGCATACTTTTTCCAGAACTATCCAGGAGAACAGAGAGTATCTAGTGTCTAATGTGGATGATATATTTGTGTCTAGAATCTTATTGAAGCATTTTAAAAATTTTACTTTATTTATTTATATTCGACATTGCCCCCCCCAACCCTCCCCCCCCACAGTTCTTCATACCATTCCCCTCCCTTGTAGCTCTGAGAGGGTGATCCCCTCCTCAGACAATTCCCTTTCCCTGGGGCGTCACGTCTGTACAGAGTTAGGCACATCCTTTCCTACTGAGGCTAGACAAGGTAGTCCTTTGTTATATATGTGCTGGGGCCTCAACCAGCCATTGTATGCTCTTTGATTGGTGGCTTAGTCCTGGCCAGCTCCCAGGAATCTGGGTTAGTTGAAACT
Source organism: Mus caroli (assembly GCF_978045245.1). NCBI lineage: Eukaryota > Metazoa > Chordata > Mammalia > Rodentia > Muridae > Mus > Mus caroli. The sequence goes on along the minus strand of NW_028227264.1, from coordinate 121,968,545 downwards.
GTTGGTCTCCCTATGGGGTTACAAACATCTTCAGTTCCTTCAATCTTCAGTTCCCCTAATTCATCTGTAGGAGTCTCCAACTTCAGTCTAAAGGTTAGCTGTAAGTATCTGCATCTGTCTCAGTCAGCTGCTAGTAGAGCCTCTCAGAGGACAGCCATGCTAGGCTCTCTTCTATAAGCACATCATAGCACCAGTAATAGTGTAAGGACTTGGTGCTTCCCCCCCACACCCCTATGCGATGGATTCCAAGATGGGCCAGTCATTGGACGACCTTTCCTTCAGTCTCTGCACTATTTTGGTCCCTGGATTTCTTTTAGACAGGAACAATTCTGAATGTGGACAGAAATTTTGTCTCTGGGTTAGTAATCTCATCCCTCCCCTTGGGACCCTGTCTATCTACTGGAGGTGGTCTCTTCAGGTTCCCTCTCCCCACTATTGGTCATTTTGGCTTTCAAGGCTAGATGATACCCCATTGTGTGTATGTACCACATCTCTCTTATTTGCTAATGGAAAGAAGTTGAGTCTATATCTTGACTACTGTGTATGCATGGGTGATGTGAGCATCGATATCTAAGTGCCTCTTTGACATACTGACTTCTGTCTTTAGACCCACAAATGGAATTTCTGGATTAGGCAGTGGTTCTATTGTGTGTGCCTTGAGAAGGCACTCTATAAAATTTTCAGGATGTCTAATTTACATTTTCTTGGTCATTTCTTGTTACCTGCATCTTTTTCATCATATCTACCGTAACCAGTGCTAAGTACTACCAAACTGTGGCTTTGGTTTGTACTTTTCTGATGATCAATTTTGAATATTTTTCTATAAATCCATTTATACTCCTACGTCATCTTTTCAGAAATGTCTTTTCTGAATTCTATTCATCTATTTTTTCCAATTATATCACTTTCTTGCTATAGTGTTGTATTGTTTCTTAGATATTTTAAACATGCACTCCTTATGTACTTTGATATTATTTGAATCTTATATGAATCAGACTCATGGCTCATACATGTTTTTCATTTAGGGGGTAGATCTGGGTCTGGGAGATCTGGGTCCTGGTGCTGGGCCTCTCACTGTGGTCACAGAAGCGGCCTCACACTGGGGCACGTGGGGCTAGTCTTGCTGCTGAGACCAAGGCTAGGCTGAGTACTTGCTTTACTGTGGAGCTGAGGTTCTCCAACTTCCTGATGCTGCCACCCTTTAATACAGTTCCTCATGCTGTGGTGACCCCCAACCATAAGATTACCTTGTTGCTACTCCATAATGCTAACATTGCTATTGTTATGAGTCGTGGTGTGAATATCTGATGTGCAGGATATCTAGTATGTATTCTTGGGGGGCAGTGACATATAGGTTGAGAACAGCTGTTCTAAACCTTCTTGTAATGGTATCTCTTGGTGAGTTGTGTTGAATGGGCTTGAGAAAGGCATGGCGCAGGTCATATGAAACTGTCTTTCCTCACCATGGATCTCACCTTAGTTTTGTATGACACTCAGGTGCTATAACTTCCCACCCTGATTCTACTGTCAGTGTGAAAGTATTTCTCTGCATGGATACTATTCAGAAAAATGTTTCTAGAAATTCCTGTTTCACCATCTTACTGATGTCCCACCTTGATAAACTTCTACTTCCAGGAGATTCTTGGGTCAAAATATTTTTGAGAAAAGGTGTCTGAGTATTTAGGAAATTAACTTTATAAACATTTTTCAATGAAAGAGTCTAATCTAAAACAAAGTGTACTGTGTGCAGTCTTGGAAGATAACATTTTAACGTAATAATAATAGACATTTGTACCATATCAGTATCCTTTTCTGTCTCCATTGGTCTGTCTGATGACTCCAATCTTTATCCATCATATAGTTGAACTGACTACAACTTGTTCTTCTATTGAGTGGATATTCTGAAGGATGACAATCAGCTATCTTTTCTTCTCTTTTGGCCTCATGTAATTATATGTAATTATATTATTTATAAGTACATAACATTTAATGCTATATATATAATTATATAGTATATATTAGAAAATATACTATCTTTTATAGTACATAATATATATCATAGTCTACCCGGCATCTAAATTTTTATTTAAGGGATACAAAGTTGTTTGACTCGGGCTGAAAATTTTCTGATAGCGTAAGAAGCAAATTTTGATATTTAGAAGAGTGATGACCACCAGACCCTGACTATGAGCGGGTTCTATCTCTCAGTATGCTGCAGTTTATCATTGTTTCAACAGTCATCAGGTGAAAGGATGATGTTCCAGGTGATCAAGGGGATCAGAAAATTGTAGTTTAGACCAAGAGCAACAAGTAATTTTCAGGACAAATCACCATTCCTTCATATTTTAAGGACACATATCTCTTTCGACTCTTATTGCCAACTCTAACAAGAGCAGGTATATTAGGTGTCAGCTTAGGTGTTTCTTAGCTGTTACTCATGAATTGACAGTAGAATATTTGTAGTGAAAAACAACCAGAAAGAAAGGTTAGGTGTCTTATACTGTGAAATGCATTAGGGAAAAGATGACTAAAGACTTTTTAGGATAGCTTATATGGTTAGCCAAAATAATTAAAATAATAATAATTATTATTATTTCACAAGCATGTTTTTAAAAGACAAAATTAAAAATAATTCAATTAATATAAAAAGTTATTTCAGGATTGTCTTTAAATATTTTAGTAGAAAATATTAAATATATCCATACCTAGAATAATAGAATGATGCCACAGATCTGTCCTCAGGTTCAGCATTCACTGAACATTCATATTCTAAAGAATTCAGCATCCTTTACATCTGCATCCACCTGATCTCTTTCTCATATTAATTCTGGAGAGAATTTAAATTTTTATCTTTTTTTAGTATGTTTATCTTTAATTGTAGAGATTAAAACCTAAACATGAAGTCATGGTTATGTCACTATAAACATTGGCCTTAGCAGCATGAGAGACTTGGACAATACCAAACTGTTCGATATTTCAGAAACACTATTTACTATAGTTTAATTATTTTAATAAGACCTGTTTTTAGAGTTAGTTAATAGTCTTCTAGATATGCTTTGATGTGTAGATATCTTTATGGCAGAACTGATTATCAAAATTCCACTGGTGTATCTAAATAAACCAACATGAACTCATTTGAGAAGATGTGGAACATTCAGGAAAGGAAAGAGGAGAGAAAGACAGGAAATCTCTCCTGTGTCTTTTAGGCTAACAATCTGCTAATAGTTAATATTTCCTAACAGATGCTGGGTGTGTGGTGTTGGTTATTCAGACCCATGATATTGATGTACCCAGCTAAGTACACACAACTGAAGTCAGATTTCTTTTTTTTTTTTTTTTTGCTATGTTGCCCTGAACTTCCTTTTTTAAAAATTTTTAATATTTTTTATTATGTATTTTCCTCAGTTACATTTCCAATGCTATCCCAAAAGTCCCCCATACCCTCCCCCCCACTTCCCTACCCACCCATTCCCATTTTTTTGGCCCTGGTGTTCCCCTGTACTGGGGCATATAAAGTTTGTGTGTCCAATGGGCCTCTCTTTGCAGTGATGGCCAACTAGGCCATCTTTTGATACATATGCAGCTAGAGTCAAGAGCTCCGGGGTACTGGTTAGTTTATAATGTTGTTCCACCTATAGGGTTGCAGATCCCTTTAGCTCCTTGGGTACTTTCTCTAGCTCCTCCATTGGGAGCCCTGTGATCCATCCAATAGCTGACTGTGAGCATCCACTTCTGTGTTTGCTAGGCCCCGGCATAGTCTCACAAGAGACAGCTATATGTGGGTCCTTTCAGCAAAATCTTGCTAGTGTATGCAATGGTGTCAGCGTTTGGAAGCTGATTATGGGATGGATCCCTGGATATGGCAGTCTCTAGATGGTCCATCCTTTCATCACAGCTCCAAACTTTGTCTCTGTAACTCTTTCCATCCCAACTTGCTTATAGATTATTTAACATAGGCATTTAGAAGACATTAAAGAAGACTCCTGGAGAACTATACAGTGTAGACTTTGGATGATAATGGAACATGAACTTGAACATAATGCATGCTACAAAACATGAAAGACAGATCAACGATTTTATTAGTGTGAATCATGAAAAAGGCCTAGCCACAGGAGCCTAAATGCTTATTGAAGTTTTTATTTTTTACTTATTCTTTGTGTGTGTGTGTGTCCCTTGCTGTCCTCAACTGGGGTGAGTCATTCCATTGTGGCAGTATTACTACTCTCAGCCTCTGTATGGAATCCAACCTGAGTCTACTTTATAAGTAGCGTCTCAGATTGCTGCTAATGGAACCCTGAGTCTCTGTAATGTGCTTTGAGAAGATATATGTGGTTATGTGGAGACATGACAGTCCTACAAAGTACAGGCCCAGCTGTACACTTTTGAGCACCATGTGTTCTGTCCTCAATGCTTTTTGTACTTTGCCCTAAGGAAGTAATAGGTAGGATGGGGCTAGCAATTTTCTCACAATGGCAACTACTTCTAAAAGGATGTGTTACTTGAAAACAGATTTCCGTTAAGCAAAAAAAAAAAAAAAAAAAAAAATGTGAAAACTTCACCCTCCCGGAACTACCTGGGTGACACAGGTATCTCTAGGTGTATCTGGGAGAGTGTGCTCAGGGAAGTGTAACCTACGAAAGAGGATCCATTCTGAATGTGCATGGTACCATCCTATGCATCCCCACTTCCTGATCTGCTGGTGTAGGCACCCCCGTTTCCCTGCTCCCTGCTCCACAGAGTTATGAGCAAGCAATCCAATGCCATCAAGGCACCTGCTGCCACAAAGGACAGAGCCCCTCAAGCTGGGAGTCAAAATAAACACTTTCATTTCCGTTGCTTAACTTCCGTTATGTCAGGTCATAACAATGAGAACAGCAACAGACACCAAGCCCCTCAAACACCATGTAAGTGTATAATTTCCTCACTTCATGATTTAGAACCTTGGGGGCCCTACTTAATCAGTCTCTCTTAGTATCACACAATTTGTGAATTTTTAAGAATTTCTAATTTTTTGTGGTTGATTTTTTTTTAATTAGGTATTTTCTTCAATTACATTTCAAATGCTATCCCAAAAGTCCCCCATATCCTCCCTCCTCCCCTACCCACTCACTCCTACTTCTTGGCCCCATCATTCCCCTGTACTGAGGCATATAAAGTTTGCAAGACCAAGGGGTCTCTCCTCCCAATTATGGCCGACTAGGCCATCTTCTGATACATATGCAGCTAGAGACATGAGCTCCAGGGGTACTGGTTAGTTCATATTGTTGTTCCACCTATAGGGTTGCAGACCCCTTTTAAAGCACAAGAAAAGGGAGGTGTTTTTGTTTATTTCCTTGCACATGAGTCAACTGCTCAATCACCTGCATCTTCATCCTCTAATCTTCAATGTATTTTAACACATTCCCATTTCTTCCCTATGTCTTTGAAGTTCTCATTTATTATATGTCATGCTGTACTATATATTTCTATGCATCTATGTCTATCTACCTATCATATATCAATCTGTCATCTGTCTTTCCATATATCTGTCTATCTATCATCTATCGATTTATCATCTATTGTTCTATCTATGTGTCATCTCTGTATCATCTATCAATCTATCATCTTTCTATCATCTATCATCTACTTATCTCTATCATTTATCTATAATCTTTATAGTTTATGTCCTCTCTTTTCCAATTAGTGTTTGGGGATTTTTTTTCTTCTTCTTTGCAATTACTTTGTGATAGTTTGTTTCTTTCTGGTATACTAGCAAAGTAACAGTAGAGAAATGAAGCATGCTAGTTACATTATGAAATTGCTCCACTTAGCAAACTGTCTTTGAGAAAGGACAAGCTGAGGATCTTATCCAACTGTGGACTCTGGTTGAGCACTCCTGGGTTGAGGGTCCAGATGAGGGTCTGTGACTGTTACTGTCTCTCGGGTCATCTGAATATACTGGACTATATTTTGCACCTAGAATAACAAGGCTGTGCATACAACCTCTTCATATTATAATTGATACAACATCAGAAGATACTTACTTTGCTGTATTCAGGAAGCTGACAAAGCTCTTTCAGTGACTATGGGGGTGGTATGATGAATCAGGCAAACCACGGAAGAACATGATGGGGAAGAATTACAACTGGCTGACTGGTCAAGGGCAAATGACTTCTTAGTTAGTGTCTCTGTGATAAGATATTTTCTACAACCTTGGGTTCCTTCTTGGTTTCATGAAGTCAAATCGTTCTAGTGACCATCTGGATAAGAACACAGTTGTGATTCTTACAAAAGCTACCACCAAGTAAACCAGAAACTGCTCAATGTGAGACTAATAAGTAGGTTCTTTGGGGTATTCTTTAAACTTGAACAATTTTAACTATTGTTACAATTAAAAAAAAAATCCTCAAATATATCTAAGACAGAACCAAACTCAAGTAACCCTGATAGTGATAAATGCTACATGGAAAAATGTAGTAAGAGCTAATGTTGACCTCCCACTAGATCTAAGCAAAGCACATGGTCACAGAGAAGACAAAACCCCAGGGGGGTGGGGCTCTGTGCTGTCCTGGCCCTAGATCTGCCCATATTTAACTATGTTATTGCAGGCCAGTCACTCCCACCTTAGAACATCTGCTTTTTAAAAAAAAAAAAAAATAGTAAAACTCTCTAAGTCAAAGAATACATATGAACAAGAGATGGCCTGATCACAGCTTGTTAGATAAGAATGAGGCAAATTTAATTCACAGGGAACAGAGAGAATTAATTAGTGTGTTTCTACCTTTGACATGACCTGGATAATTAATAACCTTGATTGGTCAGGAGACTATATTGCTCAGAACAGCTAAAGTTAGTCTGGCCCTCAACAGGGCTAGTACAGCATAAAGACTATTGGTCCCAACTTAACCTTCTCTGACATCCAGCCATTTTCAGAATTGTATTTTGCCTCTGTAAGCATGCTTTAAGGACATGATAAATGTGTGTCCCACAGCTGCTGAGAGATCTAGAGTCTACAAGAGAGAGAAATTCTGAAAGGAAAGAGTTTTCACAAAAGAAAGAGAAGACTTGACTGTGAGTTTCCATGTATGGCTGAGAAAGAGGGCGGAAGGTTTTGTGTATGTTAATTCACTAGCTGCATGCGGTCTAGGCAGGCAGGGTTTCATTTGTCTGTTGCTGTCCTGCAAAAATTCATCAGACCTTCTAGTTGGAAATTATAGGGGGAATAATTTCTGGGCCACAAAAATATTATCTGTAGCAGCTAGAGTGTGCGAAACCAAATGAACTTCTTGTGAAAGGAGATGAGTTACAAGTCTCTGGTGGACATTTAATTAGAGTTTGAGAACACTAGGATGGAAAGGAAGCTCTGGCCTAAGCACAGGGTTCTTGTTTATTTCCTTGATTCACGCAGACACTCAGTCATGTGACTAGCGTATGCCAGCATTCCATCCGCATAAGAAGTTTAGTAGAAAAAGTAATTTCATAATTTCAATTTGATCTCTTTAACTGAAAGGGCAACAGTACCACAAAGCTGGCCAATTATTGTAGCTTATTAAATGTATCTCTTAAATAAGGAGTGCTGAATAATTTTACATAAGAAGTAGCTCTCGGTTCATGGAAATTTTGATGTGACTTTGTTGCTTATTAGCTGTAACCTGTTAAAATTCAACCAAGAACAATAAGTATAAGTTGGAAATGCAGGTGCCGAGGGACTTATGAAGCAATATTCCCTGAGCAAGGGTTTCTGACGATGGAAAATTCGAGGCATATCTCAGTTCTTACTAGAAAGGAAATGGTGGGCATTGGTAGAAGACGCTATGTATGAACCATCAAAAAGATAAATTCTATTTTAATATTTAGTTATCCTTATAGTATTGAATTGAAAATTGGGTGGGTACTTTCACTGTCTCAACATTTTTACTAAATTACCATTTTCTCACCATGCTTACCTTGTGTTATAGGGTTATAAATTTGGTATAATGACATTGAAAACATATGCAAGGATGCTTCCTTTGGATATTCTCTGTATAATCTCTTGATAGTTTTAAATTAATTAGTTTTGCTGCCAACCAGCATAGTTATATCCATCAAAACATAACTCAATGGTCTGAAATAGAAAAACTAACCTAGCAAACTTCTGGGTTTGTGGATTTTTTAATTATTTAAAATGAGCTAATTCTCCTTAATATCCCTTACCAAACTGAGTTAGATAGTATTAAAATAGTCTTGGAAATTTTTTCTCAGTGGTATGTGTGAAGGGAGAGACACCGATATGGGAGAGAGTATCAACTACACAGACACACTCTATGGCCTTCCTTTAGGGATAAAAATAGCTGATATTTGGATAGCGCAACTCAGCAGCTTTCAGATATCTGTGGCTGCAGATTCTGTGAATGTGGCAGTGCAAGTGAGTGAAAAATAAAATCATACAACACTTGCCAAAACATGTGACAAAAGACAGCAAAGAGGTCTGAGACATGTAAACATAGGAGCCAATATTGACAGAAAAGGAGTGACAAACCCCAACCTAGGATGTGAAATTTCAAAACAGAGAGAAAGGTAGGTGGGTGGATGGATGGGTGGAAGGAAGGATGAATGGATGGAGAGACAAACAGATGGATAGACAGACACTTTGATCACTTCTACCTTGGATATACATTTCATTCTAAATTTTTTTAAAAAATACAATTTATGAATAAAGTGATTGGAATATTTGAATAGACATTTAATCAAAGATGAGCACAGATCGAAGGAATGCAAAGAGCGATGTGCTGGCCTCTAGGAGGATGTGAATCACAACCACCCCAAAGCATCCCAAGGCACTGACTGACTAGGTAGAGTTTCCAAAGACTGACCATACGGAATTTGGGCACGAGTGTGAAAAACAACCTACACCTCTCATTCACCAACAACAGGAATATGAAAAGCTACAATCAGTTCAGGCGATCTTGACAGTTTGTCAGGTTAAAAGTGCATGCACCACATGACCCAACCATCCACTTCCATTTACCTTAAAGTTGTGAAACACAGTGCCATGCAGTTCTGTACACATAAATGTTTATAGTGGGTCTTTAAAATAATAGTGACAAATTAAGAATATTCCCTCCACAGGTGAATAGGTAAGCAAGTTATGCTGTGTACATAGATACATGTACACAGCATACATCGGCTAGAATTCCATCACTAGGCCGGAAAGGATGAAGCCGCCCAACCTCAGACTGCTCATGCTGAGTTACCCTTTGCTTGTTTCAAAACCTCTCAAGAGCCCTTCACTGATACTCTCAACACTTTTGTGGAGCAGGCAAGTGATAGAAGTTACTGACTTTTTATTTTTTTTAAGAGGTACTTCATGGACGACAGACTCTCGGCCTGGAAAGGACTGGAAACTGTGTGCTCTAATACTAATCCAGAGTTCAGTGACTTTGTCAGTGCACTAAATGAAATATCTCTAATGAGTAGAGTATTCTTCCTCTGTGGACGAGGACAAACCATCATGTGCAGTGAACAATGGCAAAACCAATTCTGCTGCTTCGCTGAAGGCTTCAGAGAGGTTGGAGACATTGAAAAAGTCCTGCACAGAGAGGGCAACTTATGGACTTACAAATGTGTTCAGAGTGGCCCAGCTTGCAATAAGACAGAGGAGAACCCATGGGGAAAGTCACAGGGTTAGCTATCGAGAAAGGGCATTAACACAGGTATTTTTCTAAGACAACGTCAGAGTTCACTCTCCACCACCCTTCCATGAACTTGTTCACTATTGTGTAACGTGTGTTAAATATTTGATCTACTTAGAACATATGCTCCTGGTCTTGAATCCTTGTACTCTGTCCCTGCGTTGTCTGTTACTGTTGTTTTCCTGAGCATGGACATCACACACTTTACTTTGTGAAAGACAAATTAATTGAGGTTCATACCTTGAGTAGGATTCCCCTTTTGATAGGACAGACCTGAACGTCTGTAAGCTTCTGGCAAATATCTCTTAAACGCTAGTCTGGAGCAGGGATGGGGGCATAGCTGTGTTCAGTGCTTGGCAACCACTTAACATGTAAAATATGATCAATAGCTACCCAGTGATCCCTCTCCCTGTCATAGTCCACAGCACTGTGTCTATGCGTGAGAATAACTTTGGAGCAAGGACGTAGGAGATTTCTGTTCAGCACGAAACTCTTCTTTTGTGTCTTTCTGCAATGGATCAGAGAATGTTTTCCATGTTAGTTTTGATAGAGTTGGGGATCTGAAATTCCTTTGTTTAGTGACTTTCCAATCTTTTTTCTTAATTAATTTATTTACATCCCCAGCACTTCCCCCTCCTGGTCCCGCCCTCACAGAGCCCCTCCCCTATCCCCTTCCCCCTTCTTCTCTGAGAGGATGGGACTCCCCTAACTATCCCCCTACCTTGGTGCATCAAGTCTCAGTAGGATTAGGAGCATCCTCTCCCACTGAGGCCAGTCATTGCCCTGTAGTTTTAAGTTTAAATAACACTGTTTTCCTTTGATTTGCTGGTTCCATAAACAATGATAAACAGAGTTATAACTATGGATGAGCTATGCAGGCTCCAGGGATTCCCCATCACTGACCACACTGTCATTTGACTGCCTTGCTGGCTTACTAACTGTACGTTAGCTGTCTGTCATCAGGAGTGAACTCCCCTTTCCTGTGTTGGTGCTGACATTAATTTGACTTACCTCAGCCTTATCATATTTAACATTTAAAAATGACTAATGATTCCACTATAGAGTAACTTTTACCTTCGAAAATCTGAGTTGATACTTTACTTTGTATTGTTATTTTGTAACCTTTTAATTTTTTTTATTTTTTGGTATTCTGAGAATGAAACCTTTGTTGTTGTTGTAAATACAATATAGCCTTACATGGCAAATAAAATACAGCTTTTAGTAATAGTAAGTACATATGCTCCCAAAATTGAATAAATATTGAGCCAAGTAAAAATATGTCTAAACATATGAAAATATTTAAAGGAAAGATGTTCTCAATCAAAAAACATTTAGAATAGTAAGGCAAGAAAAGAAAGATTTTTTTAATCACAAAGGAACATTCTGATAGTGCCTACCCAGTATTTTCCAGGGAAGAAGTTGGTTAACCCCAAAGTAAAATGTGTCCCTGTCTAATTATTCATTCAGTGTGGGAAGCCAATAAACGCCATTACAAGATGGTGCTGGTTTCAATAAACCGACGCCCATGAATATGGGAAAACTACCAATGTGCGCATGTGCAGTAGAGTTTTTTTGCCAAGTCATTTCCTGGCCTGAGGCATGTAAATGAGGTACTGAAAGCATAACCAATCGGGTACAGACACACCTGTCCTAGGCCTATATAAGCAGCACTGGTTTTGGGGCTTGGGGGGTCTTTCACTTTCACTATCAAGCTCTCCCAATAAACGTGTGCAGAAGAATCCTGTTGTGGCGTCCTTCTTGCTGGTGAGTTGGGCATCTTCAATTCAAAGTAACCTACTCTTCATGAGCCATTATTTAGGTTCTGCAAATGCAGTGAACACAGCAGACATTAATTTCTAACATTTCAATGGATCTGAAACTTTGGTTCTTCTGGGCCACTCTTCAGGTTCTGAATCCCAGAGTCCATGAAGCCTTTCAGGTTTAAAGCTGGTTTCCATGTTTTGAGGAATAATTATAACTTGCTAGGTGATGCAGGCATGCATGTCGGGTCTCTGTGTTTCCACCTTGATAGCTGTCACTTACTGGGCTACCGTGGATGAGCTGATCCTAACCCTGGACTAACAACTCTGTGAATGATAATGTCCCCATCTTTAGCGCTGGGTACTGTAGGCTTAGAATTTTCTCTAAACCCACTTTATTTAGGATTCTTAAACGCTTCAACTTCCTTTCTAGCCCACCAACCAGAAGTAGAGGAAAAAGAAGGCTAATAGGAAAAGAGAGTTGCGGACCTGTTTAGTGGTAGTTCTTTCAGGAAATTCCAATCTTTAATGTCAGGATATCAGCAGTCCAGTGGAAAGCATCAAACACAATCAGTAGTGGCAGTTCAGTCCAATTGGCAGACACCAAACACAACAGCAGTGGCACAATTCACAAGAAACTGTGAGGCTTACCAATCTGGCACAAGTCTGAGGAAGCAGCAAGAAGCAGCCAGGATACCATGAAGTGTGTTTCTTTCTATGAAGTCCTGACAAGCGAAGATCAGTGGAGACCAGCAAGCACTGCAAAGCAAGCCAATGCAAGAGCATCATTCACTGTCTGTGGGCTTATCCTTATGCTCTTTCAAACACCGTGCATCCTCTCAAGGTTCTGCCTCAACAAACATTCTCTCATGTGTCTGTTCCAGAAAAATATCCTCTCATAAGACAGCTTCCAGAAAAATATCACATGACACAACTGAATTTCCAAAGAAACCAGAAATTTATACTTCAATTGGGTTTTAGGGAAAGAAATATTGAGCGTTTAGGGGAAGCCTGTTGCCATATTTATTGTTTATTGTTTCTAGTATATGCATACCCCTTTGGCGTCCCTACTCCATGCTCATCTCTCTTACTGTAACAGGTCATTACAGGTTTAAGCTGAGTGCTGCAGTTAGGAGATAAACTCTTGTTTCTCTGTGTGTGGAATCTGATTTAGACGCTTTCCATCATGGCAAGCTTGCTTACTCAGAACTTAGCACGCACAAGGTGATTGGTATCAGCCGCACTCCACACAGGTAGTACTGTTCAAACGTTAGAGTATCTGGCTGTTGGTGTGGGCTCCTATTACCCACCTTTTTTTGGAATGCCTACAATAAGAACATTTAGATCACTCAACCAAGGTCAACCAGCCAGAACACAGTAGAAACAAGATGTGAACTGAGGCGGGTCTAGCTCCCGAGCTCCTGCTCTCTGGCTCCGTGCTGCCCTGCCTGTGGCTATTATGCCATTTCCTGTTATCCCCAGATGACCTGTAAAGTTAGAGACTGTTATTTCTTTGTGTCGTGGGCAGGAAAATGTAAACTTAAGGATAAAAGACCATCTTTTCAAATGTGATTCCAACAAGGGAAGGAGATTTGATGTGAACAAAGGGAGTATATTAGTCAGGGTTCTCTAGAGTCACAGAGGATATGGGATGTCTATATATTAAAGGAAATTAATGTAATGATTTACAGTCCAACTAACTCAACAATGAGTAGCTGTGAGTGAGAAGACCAAGAAACTAGTAGTTTCTCAGCCCACGACGGTAGCTGTTTCAGCTGGTTTTCTGTATAAGCTGGAATCCTGAAGTAGGCTCCAACAGATGGGCTGTTAAGTAAGTGCAGGCAGGTGAGGAAGAGTAGGCCTTCCTTCCTCATTGCCCTTATGTAAGCCTCTGGCAGAAGGCGTGGCCCAGATTAAAGGTGTGTATCACCATGCCTGGATTTAGAACTTGCTTTGTCCCAGGCTAGTCTTGAATTCAGAGATCTGTTTGCCTCTGTCTCCTGGGATTAAAGGTATGTATTACCCTGCCTTGGCCTAAGCTTTTCATGGCTACCAGGCTTCAAGATCTGGATCACAAGTATGCCCTCCATTTCTGGATTGTAGTTCATTCCAGATGTAGTCAAATTGACAACCAGGAATAGCCATCACAGGTAGGTATTCATACTTATGTCTAATACATGTCTGTCAGTCTTGCTTATCGTGTGTGTGTGTGTGTGTGTGTGTGTGTGTGTGTGCTAATCAATATGCATATGTGCTAAGCACTGATAATACCAAGTCCTTACATGTGCAAGCCTGTGGAACCTTAAGTAGATCTTCAAATAAACTCTTTACATCTATATTTCCCTATAGATTGATATTAATAACAATGGAAGTACCTGGGAGATTCCTATTGCAATTATTCTTTATGCTCATCCCTCTGTTCCCTTGTTTTCCTATTTTGGAAACGTGCCTCTGAATGACTACTGAATCTAACTTTAGAATCCTGCAATGTAGAAAGGAATAGGAGGTTTGATTCTTTACCCATAAGGCTTTCCCTCTGCTGTAAACAATGAAGAAATTATGCAGAGCACAGGAAACACTGCCATGTGGAGATTGGATTATGATGGTGGAGATGGTCCAGAAGGAAGGTGAACCTGTCTGTGGATAAGGCTCTCAGCTTGGAGGCAGTTTGGGGATGGTATTGCGAAGATAGCTGGAATTTGTTGTGGAATTAGCCAAGAAAAAAAGAAAATGCAGATAAGTAGTTCTTAGAATCTGCACTGGGAAACTCTGGGGTCATTGGTTAGTGTGTTCTTGAGTGTCACCTGCAAAAAAATTAATACTGAGACATAGCAGGCTACAGGTTTCCCAGATCATTGCCATGGAGGAACCACTGAAGTTCCACTAGGTAAAGTGTGGAAAACATTTAAGACAGAATTCTCCTGTGCTGGCAATAAACTATTTAAAGCAAAATCCCAAACCTTGCAATTCCTGGGGACAAATGGATGGGGATATGTGTAGGCAATACAAAACAAAAATGATAGACACTGACTTCCTCTACTTATCTTAACAATTTCAGAGTTCTAAATACAGTGACTACAAGTAGGCAAGTGGTTGCTTGGGGGTACTGATGTTATTTGTATCATTAGTCCAAAAAAAATCATAAAACTGAATTTAAAATAGGTGAATTTGATGTTGTGAGATTATGTCTAAATAAAACTGACACTAAATCAAAAAAATTTTTTTAAAGATTTATTTATTATTAAGATTAAAAATCTCTCTTTTTTTTCAATCTCAGTGCCTTGGGCAATCCCCCTGACTCCATGAACCCCACGGTTTAGTGTCCACTGACTTCCATATATGAGGCTGATCCTGCCATCACCCTGTACCCCTCATGTCTCTCCATTCCCTTTACTTCCTCTGATAGCAGTTCATTGTGAGAAAAAAATCTGCCCTGTTCCTTTGATTATGTTTTCAAACCACGGAATACTTTTAAATACTTTGCTAGTAATAATGATGGGGAGGAGTATATTAATACAGTGAAATTCTCTTGCTGGGCATCTCCAAGGCTCCTGAGAGGCACAATGGGACCATACGACTTATACAACATCACCTTGTTTGCTGTCTCTGGCTGCTGCATCTGGTTTTCTTGACATGCTGTTTTGTTTTGTTTTGTTTTGTTTTCTCAGTCCTTAGTATTAATGTCCGCGTTCTTCTAAGTGGGTCCTAGCTCTTCCCTGCATCTCTTTGTTAATCTGTTTTAGAACAATCACATCCAGTCCCTGACTTCTGTTACTATGTTATGGCTGCCAACATAATCACAATGCAAACCTCCTTCTTCTGGACCCCCCATGGTTATCAGTTTTGTTATAAAGTGGTGTCTGCATCGCTAAGTGTCATAGCGCAGTGAACTCAACTAAGTGTCCTCATGCAGTTATAAAAATGATAGAATTGTGCATCAGTCAACTTCACATCCCTATAAGGAAATACCAGAGACAACTGATTTCCTAAAGGCTTATTTTTGCTTATATGGTGGAAATTGTAGTCCAAGGTCAGGTAACCTTATTGTTATGGAACTCTGTCAAGGGGGCTCAGCATGACAGGGTCTTGTGCAGCAAAAACCATTTCTATCATAAGCCAGGAAGGAGAGAGAGGGCTGAGGTGTTTCCCACATTCTACTTCAAGGACGTATCTTCAAAGACTTCAGTGACTTCCTGTGCATTCTTTATTCTAAACATTTTATGAAGCCCTAACTGTCTTCCACCACCACTGTGTTAGGTCACAAAGTCATCCTCTCTCCCACGGACTAATGATTCAGCCTCCAAAGTGTCGTAGCTATGTTTTCTCATCCACATCTCTCTCTCTCTGCAGCCAAATATGTTTCTAAACTATAAATTTGATTTTCTGTCAACATTTTTTGTAACCTGTCTACAGCTGCCTGTGGACAGCAGGATCAAAATCAATGTCCTTGGAGAGAAGATGGCTCAGTATTAAGAACACTTCTTCCTCCTGTAGATGGCCTAAGTTCAGTTCTCAGCACCCACCTGCTAGTTTACAACCATTCGTAATTCCAGTTCCAGGAACTCCAATACCTTAATCTGAACTCTTTGGAAATAAAGCATATACTTAGGACACAGAAATACACAAAGGCAAAAACACATAAAATAAAAAAGAAATGATCTAAGAAATTGATCTAGTAAAAAAGTTTAGAAATGTCTCCTTGATGACTTAAGATGCCATTTAATTTATGCATTCTATTCTGTCCTCTACTTCTTAGCCTCAGCCTTCGTCTCTCCCACTCTGACATTTATTTTCAGCCCTCAGATATAATGTTCTTTATCCTGCATCTCCTGTTCTGGGTGGATACACTGACCTTGTGCCATTACCACACTTTTTTTTTCTTTAAGGAATTTGCTGTATACTTGAAATTCCATGATTTGTCACAATTCAGAAGGGTTGTGTCAGCCTTTACAGCTGGACCCTAGAATTTGACATGTGATTTAAATCTGATAAACTCAGTGAATATTTGTTTTAAGTGTGGGTGTGAGAGAAGAGCAGAGTCTAATGCCACATCACACACCCTGTCAAGCCAAGGCTGCCCATCCTGCATCTCCACGCAAGTGGACCTGTCCATCATCGGGCAGGCTGAAGCATAGTTTTATAATTACTACTGTATTCAGGGTTTCTGCTGTGGTTTGATTTTAGACAGAATGTCACCACCTTGTCCAGGCTGTGTCTTGAATGTACAACCACTGCCCCAGTTTTCCGAGTAGCTAGGACTGCAGGAATGGACCAGCATGCCTGTCTTTTAAAACAGTTATGATTTCAACCAAAATGCACTTAGGTAAGCATGTATTTACCCATGGAGGTAACTTGATCAGAACACGTTTTATATGTATGTAAACAGTCAAGGTACTATGCAATGTTCTTTGAGCCCAAACTGAAGGGGTCTAATGGTATTTCCCATAGGATGGGTCAACCGTGAAAGATTTTCCTTTCTTTAAACTCTAAGGATTTTGGGATTCCCCTTTTGTTTCTGAAGGATGGTTTTGCTGGACATAGAATTCTATATGAACAGTTTGATCTTGAAGCATTTTGAATGTGCCATAGGCCACCTGCACAGTAAGCTGTTTGTCTAATTCTACTCTCATTTCTCTGCAAAGTCTCTTCTTAGTGGGTGCCTTGGGATGCTCTTTGTCCTGCTGACTGAATTACAATGAGTTTAGGTGTGCACCTTTCCCATTGCCTCTGTCTCCCTTTGACGTTCTTAGATGAGCAGAATCGTGTTTTTCATCAAATCTCAGGACATTCTGGCTCCTTTGTCCTCATGTTTTCTGCTTCACACACTTCATGCTATCTCTCAGCCTCTTGAAGACTCTTTTTCCTTTATTTCCATTTTTGCTTTTATCTCTATTACCTAAACTGGATAAAAGTCAAAGAACTATTTTTCGCTCTACTGGGTAAATCTTATTCTATTCAAGTTTTACCTCAATGAACTCGACTTCCTAAACAAACTCGGTACTAAGCGTTTTATCTTTACCACTCAGCACAATACCTTTACGTATATGGGCACATCATTTTTTCGTAGGAGTTGAAAATATTGGGAGCACAAAGGCCTTGGTGCTCAGGGATTTGGAGAAGCTCATGAACTTTCATGAAAACTTGTTCCCAAGCAGGGTTAATTTGTAGACAAGCCTCATTTTCTTTGGGAACATTTTGGTTACATCCTCCTCAATCAATCTAAAGCAGTAAAGGGGCGCTCATGAATCTTTCATCAGGACATCAAATAGTAAGTTGGATTCGGTTGATTAATTGTTAATGATCTGAATATATTTTAAATCACCATCCTTTTTCCTTTGTGACGATTTCAAATTTCTTAATGAGAGCAATATTATCAGGCTTTTAAGATAGATTTACTTCCAATCACCACACTTGAAACAGAATGAAAGGTCATTATCAGGAAGTGCTTAACATCACTCTTAAAAGGGGAAACATTCTTTTGTTTACTTTTGTTTTGCTTTTTCATATCGGTTCCAGCAAGTCTTCCTTAAGCCAGCTGCATCTCCAGAACGTGAGTGCTCAGACACAGAACACTGCCAAAGAGTCTCCAATTCAAATCTGCCATCACTTGGGTAGCTCACGTGGGCCGCTAACAGACACTCGATCACATGATGCCCAGGCTTCTTACTGGGTAACTACTCACCGTCTTCAGAAAAGCCCTCACTTGACATTTCTCCATCTGAATCCAGAGTGGCAACATTTCTGTCATCTTGCTCCTCTCATCTCACCAGAAAAATCTAGAAGCATCAGACTCTTGATTGTCTGGTGACAAGCAGACTCTTTAAAATTACATTTAGTCTGCATCTTTGAAGCAACTGTTGACTTTCAAGGAAAATGACCTCATCACGCTGATGAAAATTACTAAGTTAATTTTGAGTAGACAAATAATGAAATTGCATGTGATATATATATATATTTAAGAATGCCATCACCCTAGGTTAGGCCAATAATCATTTCTCTGTGATAATCCTCCTATTAATACATATTGGAAACTAAGTCCTTTTTTATTAGATATTTAATTTTATTTACATTTCAAATGTCGTCCCCTTTCCTGCTTTCCCTTCCAAAAATTCCCTATCCTCCCCCCCCCCCCCCGCCCTGCTCACCAACCCACCCACTCCTGCTTCCTGGACATGGCATTCCCCTACACTGGGACATAGAGCCTTCATAGCACCAAGGGCCTCTCCTCCTGTTGATGATCGACTAGGCCATCCTCTGTTACATATGCAGCTGGAGCCATGAGACCCACCATGTGTATTCTTTGGTTGGTGGTTTAGTCCCTGGGAGCTCTGGGGTTACTGGTTAGTTCATATTGTTGTTCCTCCTATGGGGCTGCAACACCCTTCAGCTCTTTGGATCCTTTTTCTAGCTCCTTCACTGGAGACCCTGTGCTCAGAGCCCAGAAGCTTGGAATACCCAAGATACAATTCACAAACCACATGAAACTCAAGAAGAAGGAAGACCAAAGTGTGGATACTTCGATCCTTCTTAAATACCTATGGAAGGAGTTCCAGAGACAGAGTATGGGGCAGAAACTGAAGGAATGACCATCCAGAGACTGCTCCATCTGGGGATCCACCCCATATACAATTACCAGGCCCAGACACTTTAGAGAACCTGATATAGCTCTCTCTGGAGAGGTTCCACCAGTGCCTGACAAATACAGAGGTGGATCCTCACAGCCTACCATTGGAAACTAAGTCTTAAAAAGTTACCTGGGACCACAAGACAACTAGTGGAACAAATCTAAGATTACTTGAAATAAGGCAATAAAATACATTTTTCATTTTGTGTAATCTATTTCATGGTACAAAAAAATTTGCATACCTATTTTTACAACCTATCTTCATGCGTTTGAGCTGGTGTTGCTTTATAATTTTCCTTAAGATTAATGACTACAAACTCCAATTGAACATAACTATTTAAATAAAAGACATGGTCTTTTTCTATATTCAACATGTGATGTACTTTCTACCATAAGTACTGGATTGGTGGATTTTTGCAACAAAACTTAGATAATCGTCTTGATAACATTATCTGAAATCTGCGGATCATGTCTGCTACAGCCCACACAGATTAGGCTAAGCCATTTGCACGTGTTTTCTGGTTCTTTTGCTTAACAACTGCTGATCAGCTACTTTCATGAATTCCCTCTTAAAGATGAAGGAGCCGCAGTAAAAGGGCCCTGTACCTGCTAGAGTCTCAGAGCTAGGGCTCGATAAAACACACCATACTGCTCAGTTATGAGAGGCTCAGACATTTCCACTGACAGCCTATGGTAGTAGGTGCAACGTGCTAATCCTTATTTATTTGACCCTTTGTAAGGAAATGCTAGTAAGTTCTACCCTACCATAGGAGTTCTCACCTACAAGAGCCGCTTGAGACAGTGATGTCTAGCCTGGATGCCAGCTCCCCCACGGCCTTACATGTAGACATAGTGACAGGAAAGTGGAGGCAAGGTGGTGCACTGCTATAATTCCATACCAGCACTCAAGGACACTGAAGTAGGCAGACAGTGAGATCAAGGCTAAACTGAGTTACACGGCAAGTTCCAGGCTAGCTTGGGACATAACTTTACCCTGCCCTTAAGTACTAGACTTTTGATGCTGAGAATGGAGGAGAAACCTCCATGAGGGAACATTTAACAAAGAATCACGTATCTCATAGCCTGCCTTTAGAAATTCCGGAGTGTATTTTACTAGGCTGACGTACTAGTCACTTTTCTTGTTGCTGTGACTAAATACCTGAGGAAGAGCAGTTTAAGGAAAGGGTTTATTGTGCCTTACAAGTAAAGGGGATACCTTCTACCATGTTGGGAAAGGTTAGCAGCTGGTCACACTGCATTGGCAGACAAGAAGCAGAAAGAACAGGGAGTAAGCCAGGCTATAAACCCTAGTTCATGTAGATGTTCTGGAAGTATATCCCACCCCCAAAAGCCACCAGCAGAGAAACAAATATTCAGACTCATTAGTCTACAGGGTCATCTCACATCCCCAAAATACAGCAGAGGCTATGATAATTTCATCGTGGAACTCAGAGTCAAACACCAACTTTAACCGTGAAACTTAATAATTTCAGTTAATGTGCTACATAGAATAATTTGCCAAACACTTGTGGGATTTACTTTCCCCATTTCTTATTTTGGAGATCAAAATTAATCCTGAGGTCCCTTTCAGAGCTTAATTTCAGTTCTTCTCAATACTCATGAAATATAATTTTAATTAAAATATATGATCTCTTATCATACTTGGAAACTGAGATGCTGTCTAATAAAAAAAAAATTTCAGGACTCACCCAAAACACAGAGGTGAGGCCAACCTGAAGCAGTATGTAGCTTAATGCGCATTTCCATTTAACCCCATGCAATATAAAATCCTTGAAAATATAAAACAACACATTTTGTACTAAATAGTATTTTCATCTTTTCTTTGACAAGAATGTCATTTAAAATATATCTATTTGAAGTCTGACTGTCTCCCTGGGTCATCTATAAACTCTTCAAACAGTGTGAACACTTGTAGGACCCTGATTAGTGAGCTGAGGTTCTGTATCTGTTCCGTGTCCTTGTCATGGACTTGGGAGAAATGGTTTGCAAGGAGAAAAAAACTCTGGGATTTTCCTCTCTAATTTTCAGGGATTTCAGCCCATGGTTGGCTGTCTCACTGTTTCTGGGCCCTGGTGAGGTAAAACCTTCTGGCGGGAGGGTGTGAAGGGGCAAGGCCACCAGTGTATTGTGACTAGGAAAGAAAGAGAGAGCATAATTATGCTAGAAGGCTTTTACTGTCTCCCTACTTTATCCTGTCTTCTCCCAGATGACGGGATGGCGCCCCCTGCCTTCAGTCTGAGCCTTTACCCATCACCTCCTCTGGAAAGCCCCGCATAGACGCCCCCAGAACCGTACTCCATTAGTCTCTTAAGGGTTTCTCAATAGAGTCAAACCGACAAGCAAGATTAATCATGGCATACAGCAAACCAACTGCACTTCCGAACAGTGTAAGTCATAACAGCCTCCTTCTTTGGGTGAACTGCCACATTAAAATAACTGTTGTGCTGTCTCTGGCTGCCCTCAAACAGTTTTCCTAATTTCAGCGCTGACCACACACTACCTGTAAATGAGCATTCTCTCAGGGCCCCTGGATCAGTACATGCCACCACAGTAAGCAGAAGAAACCGTTCAGTTACAGGGCATGGTAGCAAACATGCCCTGATTCCTCTAAACGTACTATATTGTATTTTTCAAAATCCTCAGCAGACAGGAAGTTTTAAATTTGATGTTTTTTTTTTTTTTATAAAGGAGAAGATTAATGACATAGTAATTACAGGCTTCTTGGTTTATACACGTTCTTTTGCCATATTTGCATGAATAGATTTCAGAATCAATTTTTAAAAAAACACAGATTGTTTTCCTCTGTCATATTTAGCAAGAGCATTAAACAGAACCCAGGGGCTAGGGATATAGTTCAATGGTAGTGTAGTGCTTTGAATATGCAGCCTCTGTATTCATCCTTGTTAGCAAAACAGCAAAATTAGAACAACTAGTATAGCTACAGCTTTTTGAAAGGATTCCTTACTACATCCTTAAAATTTTCTAGTTAAAGTAAGTAGGCCAGACTAAGACTCTCGGTGGATTGTAGAACACTTGCCCTGGGTTTAAGCCTCATCCCTGCCTAATACACACACACACACACACACACACACACACACACACACATAAAGAACTAAAGGAAAAATGGCTCAGAATCGTTAACTAGCTCGACAGCATATTGAAGAATCTTCTACAGATGAATTAATGTTGGAGATCATCCTGTTAGTGTTTAAAGCTAACTTTGACCTTTCATTCTGCAGAAGGGAATGGGGAAGCCCTTTGGAAAGACCATGACTAAAATCATGGATGTGTGCCATTGAGACTGGCTTTCTGTAGGACCAAAGGAAAATGGTTCAATCTCATTCCCCAAGAAGAAATTAATTATTAACGTACTGACCCACACTCCTGTATTAAGTGTTTACTAGTAATCGTGGCCGACTTCTCTCAGAACGCCCTATGTTTTAATTATTAACTCAGTGGTTACAAATGCGTGTGTAGATGTTAAATGTGGGAGGGGAGCCATCAGAGAGTTGAAGGTGAGTCCTAAGTAGAGAGCTTCCTGCAGAAGTGGCTTCATGGGGTAGGAGTCAATCACAGGATGCACCTGGTCCCCAATGTGATGTACGCCAAGATCAGTCTATGGCTAACAGAACAGCTGCTTCTGCAGACATACGTAATTAGGACGAAATTCTTCCTTCCCTGTGAAGCTGCTCACGGCTTTCCAGTGATCAGAGGGATCGAAGCACTTGCTTCCCCAAACAGTAATTGGAAGGAAGTTGTCTCCTTGGGAAATTATCGGAAAGGATTTTGGGGTTCCTCTGGAAAACCTGACTGACGTAAAAAGCTTCAGAGAAAGAGCAAGGCCTAGGAATTTCAGTTCTGTAGATTCGGATTTGATTTCCTCTTCTTTGCTGATCCCCAACGGTTTTGCCCAACTGCGGTGGATACTCTCACACTTAGACATAAAAACTCCAGACTGAGCCACATCATTGTAGCAGGACAAGAAGTCGTTCTCAGACTAGGAGGTATCTGGCTTCCTCCCATCATCTGCTGATTTCAGTGGCTGATTTCATGGTGAATAACCTTGTCTGCCTATCTATCTATCGTCTCTTGAATACCTCACTCTGTCCACAAGCATGTCAATAAGACACTCAGCGTGTCAAGAGCACTGCTGACTCATATTGTTCCAGAAACGTTCACAGAGTCCAAAAACATAACTTCGACAGAACATGGAGACTTCTGGAAACAACTATTGCATATAAATGAATAATTTAAAAACTGCTCAGTTTGAAGGACACTTGAACGATGCCTCTTCTGTTCTTCAGCTCCTGTAACAGCTTCCAGACACTACAGGGCTGAGTCCCGGAAGCACAGACATGCTGCTACTGTTCCGTCTATGACATTTCCCTTTCATCTGATTTGATAAGCATAGTCTGAACCAAGTAAAACACATTGGGCTTGCAAGTGAGATTGATCTGCCTCAAGACAGTTCTCCACAGTTTACAAAATTTATTCTCATGGTGGCTTCTGCCCAAGATTATCTTCAAAGAGTTGTGTCATGAATGTTTTTGTATTGAATACTGACTGATTCATTCAGAGGCAAGGCAACTGGTTTGTTATCTACATCTCTATAAATCCCTGAATCATTTATTTATTAAACAGGGACAAATAAATTACCAAGTGTGCAACATTTCTTTCCTTCTCCATATGTGTCTCAGGTAGACCTCTCAAGAGATGGATGTTCAGGGGACTAGAGAGATGACAAAGTAGTTAAGAGCAGTTGAGGACTTTCCTGGGCACAGGCATGTGCATAGTTCACATACATGTATGCAGGCAAAACACTTACATAAGTGAATGTAAAAAAGAAAACTCTGCGATGGCTATGTGCCTGCCTACACAGTTCACAGTATCAGGCCTGAAAGACAGGCAGGGACATGTCTGCTTTTCTTTTAAGTGCCTACTCTAGATCACTCTGCTACCCATTTGTATAAAATTCAGCTCCAGACATTGTGTCATTGGGTGTATCTACTTCTCCTTGATGGAACCAATAGTCTGCCACCCTTCACATCACTTCCTCTCGGCGTCTCTTGAACATTTCTTTGAACCATCATTTCTTCAACACTACTATGCCTGCTTTGAATCTTCGTGACGTTAATATATAGGAAAATGATCCTTCGATCATTTTGACTTCATAGTTACCGGACCACATGTGCCCCAGTGATCTCTTGTTTACATCTCACCACAAACTCACACTCCAGTGGTGATTTTGAATGTGACATCACTAAGAGCTACAAATCCCTTCATGGCACCCATTTAAACATACCCCTCTCTAGCCAACATCTTCAAATCTAATTCCCAAATAATCTGGCATAGCTTAAGGCTTTCAATCTCTTGATCCAACTCCTTTAGATCCTCTCTTTTGTCCTTTCTTTAGTTGAAATGCACAGGCAGTTTCACAATTATCCATCACACAGGCTCACACTATTGACTTCCTACGTTATTATACTATCACTTGTTTTGCTGACCTTGGTCATTTTAAATCCCTAATGCTCTCTGTCAATGATCTCTCAGTCCTGTGTGGCTGGACAAAAGGCTACAAGCATGCTTACTGATCTCACTTTAAACACGTGAATCAAACCCCATCACTCCATCCACCTCTGCTCTGTTCTCTTGTTCCCTCTGCTAGACATCTACTTCGTACCAATCCTCTTGTCAAATTTACAGGATCTCCGTCTTCATCCCCATACTCAAATGACCATGTTGGCATAAATTCGTGGAGATAAACAAAGCACCAGGAGAAAATTTCCAAATTTTCCCCATCCCATCTCTTCCCTTGCCTGAACCTGGCTCACACTCTCTTCCCCTCCCTGACTTGTTTTGCCCTGAAACATCTTCATGAAGTTCTGCAAGGATCACCTCTGCTCTGACTGTGGCTTCTGTGGGCCTTGATTTTACTCCCAGGTTTTCTGTGCTCTACCACCCTGACTGTGCTCTACCAACTACTTTGATGCTGTGCCACCATCCTAACTCTGCTTCACCACCCTCAAAGGTTTACTGTGCTCCACCAACTACCCTGACTGTGCTCCACCAACCACCCTGACTGTGCTCTACCAACTACTCTGATGCTGTGCCACCATCCTAACTCTGCTTCACCACCCTCAAAGGTTTACTGTGCTCCACCAACTACCCTGACTGTGCTCCACCAACCACCCTGACTGTGCTCCACCATCTTGATTGTACTCCACCACCCTGACTATGCTCCACCAACCACCCTGACTGTGCACTACCACCTTGACTGTACTCCACCACCCTGATTGTGCTCCACCAAACACCCTGACTGTGCTCCACTACCCTCAAAGGTTTACTGTGCTTCACCACCCTGACTGTGCTCCACCACCCTGGAACCTGTTACACTGTTTGAATACCACACGACTACTGCTTCCAGCTCCTGGCACTATCTCTCTTCCACTGGGTAACCTTCCTGGCCAATACACTCTCCCTTTGGTTGCTTTACTTTCTCATTTATGCACAAAGCTTTCCCTGACCACACTGTTTAAAACTCTCACTCTCCCCCAAAACCCCAAGTGCTTTTCTGCATAGCGCTTGCTGCTAACACACATATTTCCCATCATTGATATTTTAATATCTCTTTTCTACTAGAATATGAAGTCTGTGTTGAGAGATACTTCTCTTACTTGTTTCTGGAGAACCAGTGCCTAAAATAGTCCCTGGATCACAGTGATCCTTAATAAGAATTTGTTCAATGACTTCATAAATATTTATTATTCAGCAACCAACAAAAACACAGCATGATGTTCCATGTTAGAAACACTGTCCTGGAAGAATCACTGTAAATATATCATGTTTGTTTTTTATTCTGATAAGATAGAAAATTTATATGTCATAAATTCAATTATAAGGGTAATTGGAGAGAAAGGAGGAGACGTGGAGGAGTCCAATCAGTTAAAAAGCTACTGGCCCAAAACAAAAGACCATTCTGTATCTTTGAACACATGCTAAAGCCTTTACTCCATTCTCCAAATCCATCTTACACCCTCAGCCAACAAGAAGCAGCAACCACTTTGCCTAATGGAGGCACTCCTGTTCCCACAGCTTTCTTGACTTGAAGTGATCTCTCCCTCTTTATCTGTATCCACTGTAGAGTCAATGACTCTTTGCTTCTCCCGTTTTTCATGATAAAGAATACTTTTGTCCCAGGGACATTCTTCCAACTTCTGTCTAGCTCTGCTATTGGAATTTGAGGGAACTTGTTCAAGACCTGGTTCCTCTTTCGAACCAACATCTGCAGCTTCTCAATGATTTCTTTATTCTTTTTTAATAGAGAATCCGCTACTCTGAAGAATTTTGACTTACCATTTTCTTTTTGCTCTGATAATTGAATTTCTTTACATCTAGCTTATTTAATTCCATTATATAATTTTTGAGGGCAGTGGTATGTCTCTTATGTCTCTATTTTTAAAAAGGTCATTCCTATATTAACTGACTAAAGCTGGGGATAAGCTCACCTACGTTCTATCCATCCCATGAAAGCTTGTGGTAAACTGCTTTTTTTTTTCCTATTGCTATGGTAAATTATTCTGACAAAGATCCTAAGAAAGCAGTTTATTCTGGATTATGGTTCAAGTTATATCAGCATGGGGAAGTTGAGGCAGCAGGAGCTAGAAGAAGCTGGCCGCAGAGCATTCATGATCAGGAGCAAACATGCTGAGTTCAGTTGTCTGTTCATATCTGCTTCTACTGAGTTCCCTGCCAAGGGAATGCTTTCACCCCAAATTAAGAGAGGTTTCTGCCTAATTAATACAGTACACATAAATCCCCACAGACAGGGCCAGAAGCCCATCTCTGAGGTGATTTTATAATCTCTTAAATTGAAAATTAACACTAATCATCTCCACTAAGTTTGTCTAATTAACTTGCTCAAGGAAATTTATAGGCATCCCAGAAATGGTAGCTGTATCGCTGAATTCTTGCTGGCTGATTTTAGCCAGGCATACTGCGAGAGGTGGAAGTAAAGGGCATGGAAGAATGGTCTATATAGCTGGAAGTTTATCCAGAAAGTAGCATGTGTCAAGTCAGATGTGGCTGGTGAAGCTATTAGCTTGACTAGAATGAAGCCAAGGTCTTGGCACCAGCCAATAAGAAAGATGCCACAGTGAAGGCATTTTAGGAATTCCTTGGGCCCTATTCTTCACAGATTCAAAGATATAAAGGTGTAAACTCATTTGAAGGCTGATGGGAAAAAGGAAACTCCTGGTTCCCCACAGACACAAACAATGCTGCCTGCCTCCATTTGGCAAGTGTTTCTCTCCATTTGGCTTCCCAAGTACCCAGAAACTACTGCAGCGGTATCTAAGAGGCACAGCTACTTCTGAAGCTGGCCACAGAGCTTAGCATCATCTGTGTGATTCTGATATAGTCATGTAGAATCCAAGAACTGTTCCGAGAGGCATTCACCCAGATTCCAAAGGAGAGCCTGACAGACAGGAAATGTCATCAGGGCTCTAATCCCTGGAGGGAAATGTTGAAAGGAAATTGAATGGAGCTGAAGAGGCAGTGGAATTGCCAGAAGTTTGGAGATGCCAGAAAAGTGGATGGTCTGCCAAGGAAAGCCATGGGCAACCGACAGAGCCAGCTGCAGAGATCGTGTGACCTGCAGTAAGCAAGGCCATAGAAGGAGATGGCCTAAGCTCTACCTCAATTCTGGATTGGGGGTGTTTGGCTACATAATTGTATATACTAAATGCAAAAATCCTTCATTTTGATTGTACAGGAACACCCCGCTGAGAGTTTGTTTTTGATTCTCAGTGGACACTTAGGTGTGTGTGCTGTGGCTAGTTTGATGTCAGCTTGACACAAGCATCTAAAAGAAGGGAACCTAAGTTGAGAAAATGCCTCCATAAGATGGAGCTGTTGGAAATCCTGTAGGGAATTTTTTTTTAAAGAGATTGAAAGGGGAAGGCCCAGCCCATTGTGGGTGGTGCCATCCCTGGGGCTGGTGTGTCTGGGTTCTCTAAGAAAGCAGGCTGAGCAAGCCATGGGGAGCAAGCCAGAAAGCAGCACCCTTCTATGGCCTCTGCATCAGCTCCTGACTCCAGGTACCTGCCCTGCGTGAGTTCCTGTCCTCGCTGCTTTTGATGGTGAACTATTATATATGGAGGTATGAGTGAAATCAGCCCTTTCCTCCCCACATTGCTTTGGTCAAGGTGTTTCCTCACACCAAGAGAAATCCCAACGAGGACATTTGGAACTTGAACTTTTGAACAGTCTTGGAGATGAATGTAGCAAATTTTGCAGGAAGACATGGGTATAGGATTGGGGGTTATAGGAGGTGTATTTGGGTGTCAAGTAGACTTATGAGGCTTGAACTTGGTAGTCAAGTTGGTTAGACTCAAAAGAACCTGGAAGATTAGTAAAGCATGACTCTGGATGTGCGTTTATGAGGTGTTTCCAGCGTGGACTAAGAGAAGAGCTGTCCCATGTGCAACAGAACTCCATAGGGTGGGAACTCCACTGGAGAGCAAGGAAAAGGAGAAAGCCACTAATAATTTGCTCATATTCTCATCCATTCTCTCTCTCTCTCTCTCTCTCTCTCTCTCTCTCTCTCTCTCTCTCTCTCTCATCACTCTCCTTCTCCTTCTTCCCCTCTCCATCTACCTACCTCTCTCCATGCCTTCTTTCCTCTCCCCCTTTCCTCCTATTTCTGTCTATCTCCCTCCTGACCACCATAGTGAGCTGTTCTGCCTCTCATATCTTCTCTGCCATGAGGAAGAACACCCCCACATCTCCCCTTAAATTTTTTCTCTCTTTTGTTGTTTTCCTTGGGTTACAAGTTACAAGTACAAAATGTCTGAATGAGATCCTTACTCTCTTATCAAAATGAAGATGAATCTATTTAACTTACTGAAACGAGGTGATGGAGTGACAGGAAACCATGAGACCATTAATTTAGAAGGAATAAAGTATACAAGTATCACCATTATAACAAGAACAGATGAATACACGAAACTCTTCCCTAGAAGGCTTAGAAAACACAGTTTATAATCACCCTGCAATGTGGAATAAACAGAAAACCAGACTCTTCAAGGTATTATTATTATTATTATTAATCACACACAAGAATAAATCCAGACACTATATAATTGCTAGTGACATAGAATGAGTTCTCTTTTGTCCTTTTTCCAAAATATATCCTCCACCTTACCACCACTGATCCTCTGTGGCATGTTCTACCTTAGGGTCTCCATAAATTTCCAACCCCTTCATCAGTGAAATGTGAAATTCAGTAGAAAGAATCTGACCTTGGTCTCCCTTAGCCAATAAACCCAAATGGCCTACTCCAACTAAACACTTGAAACAACTATGTAAACACAAAAGCTTTTGTGTTTATTTTTATCTTTTATTGAGGGATCAGGAAGATAAAATGTTTTACAACAGCAAAAAAGGGACAAATATTGAATTTGCAGTTAACCACAAAGGAAAAATAGCAAGACTTAAATTTTTGAAGAATTGTGCAGAACATTCTGTCCCCTGATCCTATCATATAGAACACTAGCTTTCAGGCTATGCCTCCCTTGGCCCTAAGTGATCCATTTTATAAAGCAACAGTTTGCAGTATGTTGAGTATGAATACTGAGGCAGAGGACCCTGCATCCTCTTTGTGGAAGATAATGACAACCATCTGTGTAGCATGTAGCATAAAGGATAGACATATGAAGAACTTACCTTCCTAAATAAAATATTACAACAAATGAACTTATCAAGTTGAGAATGCATAAGCATGTGTTTGTGTCAAAATGATGTCATTAAAGTTAGACCTATGGGCTTATCAAACATGCCCAGTTGACAAATGGCCAACCCCTTTGCCAGGATCATATAAAAGGAGGGGTTCGGGAAGTGTAGGTACCATGGCACTTGCCACCCCTTTATCATAACAATTACTGTAGCATCATATGATCAAATAGGAATGAAATACTGACTTGGTCCCTTGTGCTCCTTCTAGGTTCATTCCCAACACTCCCCTTGGCCTACTTGACTTGCCATTCATCTCAACTCAGTCAGCCTTAAGTCAGTCCTACTCATGAAGAGCTTTTGGACTGAGTTGATCGCATTCACTATTTTCTTATCTAATACCAGCAGTGACTCTGCAGTCCTATCAGCTCTCTGCTGACTGTCAGAGGTAAGGCTCCTGCTGTCACTATAACCTTTCTCGATTATTCTACAATTTATAAATCATTACGTGAAGCATAATGTATGATAGGAATATTAATATTAGCAATTAGGATTGGACTAAATTAATCTTATTGCTGATGGCCCAAAGTACCAAGTGAAATCAAAAGTACTTGACAAAGAAAAGCAATGTCACAGTAGCAAAATTTATTATTCCTTAGACAGTGGTTTGAATCTGAAATGCTCCCCACTCCATAGGTTCATGTTTGAAAACTTAAGTTTCAGGCACTGTTTGTGAAGGTTATGGAAGGTTTAAGAGATGGAGTCTTGCTGGAAAAGGCTATCTGTCAGTCACTGGGGGGCAGGCTTTGAGCTTTTAAAGCCTGCCCTCCCCCCCCTTCTCGCTCCTCTCCTCCCCTCTCCCCTCTCCCCTCTCCCCTCTCCCCTCTCTCCTCTCCCCTCTCCCCTCTCCCCTCTCCCCTCTCCCCTCTCCCCTCTCCCCTCTCCCCTCTCCCCTCTCCCCTCTCCCCTCATCTCCCCTCTCTCTCGCTCTCTCCCCATGTGTGTGTGTGAGGGGGTAATGTGTGTGTAATGTGGTCTTACTGTATCCTGGCTATCAGGATGGCCTCACAATGCTACTGTCCTGGCTTCCAGACCATGATAGGCTGCATCTCCCTGAATCCCCTCTAGAATCCTAAGACCAAATAAATAATGTCTTCTCAACTTGCTTCTTATTAGCATATTTTATCACAGCAACAGAAAAACAATTAATTCTCTCTATAAATTCTGCCGTTGTAATATACACAACTGTGTCCATATGTTTCTGACATGGTTTACTCATGAAAACTGTTCTGTAGTTTATATGTTTTTATTTTATTTTATTTTTTATTTTATTTTATTTTCCTCCTCCTCCTCCTCCTCCTCCTCCTCCTCCTCCTTTGACAGGATCTCATGTAGCTCAGGCTGGCCTTAAACTCACTATACAGCCAAGGATGACCTTGAACTCCAGATCCTGCTGTCTCTTCCTCTCAAGTGTTTGGATTATAGATGTACACTATACCTAACTTTTAAAATTATGCCCTTCAAGGGTCTGTCTATAT